>NC_051199.1:16359517-16668073 GCF_015220075.1 Falco rusticolus | reverse complement strand
CTCAATCCCACTTAAGGTGCTGGAATAGCATCACAGCCGTGTTAATTCCCAGGCAAGGAGAATATCCTTTCAGAACAAAATAAAATAGATTTCAGGGTTATTTTGGGAGTTCAAACCAGGGAATAAGTTGATCACCTTTCCCCATCCCTCTCCTATATTCCCCTTTCTACAGCTGCACAGTGACCGCCTGTCCTGACATCAGCTGTTCAAACCTGAGCTGCACAGGCTTAGCAACACCTATCCTGGGTAATCAAGCTCCTCTAAACACCTTGGGAATGTGTGAATCCTGTGCTGGCCCAGCCTGTCCAAGCAGCAGCTAGTCACGACTGAAGCCCACCCCCCCTTGCCAGGACAGGTACCCCGTACTCCATCAGCAATGGGTGCTGCCACACGCCCCTCCCAGCTCGTTTCCTTCCCCAAGGCCACCGCCTCATTGCAATAGCACGGGGGTACCCGCAGCTAACGAATGCTGGAGCAAAGACACTTGTTCAATATGGAATCAGATAGAGATAAGCCAATTACTTTCTCCACAGACAGTGTCTGACGCCAATCTGCAATTAACAGATCAATTAAAATATTATTTTCCTTTCTTCTGAAAAGAGCCAAGCTGTCACCATCAATAATACTGTACCCTAGTCCCTGGGACTTTCTAGAAGAGCACAAAATGAGGTTTGAGGGGAAGAGACTCAGAAACATCCAAGAAAGGATGACAGATTTCTCCTATTTCAGTACACCTTTACCTGGTTTTGACCACTCAGGGATAACTTGTCTTTCCACAGAATCACCCATGGGACACAAATTTATTTTGCAAATGAGAATCTGTAGTAGTACAAAAGAGTACACATGTACAATACCAAGACAGTGTTCAGATCCACATTAAAACTTCTCCAAAATGCACAGCTGGAAAACAGGCTTTCACAGATCCATATTCTGTAAGACAAACAACGATTTTGTAACTTCTTTAGCCACACCCTACCATATATTGCAGACCTAAGCAGTCTCATCATACATACACAAAAGAATTAGTGGAGCTCAGCACCTGCCCATCAAGGTGTCTTAGGCAAGTTGCTTGCTGAGGCAGACATTTGAGACTCTACTTAAAATATATTTGCCTTAGCAAGGATTATTCCTAAACAATTAGCACTACTTCCTCAAGGCTATACATTATTTATTTAGCTCGTCTAAGGCACCTGAGAAGGATTTGAGATGTATGCACACAGGACTTGGGCAATACCAAACCAGGGTAGGGATCTGACCCTGTTCTTTCTCTAGTACCTCATTATTAATAAAAAGTCATGGCTAAAACTCTGCTGGCCAAACACATCTGAGAGGAACTCATGAGCTGCTCAAGCTGCACGGCATCAAACACATGGGTGGGGTTTTTTTAATTTGTCCAGCCTACCAATAACTGCAATGACTTGTGTACCATTAAGTCTCATCTGCTTGACCTTCTCGCCCTCAAATCCCTGCAACTGAAAAAAAAAAAGTGCAGCAATTCCTGCCCCTTGCAACCAAACCTTGACTCCTCTCCTCTGCACATTCAAACCCAAGTACATTTTAACAACAGATCACTGGAAACGCCTCAGGACACTCAGATGCATCTGCTGGAGTTTCTTTTCTTCCCTTAGGCAGAGGTAGAGAAGGAAAGCCAGGAGCACAGAGACCTTGTGAGCCCTGCTGCTCTGCAAGGGGCTGCAGGTTCTCACTAAAAGGAAACGTCTCTTCTCCTACTGCTTACAACCCTCAACTCAGCTTGGTTTCAGTCAGTAACTTCCAGGTCCCTCTGCACATCCAAAAGGCTCTGGCTCTCCCCAAACAAGCCAAGGTGTTCCTGCACTTTGACAAAGCCCAAGTTGGAAAGAAACTGTCTTGGACTGGACAGATAGGGATATCAAATGTCCATGTCCCCATCCCACTGGGCATCCCTGCGACTGCCTGGCATGCCACGAGCAGGATGGCCTACAAATGAGTGAAGTTTGGGGTTGTCATACTAGTTTCCCCAAATGACTATGCAAAGACTGAAAGTAGAGAACCTCCAGATCTATCAGATACTTCTCAATATAATCCTTCCATGGAATACGCTTATAAGCAGTGGTCCAAAATAAATTAATAAACCTTAGTAACCAACAGAGGAAGGGATTTCTTGACGACAGAAATGTCTATCAATGTCTCATTGGTTGAACTTCAGAAAAGACTTGGCAAATCTATAAATAGCTATATGTAGTGTTTCATACTCAAAAATAAGCACAAGGATGAAATGCAAAGGCAAGCTAATCTGTAATGCTGGTGCTCAGCAGCTGGAAGTGCTGGCACCCTCTTTTCTGTGGTTCACATGGGGCAGGAGATTAAGGCAGCCCCTAGATGGTTAAATAGCTTTCTGGAAGTAGTGCTGGCACAGAGCAAAACAGCAATGGATGCAGGACTCCACTGTAGCACCACACACGTCACAGCACCGACAATTGTGGTAGCTTTTCTCCCACTGCTCTACACAGCTGCCACAGTTTGTCCCACCAGGACTGCAGACCTGGGAGGAGGCAAGCCCTCCACAGCATGGGCCTAGATCCAGCTCTCACCCAACCAAAACCAAGAGCCAAACAACCCCAAAACCCAGCCAGCACCCCATCTCCATCTGCACACTCCAGCCTTTGCTGGAGGAGGCTCCCAACCAGGTGCTCCCAGGAGCAACAGAGTGCTGCCACAGCACAATACACCTCCACAGCAGCTGACTACAGACCACTGTTCCACAAGACTCTGGGCTGCAAAAAGGCAGACACAGGCCTGGGAAAAAAAAAAAAAAAAAAAAAAAAATGACATGGCACCAGCTTTGAGACCATGTAATATGTATGACTAGTTCTGCAGCAGCAGGAGCACTCTGGAGCTCTGCACTGACTCAGGCAGCTCAGTTTGTAGCCCAGGAGAAACCTGCTTGTTTTCACCCACCCCTGTGAAGCAAGGACCACCACCCACACTCAGAGTTGCTACTCTTTGGTTTTAAGCTACTGCTACAAAGAAAGCATCCAGGGCTTAAACCAATACTCTACGGTCCTGCCAACCTACCAAGCAACAGTTCGTGCAGGGAACTAAAAAAAATACTCATTTCCACCCTGAGCTTCTGACTAGTTTCCAGGTGAAGTTTAACACTCAACCAGGTTTTCTGGACTTAAACAAGAAACAGCCAGACAGCTGAGTGCAATGCCTGAAGATGACCAGCCAGCAGGACAGATTTACACAAGCTTAACAAATCATTTCTTCTGGCATACATAGTTTTTTGAGGAAGGCACACACTATAAAACAGTACTTATCTCAAGCCTTTTTCTTTAAGTGCTGAGAAGTGTCTTCCAATTTGTTTGTTGTTTTCCAATAGTATCCGAGCAAAGATTAGACAGCAGTGCATAGGTCTTTGAGAAATATTCATCTTCCACACAGAGCAATCAACCATGAGACACTGAACCACTAAGAGTGAAGTTTGAATTTAGAGTAAAAGCAAAAACCAAAACCACCCAGCTGTATCTGTTATTTTCTGCATGGAGGAGGTCTAGGCTTTCTAACAAATTACTAAATTGCTACACTTCAAAAAAACCTGGGGGACCAGAAAAGCTGTATTCCCTTTTCACAAAGTATATCCTTATAAGCGTAGGCTACAGAAATAAATGCTATATTTTGATCTATCCTTTACCATAGCAGACAGCATTGTCACCTACATATAGATACTTTGGTATGCTTCCATTTCTATTAATTTCTCGAGACCCCAGGTCCTACCTACTGAAAGACACATCCTAAAGAACATACACTCACCTCTAGATCACTGAGCCGCTCACACCCATCTCTGGGAAAAATACACATTTAAGTCTGCATTATGTAACTGTACCCTGGACTCCCTGATTTTCCAGCAGGTAACTTGTTTTTGAAGTTGCAATACAAAGGCTGGGTTATGCCTCCAAGAGCACAACCCCACCCTCACCACCCCAAACAAAGGCATCGCTCTGTCGTCAGCACACTGCTCTTCTGTGTCAGTGTTATTCCTTCAGGGAGACTGATGCTTGGAGGCACTCAGAAGCTTTGCAGGTAGGGCACTGGGTTTGTGTGGTTTGTAAGGGCCACGGTACTCCTGTGAGGATAGTCAGGATGCTGGCAGGTGGAGGAAGGAAGCAAACACCTTAGAGACCCAGCTTTCTCTTAACTCCACACAAACCTTCATTTAAGATTAAGAACTGCATCCTCTAAACTCTATATGTATACACAGGGATATTTAAATATCTGAGTCAATAGCAGGAAACATCGCATTTCCTCAAAGCTGCTAGACCTGAGGAATCGTAGAGTGCTAGAAGTGGGCATAAATACTTAAGTGCTGACTTACTGCTGTTCTAAGCTGAGCTTCCTACCATTTCTTTGTGCCAAAGGAGGGCAACAATATCATCCTCACTCAGAGAGTAATCATCTGCTTATGAATCAGGTCCACAGATGCTTTCTCAACATGCCCCCATGCTTCCTTCATTACCACCATTGAGAACTGTCTTTTGGATTTCACACACACTGCAAGAAAAAAACTAACATTTTCCAACACTGAGACAGTCTCATCAGGGTAACTACACTGAAGTATCATATAGGGTTAAATAAGAATGTTCTGCCATGTTCAACTAACCAAAAAGAGTTGAACAACAGTTTTAATAAACCCAGCTACCTCTCCCTACTAACACATTGCTTCAAATTTGTTGACATACCCCCATTCTCTTATTGATGGGAAGTCTCTGGAGAACTGTATCTTCCACATTATAAGAAGTCTTCCTGTCTTTCATTAAGGATATGAATTTTCTGATGTTCTAGCTCACAGTATCATGGAAAAGGTGTTTTATTGTTAACTGTGCTAGAATGACAGTTCTTCCTGCACTTTAGAGGGTGACCTTGAACAACTCGTTTCTGCTCTGTGCCTCATTTTCCTTTGTAACACCAATAAATCTATTGGCTTCCTTTTTGTAGCACTGATAACAATGAATACAAAGAGGTATACAAAGTAGTGTCATACGTTACAAAGGCTGGAGTTTCATCATGCAGACTGATCTAAGGGGAGGAAAGAGTGGAGTCCAGCTGCCAGACTCTGCTCCAGAAGCCATGTGTCATTAGGAGAAAATACTGAAGTCAATGAGAACAAAGCTTTTGGGCTCTTTTGACAAAACATTAAATGTTATATGAACACGTGTCACCTGAACATCCTTGAGATGTTGAGTTGGTTTTGAACAGAAGTATCAGAACAATGCAGTCCAACACTGCTGAACTGACTTCTTCCATGTCCTACAAATTACCTATTCCTTTTTTTCTTAGTCTGGGCAAAAGCTAATATTGAAACACTTGAACTTTCCAGGAGATGGGTCTTCCAAAAAGCCTGGAAGGCTTTGTCTTTGCCACTATTTCTAATTGACTGCTGGAACAGTTGCTGAATACGCATGGTGAGCCACACTGCCCCAGAAGTGCTCTAACATTACTGTTGAAGCTGACACTGCTTGTTCCTGGCTGGGCTTTGCAGAAGAATAAAATGGAACATTTTCAGAAAAATATTTTGATTTCCTGGGGCTCTACCCTGTACTGGTGAACTGGCTACATTATTCAGACAGTGTCAAGTATAGAACGTTACAGGCATCTTTGCTTAGGCACCAGCAGCATAAATACAGATGCATAAGAGCCTGAGACGTTGACCTGAGATACGCCAGTTCTACTGAGTGGCAGAGGGAGGTGTACCAGAACAGGTATGAGAGCAGAAGTCAAAGAGAACGTGACAAAGCAAATACAGGAGAAGTACCCACTGATACCGACGCTTATTGACTTGGCTCCCTGGCTCCTCAACGATGGATGCACACTTCTACACAAGTATCTCTAACCAGTCCTGTGGCCCTGGTAGGGTTTGGCGAGACGGACACATCGGTCTCTCTGGAACAGTCCTAAATGCATCCACCACCCACAAAACCAAGCCAACTACTACCTGAGAGACTTCAAACATTAAAAGCAGCACAATTCTCATAATCCCTATAATTCAAAATTCCCAATCCCCGCCTTGTAGAAAGGTGATTAAACTAGCCACCTGTTAGAGGTCCACACATCCACACACAGCCCTGGGTAACTTCCTCCAGCCAAGATCCATAAGGAAAAGAAAGGAAACAATTACACAAAGAAAATTTTCTCCATGTTCTTTTCTATATTACCACAAATATTTGTCTTGGAAGATCTTTTTCTGCATGGAAAATGAGATTTACTGTGCATGGAAACTTTACAGATTATTAGCCCAAACCAGCTACACTATTTTAACCTTAAAATAAGGTTACTAAATAACTTTATAGAACACCTGTAGATTTTAAAATTAAGAGATTACATGTGAGGTTCATAACTTTTTCATAGCTCTATAAAGATTCTCTGATATTTGAAAGTACAAGATGTTTCATTTAAGTTAAATGTCTCTTATGCTGAAGGATTTAGATGCCACCAGAAAGTGTGTATTGATCGGGCCTTATCAGTAGAAAAAAATATCAGGAAATAGAAGTCCTGTGTATCCCCAAAGTGGTGCAAACAGATGAACAAGTCCTTCAGTTACAGCTAATAGAAATGCTGCATATGCAGTACAAAACGTAAAGAGGGCAGCGATGCACACTGGCATTCGATCACATGCACTTGTGACTTCATTTACCATTCAAGGTAGTTTCCATCTGCTGAGCCTCACAGCAAACCAGCTATAAAGCAGTTATGGGCTCCCAATCTTCTGCCATCCCAACAAACATGAGATTGTAAAGCAGGTCCGGAGCTGACAGCACAGGATGAGACGAAGATGTCATGCAGCATCAGATTGGCAATTGTAACAAAACAGTGACAGTTATGTAGTCTTCTACTTCAGTCCCTTCATCTTTGTCTTTGTAAGGATGTCCCTCTGGAATACAGCACACAGATCAGTCTATAGGATACGGAACGTGTACAGAAATAGTTCTCAGACCTCTAGTTCTTCCAGGGCTTTCTGCATCATCATCTTTACTAAGGACAAGGGTAGGGCCTTTGACACACAGGAGGGACGCTACCATACCAGACTACTGCCTAAACACACAGGCCTGACAGCACCCAAGAGGAAAAAACACAGAACAAAGCAACATGGTACAACAGTGGTCACCTGGAAGAAAAAAACAAAACAAAACACCCAAGATGAAACAGAACAGAACCTAATGCCCTTGTCCATCCTGCCAAACAGATCAGATGTTCTCTCATCCTTCCATAATCTTTGTCCATCATTTAGGGTGCTGCAGCATGAATGCGTGCCTCCAGACCTGACGCTATGCTCTTACCTTCCATTATTAAACGCTGCTGCTTGCTTTGTTGCCAAAGTGCTGAAAAACTATGAGGATCCATCAACTAAAAATAACTGGTAAACTTTGACTTTGCTAGTCATGATGGCAATTGGCATGGGATGAATGTCTCCAATCAAACTCATCTGAGATGTTTCAGAGAGCACCTTTGAGATATGAACTTCAGAAAAAGGAAGAGGGACACTAACAGCACCCCACTAGGCTACAGGTAAACAGATGCTTTAGCAGTGAAATGGCTCAAAACCTTTTGGATTAGGAGGAGTAAAACAAAACACGTTCATTCAGCAGCACAGACAGGGTTTAAAAGCGATTTCAACACGTGGAAAGTCAGAGGCAGGATTTAACCTTGAAACCCTGCTGCTCTGTATCATGCACTGCCTTACCACCAACCAGACCTTCCAAAGCCCCCAGGCTCTCTGGCCAACACCACAACGCCGAGATCTGGATCCAACCGATCGCAAACAGCAAATGCTACCCAAACAATGTCTCAGGGTAAGACACTAAAACTAATTGGGTTCCTAATACAACTCCTACATAAGGTAATGAAGGCACCCAGCCCCAGAGCATACACAAACATGTACTGTCCAGGCACCAGCCAACCCCCATTTAACAAAGTACAGAGCCATACTGACATACACTCCCCATGCACAGTAACTCCATTAACCAGAGGCTTCTGTAGCCCTTCTCCCATCCTAGAGTACCGAGATAAGGGGTTGAACCCAGGTGATTTACAAGCTGGTGTCTTGAACTTGGCACAGCTGTGTGAAACTGGCTCTCCATCCCCACACATTTTTGCCAGCAGGGCCTGAGCAGAGCGCCAAGGGGTTTCTTTTCCAGAGGAAAAGCTGATTTATTGCCTCATGTAGCTGTAACTAGCCCCTCCAGGAACAGGACCAACAGTCCAACAGGTCTCTCAGTGAAAAAGAAGGATCCAATACCAAACCCATCCAGGTTTGTCTTATATCAAGGGAGTTGACTGCCCATGCTTTGCTATTTCTGGATTGCTCTATCATCACCTGGGATCATAATTAGAGACAATCTGATTGCATTTTTCCCTCAAGGAGGGTATGTGAGCTTTTGAATTCATTAGACTCAGGGCATTCAGCAGCCATTGGCCAATAGCCACCTTGGTCACTATTTCTGGTACCCTGCAGCATCACTATAAATATATATAGTTCATAGTTACTGGTGCCAACTGGGGCTATTCAGGCACATGGGGTGATAACCACATAGTTTACAAACCAAGACAACACTATGAGTGATGCTTTTTTAGTAAAGGTACAAGATATTCCACCCAGGTGAGGCCAGATCAGCCATCTTCATGGAACTAAATTTCACACAGCCTTGCAATGCATTTGAGCCAGTAACCATGGGCAAAGTGTGGGCAGAATACTTGCAGCTGACATTTTCTGCATAGAAATACCTGAAGCAGTCAGTTGTAACACACAATTTCATGACCAGTTCTGCCCCAGGAAATTCCAATGAAAAATATAAAGTTTTAAATGAAGCATCACTTTTTGTTCTGTTTAAAATTAGATTTGTTCTAGAATTTTTTTCCCCAAAGAAAATAATTTAAAAACAATTTCAAACTAAAACATTTTACGTAGGACTGAAATTCAGTATTTTTGAAGAAGAATATACAGGCTTTCCTGGCTATATGGCTGTCCTTTGCTGGCAAACAGCGCTATTTCTCTTCTACAGAGGAAGTTAAAATGGAAAGCTGGGAACAATCATTTTGCTCCATACTTCAACAGACAGAAGAGCTATAAGGTTGATTAGAGAAATAATACAAGAACTAAAAACAATGATAAAGCTTTACGATCCATATGTACCTGCATCTGGAAAGGTCTTAAAAGCATCCCATGAAATCCACAGTCCCTCAGAGATCAGTAAGAGTTGGCTATAGCGATACCTCCTTACAAAAACAGCACACAGTAAAATTGTTTAGCTGAAAAACATGAGTCTTTAGTCTTGGTTGTACTGTTCATAATACCGCAGGCATTGATAAACTCTCACGGATCCAAGGCAGGAGCCACCAGTAACTGCAGAGTTCAGGAAGCCCTTGACTGGCCTGAATGGTAAGAAAAGTATTGGATTCAATCTGATTCAGCACAGAAACTTCAGGAAATGGGATTTTCTACAACATAGGAGACCTGATTTTTAGGTAGCTCCTTTGCAAACAGGAGGAAGAAGAGGTAGACTCTTACTTCTGTGTTCCTGACAAGCAGAGGACAGCCCAGAAGTGTCACATATTGTCTATTGCTAGGCTGCTGACTGCCCCTAAGGCTGAAGAGAAGCCCCTGACACTAAGAAGAGGGATGGCCCACAGGCAGGAAAACTGCAGAAGACAAAGCCTTTACACATCTGAGGACCCAGAAAGAACAGCAAAGCACCAAACACCTCCTGGGTGCCCCAGCCAGGCTTCAGGCCAAAGTCCAACTTACAGAATTGATAATAAGGTACAGGGGAGGGCCAGGAGTGGGACATGTCCACCTCCATGGTCTTTCCTAATATTCTCCAAGCCAACAGCCCACCACCACCACTTTCAAGATGAGATGGAAACCTGCATTCAGGACGCACTGTTTGGTTTGGATGACCAAATTGCTGTGCAGCTTCTGGGTGATAAAGACGACTTCAGCAAGACAAGAACAGTAAGGTGGCTGTACACCAGCCTTGCCTTTGAGATTACCAAATACAAACTCATGCTCCACATGAGCATAAACTCATTTAAGTGGTGGTGATGCTCGCTTTATCAGTGCTGGGATTCAGCAAGACTTTTCTGGACTCACTGTTCCTGAAATCCTTTAAATAAAAAAGTAACTGCCTGTGTTTTCATATGTATAGCAGTGTGTCTATAACAGGCCATCAATCCAAAAATTCCTACCGTTCAACTGACTTGCGCAGCACAGAGCACTGCTTGCACAGAAGATCCCCATGCATGCAAAGCTCAGCATCGGCCTCAATACCTTGTTCTCAGTTTCACAGACAGCAGAACACAGGGCTAAATTCTACACTCAGTTCTGCCATCGTCAACCTTAGGGTGATGCCACTGAAAGGACAATATAATCAAACTCAGTTATTTCTTACTATAAATAGTTAAGATTTTAAACACATTGTGTTCTTTGTCTCTATTTATTACCCGTGGCTGCACACTTGCATTGCTTCAGTATGCCAGGCTTGTCCTCACTGTTTCTGGGAACCTTCTAATCAAAGGAGGTAGAAAATTCAACCCTAGCTTCTTTTTTTTAAAAAAAAAAAAAAAAACCAAACTAAATTAAAACACAACAACAAAGTCTTACTGTTCCTGGATGTTGATTTTTTTGGGAGGTGAATGCACTATAAATACAGTTTAGGAAGCAAAGCCTGAAATGCAGGTTACAGAGAGATGAATTATGCAAATAAAACTGACAGGTGATTCTAGATATCTGGTACTATGTTCAGTAGTAATGGCAGAAACATGTCTTAGCACAGAGCCACCTGTTATAAGTGTAATTAATAGTCATTTTTAAGGTGGGGTGGATAATCTGACTTCTGAAGATACTATATAGCACAGTTGCTAACAAAAGCCTCAAAGCTATGTAATTTGTACCAATAAACTGCTTTCAAAGTGGCAAGAAGTAAAAGGTAATTAAGCTGTTAACTGTTTGTTATTTTAAAATCCCCTCAAACCAATATAAAATGACTTCTTTAAACCTTTACTACTTTTTTAAGTAGCAATAATTAAGGTCTAGAAGCATTTAAGTAGGTCTTACACCATATAATCAGTATTATTTCCATTGTGTTTTCAGGGAGGTAAGGCATTAGAGACCTGGCCTTTGCCTACTGACCAGATGATGCATTTACCTACACAAGTGCAAATCCAGAGTAGCTCCACACACTTTATTTAAAATCTTGACTGGAAAAGACGACTCGGGACAGTGATTTTTAAACTTCTCTGCTGATTTCTCCCTCATTTCTCATATGGCAACAAAATGGCTACAACTTGCAGCATGTAATTTCTCCATTGGGACAAACCGATAGGAATAAAAAGTTTGAATATTAACAGCTGGCTTCGACAATGCAATTATTTGACAATGTATGATACTGGTTAAGTCAGTCTCAGAATACCAGAAGGGCTGGTCAATACTAAAAGGGAATATGAATTTAAGGCTAGAAAACATTTGAAAAGCTCAGATTCAGCCTTCAAAGAGATCAAATAAGCTGGAAATATTATAGAAAGCAGGTCTTGCTGAGGAAGCTTATTCTGCTGTCAACTCAGTTATGCTGCAATGGCTTGTTAGTGTCAAATTAGCAAATCCAAGTCTTCCTTTATGTACAATTAATTTTTAGCCTCCATATACTAGAACGTGCTGGATTCTACATTTTTGCTCATTTTGTGGACATGACTGCTGTTTCCCTGTCACTTAAATGCTAGTGGCTCCAACATGCTGTAAGAGACTGAATTTGGGGTTATTCTGAAGTGGCAATGAAATGGATACTCTTGCATCGTAGCAAGCACAGCGTGTGCTTGTGCTTAAGTAAAGAATGAATTCCAGCTGTATGTCTCTTCCTAGGCAAAGTTTCAGAAAACTAACCTGAATCTCAAAATAATATCACCTATGATGAAACAGTAATTCTGGACATCTGGAATATTTTGGTGTTCTGTGTTTGGTTTCTTACCATTCTAAAGCCACGGCTGCAAGATATTCTTAACTGAAGGACCGGCAGGTTTTAAACTCACTAAAGCTTTTCCCCAAAATAGACATTCCAGACTGCACATGAATAAAGGATGAAGCTCCAAGGGCTGTCCTTCAAAGCAGAAGTTTATTCCACTTCTGAATTTCATACAAGTTTGATCTTTCATACTGCACAGACACCTGTAATTCTCTCCCACCCCCCAAAAAAAAAAAAAAAATAATCACAGCCAAATTGCAGCCACAACATCTGGATCCAGCCTCCTCAATGCCTCAAGTAACGATAAACAGTCAGATATGAGAGGGAGGTAAAGACCAGTAATGTGAGTGGGAGGAGGAAGAGGCAGGATACAGAATTCAGAACCAGATTTAGAGCTCAAGCTCCTTGTCAGGGTTATGTCAGACACCAGCATCAGCTGGAAGAGACCTCAAGGTCTCTAGTTCAACATTTGCTTGAGTAGACACTATCACAACACTTGAGCATGCCCATCCTACCAACAACCCTTGGCTGGCTGTACTTGGAGAGCAAAATACAAATTAAAAAATCAGCAATAACACTTTATGTTGAAATAAGTATGGCATGAGACTTCGCGACCAGACAGGCTTCAATCTTCCTCAAGAGGTCTTCTTGCTTGTCAGCCTCTTTTGAGGATAGCATTTAATTCAAGGAAAGTGTTTTTGCATTAATAATACATTCTCAATGACTGAGAAGCAAAGCAAATTTCCCTCATTATACCAACACAACATTCACCACTTTACAGCTTTTCATCATAAACCCTCCAAGCAGCTGAGTTCAGTAAGTTAACGTTACCTATTAAAGGCTGATGGTAGGTAAAGCCAGTCCAAACCAGCTTCCAAAAGAGGGGTGAAACACAAGCAGAAGGAGCACAGATCAAAAAAAAGTGTCTTTCAAGTTAGAAATGCTATTTCATACTTCCCCGATTTCTTGCTGTGCGCTTGCTATTAAAAATAGCAAGCAAAGCACCTTACTTCTGGAAGTTCACAGGCTGATGCATACACAGCCCTCCCTCGGCCACGAGCCTCAAGGCACGCTGCAGTATTGCTCCCGCACTCTATTGAGCGGTCATCATCTCAAGCCACAAGATCTCTACTGAAACATGACGACACCATAACCAGTTTAATTCAATCTGAAGAAAAAAGCCGTAGCTTTCAATGTGTATCCTGCATAAGCATCAAATCATAAGGTTCATCCAAATCTGGGACCTGGGAGAAGAAACTCAATGAATTAGCGTGATGATTTGTACTCTTATTGAGTATAAAGAACACTTCAAAAAAGCAGGGATATAGGAGCTACAGAAAAAGGGAACGTCCTTGTATCACTGACAGGAAAATAGTAAACTCTTCAATCATTTTAGTGTACCAGCGTTATTAAAATCTTTATATGTCGAGTGAAAACATTCATTATTTATGCCCATCAGGAATATTTTTCATTGTCAAATTACTTTTTACCATGCTAATAAACACAAAGCTTTGCATGTAAAAAATAATCATGTTATCTCATTTATAGGTCAGAAGACACAGACAAAAATAGTTTCTGCAATTCTCCTTAAATAACTAGCTTTTGCATATCAAGTTTTATATGGCACATTAGAAATGAATGCAATTAAGACAGGATTTGAACAGCTGAATAGATAAGGAAAGATAAGAGCAGATAAGAAAAATCTTGCAGTAAGCTAAGCCTTTTGAAAAAAAATGCTTTGAAAAAATCAAGTTCATCTTTTGAATTTTCTGGACCCTGATAAACTAAGGATGAAACAGCTGTATGCAGGTCATTACTCAAAGTATCCACAGATTATGTTTCCAGCCATTAGACATATAAATGGTATGTTAGAAAATGCATTAAATAATCTTAAATTACTCCAGAATTTTATTCAGATTAAATGCAACCTCCACAGCTCCCATGTAACTTGTGGATGTGGGGTGGAGGAATTTGTCTGCTGCATTTTGTTAATAACCAGATTACTAAATCTTCCCCCCACTTCTATAACATTCAAGCCTGTTACTAGGGTCCTCTTTCCCCCTTTTTTTAGTAATGTGGTAAGTTTGTAGGTAGGAAGGAATATGAGCACGGCCACTTTTCCGTCCTCATCATGAGGTCCATTAGAGCACAGACACTTTCCTGGGTACCGTGTCTACAACCTCCAGCATCAGATAGGCTTGGGTCATTCTCCCATCCAGAACCTGAAGATGGATGCCTCTGGTATTTCAGCAGCTACCAACTAATTTTAATAAAGGTATTAGACCGTTACCTGCTCTTGTTGGTGGCAGCACAGGTTTGCTTATTTGCTAGTCCCACACAGCAACCTGAACTCTTACCATCTTTGAGCCCTCCCAGAACACAGTCGTATTTGTTTTAATTTTAATGTGATTTCTAATGTAAGAGAAACAGACTTTCATTTGCTTTCTGAAATACATTAAAGAATGCATGCAGTGCTAGCTTAGTGCCTTACGCTCCCCTTCCTGCATCTTTCAGTGGAGGCTGTGTCTGAGGCACAGGACAAAGCAACCCGCGCAGTACCCCAGTCCAGCCTCAGGGATAAGGTGCTGAGGGGTCAGGCAGCCGAAGTGTTCCCCTGCTATATAGAAAACTGGTACCTATACAGAGATGCATAGCCTAGGGCATGAGGGAGATACTAGAAAAGTCAGGCCATTTATTTACATCCCCAAATGTGCTTCCCTGAGTCAAACTTCAGGCAGCCAGTTTGAGAATGCTGGCTTCAGTAACACGTCCTGTATCTCACACTGCACATCACTGTGAAAGACAGAGAGCATGCAGCTACCTCCTCTATGGAAAGTGAGCTGCTCAGAGAAGCCTCTGACCACCTTGAGAGAGATGCAAGCATTCCCCAAAAAAAGGGAACAGTTTCATAAGAAAAGTAACCGTGCCACTACTTGGCTTACATTACAAAGAAGTAACCAGGATGACTTGTGCAACCCAGTCTTTTCCAAATCAATCTGCATTACTTAAACACACATCTTCAACAATATGTGCTGCACTCACCTCTAAAATGCACAACGTGTCAGGAAGATGCATGATGAGGAAGGTTTTGACATGAGCATCCCAAAGAGCTTCAGAACACAAGATACAGCTGGGATCACTAAGATCTTTCCTTTGATCATTGAAGAAAGCCATGAAGGTGGGACAGTGCACAGCAATCTCCAGAACTGCGTGTTCTCACTTGCCACCTTCTCTCACCTTGTCCACAAAGCCCGTCCACAATCCTAACATTCATCAGCTCTTGTTGGGTTTTGATCACAGGTTCAAGGTGAAGATCCTGTCCTTTACAAACATAGCACGCAGACAGCTGCGCAGGGAAAGCTGGCCCAGGGTGCTGGGTCTGGCCAAGGAAGTTTCAGGGCAGCTCTGGCAGGGAGAGATGGATCAAACCACCTTGGCCATCCACATATCCACAAGACAGTAAAATGCAAAGAGCTCAGACCCGTTTGCTAGTCCCAGGAAGGGCAACCCTGTGCCCTAAGTAATCTGGATCTTACTGCTGTTTTACAGGAGCCCATTTAAAGACCTGAACATTGCATGTCGGTGAATGACAGCACCATGGCTTTTCTGCAGAAGCAAAAAGCCTGCTCCCAGCCTTTGTGACTGGAAAGAAAACATGACTCAGATAGCACTACCGTGGCAGCACCTGCCTGGGACAGTCACTCTGCAGAGATGTTCTCTGCATTCATCTCCTCAAAGCACTGATGCTTTGGGACTGTCCAGCAGAAGAGCTGTAAGGCTTCTACCACGCAGCCTTCTGAGCACGAGGATGATGTTCCTGAGGGAAGACCCACCGCACAGAAGATGTCTTTCCAACCTGACACTGCTATCCAATAGAGCGGGACCATGGCTCAGAGGACTGACAAGAACACCTCCAGATCTCAGTGGGGTAGCCAACAACATGCTTTAGCTTCGCTGTCCCAGTAGACAAGCCCTGCTGTGTTTCTGAGCTAACAGCACGCATCCTGTGCTGTCAGGAGCCTGCCCTGCACCCAGGTGATGAAACCTCACCAGGGCCACCAGCGCCCAGCACTGACCTCCAGGGAGAGCAGAGCACCAAGAACTGGCTGGGCCCTTGCAGAAGAGCCCAGTAGGCAGCATGGCCCTGCCCCCCCATGGAACATTGACACATCCAGTCACATCCCAATCTCCACCTCAGACAAAACAGTAGTAATATTCCTCACTGCCAAAAAGAGATTTCCCTGTGTCTTCAGGATTACAGAAAAGAGTATAGCACCTTCGGAGGAAGGGAGCTCTCCCTGCAGCAAGGCTAACCTGCAGTCCCTCTCCGCTCCATCCAGAAGCCCAGGGATACATTCCACACTGTGCAGCTTGCCTCTTGCTTGGTTGATTTCTTTCCTAGCCTCCGAGTCTGAACATCACTGTGTGACGTTCCATCCCCTGCTAAGCGTCTAACTGTAACTGAAGAATCTGGCAAGTGACCAAGTATCCTTTAACCTCCACATTAACTATTGTTAGCTTTGGCAAAGCCCAGCTTCTGGGATGCCTGGTGTGGTATCGCTTACTGCTGCAGCCTACAGAACTGCTGTAGTGGTGAGATTCAGAAAACAGGGATCAGGTAGCAGATGCAAAGCAGTCCTCACCCACAACGCCCTCCCTTCCTCCATTGCCTAATGGGCTTTGGGAGTAGCTACAACTTTTAAGCGTCTCACTGCTGCAAAAGGTTTGGAGGCAGTGAATGTGCAAAGTCAGTCAAAGAAGCTGTAAGTTAGATGAGGCCAAATGTTACTTTTAGATCACCAAGATGTGTTGGTAACATTGCAGCTCCATAAAGTGCTGCTACTATTATTTATCTTCTTGGAGTCAGGAAGAAAGATGTTCATGTCTAGCCAGGTTTGACTGTTGGAAGAAGGCACCGCCTCCTCCTCAGCCCACACCAGGACCCTCGTGCTTGCACTCTTACTGCAATAGTCCTAACAAGAGTAAAGTCTTTAGTCCTGCACCCCACTGCACAAAAACTAGGATATGTCCTTTCATTCTCATGAATGAGTCCAATCAGTGCAATCAGCTATGGCTGCTCTGAGCAGCACTTGAGATAAGTCTTCAGCAATTATTTTTTTTATTTTTTTAACAGAGGACTGTAAGCTTTGTAAAGCATCAGCACCAGCCACATTCAGACAACTAAGTCGTCCTGGGATGGCAAATCCTAGGCAGAAAAGTCCACAGCAGTCACCAGGAACAGCTGAATTCAGGGACCAGAAGGTAGGTTTTCTTAAACAGACTTTATGTTGCTTAATATAGCACACACTCTTCCCCAGTATCTGCATAACGCTGAGTTTGAAATGTTCTAAGATTTGCACCAAGGAAGACTGGAGGGGTGGGAGAAGGGCTGCAGGAGGAAGCATTTCAAAAGCAAGTGATGACTTCAGTGAAACACTGTCTACAAGCAGCAGTCTCATAAAACAGGACTTGCAATGCAGAGGCTTGGTTAGTAATGAAAATAAAATGTAAACAAGTCCTCAGTAAGGCAATGCAGTTGCAAGTCCATCTAGGATTAATCATAAAAGCTGAAGATGTGAAGGGCTTAGGCTGGCCCATACCTGCCCTCTGGGGAGACATCCTGCATTGTGCCTTGCTATATGCGTACACAGAATCAGTCCATTAGATCTGCACATCATAGGCCTTCTCAAGCTACTCCAACACTAAGCGAGTTTCAAGGATTACTTCAGTGCCAACACAACTGGATTCCTGCTGTGAGCAGACTTCTGCCTTCTAGTTCTCCCATTGAGATGCCAAAGTTGCTTGTCTATTGCCTTTAAGGTCATCTCTACTTTGGAGCTGTCCCGTTCTGGCGCCTTGATTTCTGCTGGGTTTGCTCTAAACATCCCTTTTTTCTGCACAGGTAGAGGAAACCCAGGGAGTATTTGTTCCCCACCTCCACCTCATCAAGGAAAATCTCTGGTAAGAGCAAACTGCTGAGATTTATTTTATTATTTTCTTTTCCCCAAAGATTACAGTGTAGTGACTCTTGGCGTTGTCTCACCCCTAATAACCTTTTTGCCAAAGCCAAGAGCCTGGGAACACAGGCTGCTGTGCAGCCCATCTCGCAACTAATGAACACAAGTACCAGTGGCCCAAAAGGCTGCCTTGTTCAGCTGCTCATCGCCAACTCAGGCAGTGACTGCACCGTAACAGCCACTATCTGTTTTCACAAGATAGTAATCAGGTGATGCACTCTCAGGTGGTGCTTCTGCCACCAGCTAGCTGGACCCTTTTTCTTTCATTTTACTGCAGATGTTACCTTTCTGCCCCTTGCCCAACCCCAGCTACACGAGCTCCATCATAAGTTCCACAGAGCTTTTTGCCTGCTTGTGTAGTGCATGACAAGGCACATAACGTGTTATACGAAAGTCACAGTCTATTTGTTTCGCATCAAGTCATGTACCAGTAGGGCATCCAAAAAAGTAAAGGTGTCCCGTCTCAGGTTAACTGTGAAAACAGTGTGGATAATCAAGAAAAACAGTGATGCTAACGTGACTGCTGTAAGCTTCTCACCCAAGTCAAGTCTTTGCAGGTGAACTTTCTTAAAAGAGGTACTTACCTGTCCTCAAACCCTGTTAATGCTATTGATCACTGCCCACAAGAATCTGTACTTTATAGGACATACTGCCTCCATATGATTGAAATAGCTTCCTTCCTTAATCAGCATATAATCAGATATTCCCACACAGGAGAACTATAGCCCTGATTGACAAGACAGTTACAAAAATAAACCTGAGGTTTAAATATAGCTTGCTCAACTCCCTGGAAGGTATGTAGTATTGTGTTATACAAGTCCACCGTCATTTTCCTTGAATTAATATAGTCCATATTCTCCCACTGCCTTGATCTCTATCAATTAAACAGCCACCAGTTTTGTGTTATACAGGAGAGCTGGCAGCTAGGGTTAGGTGGGAATGGCAACAGCAACTAGCCTTCCCTCTGCATGGGCTGACTTACCATCAATACTTGCTTGGCAATTAACACACAGAGATTTTGAGTTCATGTACCAGTTGAATGTGTGATGTCTGATGCAACGGTAGAGGTAGATAAGTAAATAAGCGGGCAGGACTACATAGCTATGTATGGAAACAAAATATACATGCCCAACACGAAGGGATATATTTGGGTGAGCTCTACATCTCTTCGTATGCAAACATACGAGATAGAGGGAAAATCATTAAATATTGCGTGCCTTTCTGGGGTGGACAGTTCAATAGCACAATACTCGTTGCATTTGCCCCAATCTATTAGGATGTTCTGATGTGTTAAATATGCAACGTAATGAGGGCAGAGCTCTACAGCCCTGTTCTTCTCGTTTCAGAAAAAAAAACTGATTTTTTTTTTTAAAAAAAACCCCACCATTCTAATCACGAAATGCTTTTCATCTCCTAAAAACCTCCCCATTGCTGACTGACTGAAAAAAACATGGGACAGACCTCATATTTATTATGCAAATCCTTAGCATTAAGAAAACAAATCACCAACTAACATCTGTCTCACCCTAAAGGGAAATAAATAAATTATAAAAAAAAAAAAAAAGGGACCACAAACACACAGCCCAAACCACCACCCTTCGCCACACTCCGCTACGCCACCGGCCGAATACCACCCGCTGGCGTGGGAAGGGCAGCGCCTCCCCGAGCCCGCTTCCCTGCCGGTGCTGCAATGTACCTACCACAGCGGCACGGCACGGCACGGCTGCTCCCGGCCCCGTGCCGCGCTCCCGGCCCGGCCACTGCGGTCCTTCCGCCGCCCCCCCCCCGCGCCCCGACCCACCTTTCCCTTCCATCGCGGAGCCTTGCGGGCGCCGGGAAGTTGCCGGAAGACGCGCTCCCTCCTCAGCCGAAAGCCCCGAGAGCCCGGCGGGCAGAGCCGGCCGCCGCTGCCTGCTCCGCGGTGGGGACGGCGCCGACACAGCCTCGGAGCTGCAAGCAAGCAAGCGGCGGGGGAGACGGCGTGAGCCGCCGGGCCCCCCGCACCCCCGCCACGGGGGAAGCGGCGCGGAGCGGAGCGCGGCCGCGGGGGGAGCGCGTTACCTGGGCGCCGGCGGGAGCTGTCCCTGGCGGAGCGGTGCTGCGGGGGCGAGTGGCTCCGCGGCCCGCCGCGCTGCCTGGCACCGCCCGCATGCGCGCCCCGCCCGCGCCCCGCCTCCGCGGCCCGCACCGCGGCACCGCCGGGCCCCCTGCTGCGGGCTCCGCGGGGCGCGCACGGGGAGCGGCCGCACGCCCCGGCCCCTCGCCCCGCCGCCCGGCCCGTCGCGTTACGCAACGCGGGCGCCAGCACCCGCCGGCCCGTTGCGGGAGCCCCGCCGGGGCGCCCCTTCCCCAGGCGGGCACGACCCGGGGGCGGCATCTGTGCGGCACGGCTGCTGCAGGCACCGGGGCCGCTGCCCCAGGTGGTGGGTGCGCCGCCAGCCCCCCGGACCACTTCCCTCAAACCGGCGGGGTCAGGGGACCACCGCGCTCGCCCCAGCCTGCCTGTGCCGCTGAGCCCACAGCACCTGCAGACATGGAGAGGTTCTCTTCCCAGATGCCCGGTCTCAGGTTCAGGCCTTCCCTGGCTGTGTTTTTTCAAGATTAATTATGCTGATTCATAAAACATCCGCCTCACGGCTAGTTTGTGCTTCTCTGCTTTTGCATCCAGCCCCTGGATTTTGTTTCTCCCTTGGCTTAATAAGATAAGCACTCTCCTGCTCGTGAGAAGTTGAAAAAACATTCACAGCCGGGTGCGGGATCAAGTCGCTTCTTCAGAGAACATGGATTGGACTCCTTAAGTTCATCCCTGGTAAGGAAGTTTCTCCACACCAGAATTATTCCAGTAGCTCTTAAGTTTTTCCAGATTTTTCAGCTTTGGTGCAACGGGTGTGGTAAAACCCAGCTCTGTGCTTATTTTATGATTAGTGTTACTGAAAAAACTGCTCAAGGCATCCACTGTGCTGGGAGCTGCACACGCAGAGGAGAGATGGCTCCAGCACTGCATAAGTTCCTAAACACAGGAGCAGCAATTCCTCTCTCCTGCTGTTTCCTTATACATCCTGGTGTTTACATTCTCCTTCTCATCTACAGCCCAGTACCGGCAAACCAGTCACTGCAACCCATCCTGCAGACACTGCCTAGAGGCTTTACCTGTCCCAGAGCAGAACCCTGGACTCTTTATGGAGGAGAACATGGTGTCCACAATCCCACCTGCGTACGCTGTCCAGGCAGCTCTGAACACCACTTGCTCCCATCTCAGCTACCACCCCACCAGCTGGCAGGGTACTTCAGTTAGAGATGGTGTCTTAGTGCAAGAACATGCCCCTGAAAATGAACTAGAAACAGCCCAGCTGGATGAAGACCCGTCACATAAAGTTCACACAGTAAACTTGTAGGAGCCAGTTAATAAATCGTATGCTATCACAAAGAATAACATTACTTTCATTTTATTTCCAGACTGAACGTTCAGGTTCTATAGGTGAGCTTTGACTCAAAATGCACTATAAAAGAACTGACAAAGCAGACTTAGACTTTATGACTTGACCAAAGGTTGAAGTAAATTTCTATTGTTTCTTCAGTTTCTTTCATTGACTGGTGGGATCCTATTTCCCCATTGCTATGTCTTTATCCACCATCAATGCCAAAGTGACCAGACTATGCTTCCAGGGCCAACCTGTGTGCTACTTTGGAAAAGCAAAGGAACAATAACTCTTTCAAGGTCTATTAGTCCTTACTAATGGTCCAAAATGCAATCAGAATACACACCAGAGTGCTCAATAACTCCTCAGCCAGTTCTTTTAAAACTCCAGGACTCAAGTTATCAACTCCCACAGGTTAAAACCAGACAAACTCCCAGAGGACGTTAAGGTTCCTGGCATCCAAGTTCAAGAACAATTTTCAACAGGAGGAAGCGAGGGCAAAGAAACACCCTAGCTTTTAAGGTACGTCCAGGCTAGTTACTAAGAACATAATCTGAAGCACCATTTGTAGTATCAGACCAAGGGACCAAGAGACTCCTTTCAAAGCTGTGTGCTCCCTGCAAAGCTAAAAGCCATCAATAATTCAGCTTCACAGAAAAATCTGGGAGACAGTTCCTAGCTGCAAGCATCAGGCTGAGCCCCACTGCCATGGGAATACGTGAAAACCAACTTTCCCAAACATAGGAAATATATTTTTCCAGTGTCCTGAAAGGGACAGGCACAACATGCTCTCCATTTGCAGAGGTAGGCTGCTTTCTTCTAGAGCTTTTCTTTATGCAGATTCTCTTCAATGGAGAAGTACGTGAATTAGGAGTTCAGAGGGTTGCCCTTGGGGAGTAAGGCAAAACAAACATTTCTGTTGATTTTTGGTTTGCTTTTGAGCTCTTAAGCATTTCTTCCTTTGAGGTAACAGCAGGTAGGTGCATAGTTCAAGCAAAACACCCAAACCCACCAATCCACACACTCATTTTCAATCACAGTTTATCAGATGTCTTTCTGGGTCACATGTGGGACATCACAAGTTCCATTCCAGGTCATGAAACCATCACAAAGCCTTTGAGGTAACATGTTCTTAAAATAAAAAGGCAGCTTGAAGAGAGAAGGCCCTCCTGATGCAGAACACAGACAAAGCCTCTTCAAGGCTTCTCTCCTCAATACAAAGAAGCAAACTCAAGGGAACAAATCCAGTGGGTATTTTCCCCTCCCTTGCCATTTACAGGCCACCTTTCAAACTACTTCTCAGTAGAAAGGAATATAATACGGGCTGTGCTTTACTCTAGATTTCAACCATGAATCCTGCATTAGAGTATCAAACAAGCTGGACCAGCTTGAGGTAATCACTGGTTCTCCTCAGGAAAGTCAGATCTGTGTCTACCGTGGCTTTGCAAATAACAAGCATCAAACGAAGATACACACATTAGTGACATCTCAGTAGTGCATCAAGTTGTTCTCAAAACCACAGAGAGACAAAGCATTGCAGCACTTGAGAGATGCAGATGTGCTAAGCCCGGACTCCTTCCCATCCACACATTTTGAGCCAAAGTGGAAGGAGAGCTTCTCAAGCACCACTCTCCTGTACCACATGGCTGCCAGGGGTGCTTCCCTCGCTTGCCAGCTGTTTTCCTCACATGTTCAAGCTCTCAAAGTGAGCCGATATCATGGTACAAATAAGAAGGTGGCTCAGTTCAGGCATAAGCCACCCTGTGCAGACCCTCCTCTTCATAATGCTTCAGTATGTCCTTGGCTCCTGTCATGGCACAGGGATTACTATTTGGGAAAGGCAGAATTATTCACCCTTGATATTAGTCCTGAGTTGTCTGTGTGGGGCTGCCAATACAGAGCTTCTTCAGGGCCACCTGCACTGTTTGATCAGCAGGACTTTTGCCCAGCACACACTACTGGAGACCTGCCCGCCCCACCAGACCAATGCGCTTTGGTCAAGAGCGGTCTACAGAGCTGCTCCCTCGCCCCAGCAGTACTGGGATAGCATGCAGGGAGGTAAGGTCTCTGCTTGGCAGAGAGGAGCTCAGCCTGTACAAACGAGAGGGAACAGCAAGTGCTCGGTCTGGCTGCTCTCACATGGTGCTCCAGAGGTAGAAATATTACCCAGGCCTCCAGTCCCTGAGGAACCTGCTGGTTCTCCCATTGATGGTGGATGCTGGGCAGAGCCCAGCACCTGTGGCAGTCGGTGCTGCCTGCCACCTTCCCGCATCTCACCTCTGGAAGCGGCTGGCTTAGGAGCAACCCCAAGCACAGGCATGTAAAAGCCAAGTGGCCATTTTGGCATTGTTGCAGACAGTAAGCCCACATGATGTTCATACATGGTCTCCCAGCTGCTGCTGCTCCTGCTCCTGCCCATCTGCTACCCTGGCACAGTGCCTCCTTGTCTAGAGGAAACCTCCATTCATGAGGGCAGAATCACCAGCCAGCCTGCAAGGTCGTGCATGTAGCCACACACACACTGCCATGTCTGCGTGAGGCTGGATGTGCCAGGAGGAAGCAGATCAGTGATGGTATTTCATCTGCTCAGCCCCGGTTTCTGGTGGTGACCATCCAAAATGGCATCAGGCACAGAGGCACAATCTCAAGTGCCAAGGGACCCGGCTTCTGTACCAAGCTCGGCACGAAACTGGCCACAAGCCAGCTTTGGTGGTTCTTTGATTTCAAGGGAGTGTGAATCTAGGTACCAAGGTGTCAGCCCGTTCGGAGCTTCAGCACCCAGACCAGACTTCCCAGCTAGAGAGAGCTGCTCTCACTGCAGGCAGCAGACAGGCACTTGTCCTGCCCAGAGCTTAAAGACGGTGTTCCTTAACAACAATGAACAGCTCAATCAAAAAGGAGTTGCACTGGGTTCTGACCAAGGGGAAGGAAATAACTATGAACCTTGATGTTCAGTGTGGGTCTAAGCTTGAAACCAGCTGCAATGGGGAGCAGGACTCAGCCAAGTGCTTCTGGAAGTCCTTTTTTTGGACTCCAAAGCATCTATTCTCCAAATTGGCATCGTTAGCTAACTGCCATTGTTAGCCAGCAGAACAGATTTCTTTAGGACAGAAAACAAAACAGCTCTGTACCACACCATGCTAGAAGATGTCCACGTGCCATGAGCTGTGCTCAGATAAGCACAAGCCAAAGCAGCAGGTTCCAAGAAAGTAGGCCATGACACAGCAGCAGCAGGAAGGACCTCTAACACTACTGAAAAAGTAAAGAACACAGTGGGGGAAGAGAGGAGTAAACAGATACTAGAAGGTTTTTTTATATAGGTAGAGTAAAATACAAAGAACATTCTACAA
Source organism: Falco rusticolus (assembly GCF_015220075.1). Taxonomy (NCBI): domain Eukaryota; kingdom Metazoa; phylum Chordata; class Aves; order Falconiformes; family Falconidae; genus Falco; species Falco rusticolus. Next base: position 16,643,297 of record NC_051199.1, on the reverse strand, counting down.
GCTGTAATCCAACACCCTGAGGATGACATACTTAGCTTCTGATTATGAAGAGAAACAATTACTACATCAGCTGATGTCACTTCCTTACATCATCAAAGTAGTTGCTAGAAGCATAGCTTAAGTCCATCAGGAGCTGGGGTGCGGAACAAAGACTAAAGAAAGCCACAACCATTGAGCAAGTACAGTCAATTTAATCACATAAAATTATTGATCAAATGTTGTTGAGATTCATCAGTCAGTATTATATTAATAAAGGAAAAAAAGCACCAAAGTCACAAAAGTACCAAAACAAGGGAGTAGTTTTGCAATTACTTGTAACTAACTTAAATTATTGAGGAAGAAAGTCACAGATGGAGGTAACCATCTTGTATTGACCCAGAGGAAGGTCTTTCCGAGCGCCAGCATTGGCCTAGTAGAGTACCACCAGCTTTCTTCTGCTACTGTTCTTCATCAACATCCATGTACACCCATTGACATTGACAAGAGTCTTGATGACAGCTTCAATGGTAGTTGGATCTCATCCAAAAAGCTCAACTCCCAGTTTTAGTTTTCTGTGAGGTACTGAGCACCCTGAACTCCAAGTCCAGGGAAGCTGGAGGTTGTTCTCAGGCCTTGCAGCAAAATATTTGTGTTTTCAGGGCTAGCTCTCAGACTCTCTGAGATTCACCCCAGACTTCTAGTTATTCGGTCTGGTAAATAAATTCACCTCCCCTGCCAAGTGGGGACAGGGAGGAAGGTGTCTGAAGTCAGGTTGCTATACCTTTATAAAAGCTGAAGATTTTCATGTAAAAAGGAAAAATACAATAAGCTGCTGGATAGAGCTACTCAAGCACTGGCCCCTTTTTGACTTGATTAAAAAAGGTAATTATATATGTTTGGAATGCTTTACAAGGAAAAAATACCCAAACCGTCACAGGGCAGAGGCAGGAAGGGTCTTCCTGATGGCAGCTCAGCCCTCCAAAGAGCCAGGTGCTCAAATGCTTGCAGGGAATAGACTATTTATCTTAAAATCCTGTTTGCCTATGCCCGTTTCCTACAACAACAAACTATTAGCTCATCACTACTCTACAGCCATCAGGGCTGAGTAACATTCTTATTTTTTACCTGGTATTTCAAAAAATCATAGCAGACTGACCTCTGCTGAGGCCCAAATCCCTGGAGGCAATTTCTTTGCCTTATTCCTACCATGGAAGAGCCATTTCTAGAGCACCAAACTCCACCTCAGACTCCACAGTCCTGCAAGGCAGGTATTGAATGGGGACTGACACCCATCAAAATCCTGTGCATGTGCCAGGCTCTTCCAGTGTTGCTGAGGTAGGGGACAAGCAGAGCCTTGGGCACAGAGTAATCTCCTATTTGACTCCAACATTTTTTTCCACTTGCCTACATTTACCCTGCTCATTTTAATGCTGTGTTTTCCAGAACCTTACAAAATAACAAATGCAATAAAGCCTGCAGAGCCAAGACCATTAGCATCAGTGTATTCGTAGTACAGCCTTCTCGTGCCTCAGGGAATCAGATCTTTCTGTGATAATTCAAGCTGAAACACAGAGTTTGTCCAAATACAAGAGGCAGATAAGTGCTGTTTGATACCAGCACCACTGACAGCCATTTGGCCAGACCAGTTCAGAGCTTGAATTTCACTTGGCAGATATAACAAAAAAATATTGAGAAGTGAAATTCATATAAAAGTGAAATGTCATAGAAAACAAGGGGAAGAGGAGTGAAGAAAGGAGAAGGGCTGAGCTCTCCCCTCAAAAATCAAATCCACAGGAACAGACAGAATCCACAGAGCACCTTCATCCCTGACACGAAAGGCTGCAAGCTAAGGGGACACCTCTTCATGCCTCTAGGAGAAACCTGACCACTGAAGTGAATATTCTAAGTTTTGCCTTGCCTGGGTGAAGCCTGACCCCTAAAGCCATTTCAACCTACACCAGCTTCCAGCAGCTCTGCAATGTGAAGATGATGATGTTTTCTGCTCCAGTGTCTTTTTTAAGTGGGATATAAACTATGTGGTGAGTATATGAACTCTTGTGACAACCTAGATTGAGCTGCAAGGACAACACTTCCCTTGAAGGTAGAGGGGTCTGGCACCGACAGGAAAGCACCAGTCAGACCCAGAATACCCATGAAGACTCTAATTTAAAGCTCAGGGAACCGTGGTTTCCAACCAGCACAGTATCCAGAAATGGACTTGAGCTGCCACCTGTTCCCCGGTCTGCCAGACACAGGCAAACTTCAATGGATTCTTTAATAAACCTACCAAGATACTGCCTGCCTCTGATCTTATCTGCTGAGGCTTTGCTTCTAGAAAAGCTTGGTGGGTTTGTTTGATTTGCTTATACACATACGTAGCAATTTCTTTAAGCCTTGCTTTCCGTGATTGGTGGGATCTCATTGAATCCATCCCAGAAGCCTGGGCTGCAACCAACCCAAGCAGTGTGAAAATCGCTATGCCTGACCCTGAAAGGATGAAAACCATTTGGAGGCTCTTGCTTGTTCCCCCCTTGGCAGCTGTGGCCACACTATGGCCAAGAGGTGCAGGGGAGTTCCAGCTGCATCACACATCTGCACAACCAAACCACACACCTTTAACACAGGACTTGCAGAGCATGACTGCTTAGAAGGAGCTCAGCTTTACCTGGTCAGTACAACCCTTCTCCTTGCCATAGGTGGAGTAAACATAGCAATCTGTAGTGTTTTCCAAACATTGCAGTGGCATCTTCTAAGTGACAGTTAAATATAAATGTAGAAAAATAGTGGAGATTCAAGGAAGAATCTGGGATTATACTCAGCGTAACCAGCAAGTTATTTAAATCTTGTTCACGCTACAGCAGTTTTCCATTTCTGCTCTTGTTGCAGACCTTACAGCAAGGGATGAAGCAAGGCTGAGATCATGGGCAGCATGGTAACCTCCTGCCAGTTAGATGTTCAAATGGACTACAGCCAGCATGGCACTGAGTTGGAAGAACCACATGCTACTGTGCAGATTCTTCCTTTAGTCTACAGAGTCCACCACACATTAAGTATAAAAGATTGTTTTCCCATCATGGAGAGCTGCCCAGGTTGGGTTTCTGAGGTCTTTTCAAGAGCCAGGTCCAGAAAGTGCTCAACTTACCACCTAGACAGGATCAGAAAGACTCATGTTTCTCTGCCTGAATTCCAGCCTTGCCCTTGAAGACCCTGCTCTGGCCCAGAAGCCCTGGCATAGCAGAGCTTTTTAGCTGTGTCAGTGCTGCACAAATTTGCCATGCAGACCAGAACTGGACATGACAGCCAGCTGAGAGGATATGTCAAGGAGCACAGTCCTGCCAGTACCCATCCCAGCCGTGCCCACAGCTGATCTCCATGTGTTTCAGGAGGGTCAGAACAGAATCACTATTGTCCTTCCCCAGGATCACATTTTCTACTGCACATAAAATTAGCCTTTCATCCCCAGCATTTCTAGAACCCTTTTCTTAGTGACTGATGAGGTAAAAGGGTATTTATGTTTCTTAGTCAAAGCGGTTATCTTTCCAAACTAAAATACCAGAACTAAGCAGCAAGCTTTAGCAAACAGTGCTAAGAGGATATTCCTCTCTTGTCAGAGGAGCAGCTGTGCAGAGAATGAATGGTGGGAAGAAGAAAATAGCTCCTTGGGCATTTTTTACAGTATTTGCTGCATTAGTGGTTGGCTGTACAGAAACACAACTCCAAGAGATATTTTCCTAAGCTAGGGAAAGGGCCACCTTGGAAGCAACTTTCAGCATAGACACGAGGATCCTGACATCACTCCCATCAAGGGGGAAAAACAGTGTCAGTAATGAGGGTTTGTGTGGTGTGGAAGAAGGAAGGTATGCATTAAAATAGCTATGACCTGAGAATCCAGTGACATGAGGCAAGTGACATGCAGGTTGAGGGCCTAATGGCAACATCTTTTCTCACTGGAAAACCAGGAAGGGACTGGAGGCGAGGGAACACAGAAGGGCTCTGCCCTAAGACTGAAGCAAATAGCTGCATCTTTACAGAGATCCTCAAGATAGACCTGTCTCCTCCTGTTCTCAGGCTGAGAAGAGGTGACAAGGCAACCACAAAGGCAATTTACTGCTTGGATGAGATCAGTTAAACAAGATGTAAAGGAAGGAGAGAAAGTGCCCAAGGACAGAGTGATATGGGACACTTGTACAAATTTAGACTGGAAAAGGCCAAAAGGGAAGAACAGCATCCTCCAAGGGACACTGTGGAAGACAGTCTAGGGAGGCAAGGGAAGAACAGAGGAAGAACATCCCAAGTGCTAAGAGTAAGGACAGGGGAGGAAAGAAGGGCTGACTGATGAAGGTACTTTGCAAGTCAAGGTGCAGAGATAGGCTGTATTTAGAGAAACACGTGGGGGCTTGCATACAAAGTTTGTTTTGGAAGGAAGAGCTGCCAGAAGAGAGGGTGGACTGAAGGGGAAGAATAACAGCATGGATAAGAATAGATCCATGGAGTCTGGGAGTTGAGAGAAGGTGCCTGTGCTCACATCCAAGAGACAAGGACAAGAAAGAGGAGCACATCATCTCGAATTTCTTCTTAAACTTAGAAGAAGAGATTTTGGTCAGAAAAAGAAATGAAGGCAGAGGAGGAGGGTTTGGACTGACTCAAGGTGGCAGGAAGCCAGTTGTGACTGAATCCCCTGCCAGGAAGAAAGCTAGAGAAGGAAAACTATTTAGTCAGCAAGGTGGCAAAACTGGAAAAGTTTAACACCACCAGCATGGCAATAGGATTTGAAACCCTCCAAGTAACAGCAGCAGAGGAAGCCAAGGCTAGAGTGAACTAGGACTGGGAATCAACAAGCTCCACATTGCGGTGGGATGAGAAGACAAGAAGTTCAGGATGACAGGGTGTCAGCTGTAGCAATCAAGAGGACAGACAGCAAGGAAATAAGAAGGTGCAATGTCAAGGCTGAGAGCAGCAGAAACACCAAGTGATGGGACATGCAGCCAACTGGCAGCAGCAAAAAAAAAAAAGCCAGTAGCAACAGCAAGTAGGAAAAGCAATGAGGTTGTTTTCCAGTGGGAAGATGTTTCCTGCCAGCACCAAGAAAGCACCAACTGGCAAACAGCTCCAAAATAAAAGCATTTGCTGGAAACACTTACTGATCCTGAAGATTCCCCTTGTCATGAATATGTAAGCAACAAAACCACATCCTCAATGCGGTGCTCAGGGTGCCACCTCTAAGGGGACAGCACCAGGTAGGAGTCATGCTGAACTGAAACACCCTGGGCCGGCGCACACAGACTCCTTCCCCAGGCAGCCCTCCAGCCTGCGAGCTCCAGCGAAGCCATCTCCCCCGCTCCCGGCTGCAGCCCTCCCACACGCACGAAGCATCGCAATCCTGGCATCTGCACGCAGACATGAGCCACATTTGCCACATGGAGGAAAGCTGTCACCTCCCTGCCCAGCACCCAGGCTTGCCATTGCCACCTGCTATTCCTCCCCTTCCCGAAGCACCATTCTCTCCGTTGGTGGGTGTTTTGTTTTGTTTTGAGGGTGGGTTTTTTTTTGTTGTTCCTCCTTCCCCTGCTTTCAGCTTCTTCTCACTCCTGCGCTAGGACGAGCCTCCTTCCCCAGACACAGCCGAGCGTCGCGCTGTCTCACAGCTGCCCCGTGCTTCCCCCAACCGTTATGACCCAGGGGGGCGAGCACCCCCACAGCGGTGCGTGCCCAGCCCCGGCAGGGACCATCACAGCCGTCCTGCGGCACCGGCCGCCGCCCGAGGCCACCCGTGCGTGAGCCCCTGCCCTCTCCTGGCTGCGACACGAAGTGCCAGGCTGGCCTCCCCATCCCCTGCGCTGCGCGCAGCACCAGCACCTCCTGGAAGCTCGTATTTACGCTCTAGGCTTATTTTAACAGTCCTTGCAAAGCTGCAGGTCTGCACAGGATACATATTTTATACCTCTACGCATATTAGCATTCCTCAAATGTCTTTCCAATAGATCACATGTACGCGCTGTGGTAAAAGCTCAGCGTAAATTGTGACACTCAGCTATGCATGGAGATGCTCCAAGCGCATCCGTTACCCTCTAGCCTGTATCTTGCAGCATGCATCCCAAATCCTAAGGCACTACCAATCACCCTTGAATAAGACACTGCCTAGCTACTTAACTACTAGGCCAGGTTCATAGAGTGCACGGGAAAAGTTGCCTTTTTATATTCCATTTAGTAGTTCCTATTCCCATGTGCACATATTTAGGTGGGTCTCACAAGGTGGTCTTAATTTATTTCAGGTTTGGGGAAGCTGAATACATTGGTTACCAGTTTTTCTGTAGGACCTGGCACTTTTAAGTGTCAGGCAGTCTAAATCACTGCATTTGGACCAAATTAAATGTCGTGAACACAGCTGCCCTTTTAAGCACTTCTATAAACATGTACCCAAGCAGCTTTATTCCCAACTCACACCGAGAGAGCCTTTGCCAGACATTGGATCAGGACATGGATCACTTTACCCAGCTCTCCCATAGAAGTAGAGGCAGGACTCGTTGCCTACCTCAGAGGCAGGTTAACACCATCTATTCTTACTGGACTGGATCATTCTCTTCGCCATCCCAATTTGTTTAAATTAGCATCACACATCAGTTTCCTCACACACACTTTGAAAATTTGAAGAAAGCAAATGCAGGAATCTGTGTTGCCCCAAGCCACTCAATAACTGACTTCTCCCCTACAGTGAGAAACAACAGGAGACTCCAGTTGCAATACTGCACTATCATATGTGTATATTTGTTTAAATGTATTACAGATATTGCCACAAAGAGTTCCAAGTACCACAGATGCACAAGCGGGAAATCACCCATTATTCCTGCCTGATCCTGGCCTTGCAATCCCCATCCTGATTAAATTACTGAGGCTAGGATTATCAGCAAGATAATCAGATGCAGTGTCTAATCTGGATAACCCAGCATTACTGGGCCCCACAACACAGGATTTCACTGACCACTCTGCTCTGGGCATTCCAGAGCATTACATCTCATTTCTTCACTTAAAGGATTCAAACACACAAAAGACTTGTGCAGAGGGGAATGTTAAGGAACATACATTTTTAGTCAAACGCAGTAGCTTGCTTAACTGCTGTGGTTCTGAGACACCCCAGATCCAGCAGAATCAGGAGTTCAGAGCAATCGTTTATCTGAACATTTTATTGTTTATTTAGAGGCTCCAGAATCTACAACTTCGTTTTTAATAAAGCCTCAAGGTATCAGCCCATATTGTCAGGAGCAGGTAGGTGCAGGTACATCTGTACCAAAGCAACGGCATTGTCCAAATAGCTCTTTTTCATCTGGATACCTCCCTTGACCCTCCTCCAAGCTTTCAGTTTCCTTGGCCTTACCAATATATGTGCTTGTAGGTAGCCATCAGGCCTCCCACAAGGGAGACCCCAAGGACAGGGACAAGATCTGGAAGTAAGGATTATTTTGCACTTGGAAGAGTTCAGTATAGTGACAAAAAGTTTGTCAAAATTCTTTGCCTATCACCTGCATGCATTGCTCACCCCCCGCTCTTGCTTCCCCTTAGCTGAGATTTTCCTTCCCATGTTTCTACAAGTTTGTCATTCTGGAACACAAGATAGAAGCTCAGTGATGCTCTGAAAAGAGGGTCCAGCTTTGGGAATCTGAACCTTGGCTAGCTGCTCCACTGCACAGCAAGCAGGGTTTTGTTCAGCAACAAAATGGCCTGGACAGGGCACAAAGACAGAAAATTAACCTGATCTTTCACCAAGTCCTCCATTGTTCCCAGGCAGCATAAGAGAGTATTTTAAAATCTCCTTTGCAGGCACGCACAGTCTGAACTCCTGTTCTGCTCAAAAAATGAATCACTTAGAGGCTTCCATCACCTTATCAAAGTCCCTAGTGGCCCCTGCCTGCCCTCCCATGAAGAGTTTGATCTCCTTTTAGGAAGAGGATAAAGCTGTCCTTGAGCAAAGCTGCTTTTCAGTGAAGTATTGTGCTGGTTTTATGAGAACATCAGACACCTCCAGGTGTCCCTCAGACACGTATCTATCAATAGTTGCAGCTCAGATTTTTTCCAAGCAGCTCACGGAAAACAGTTTGTAGGCATCTGATTTCTGCTTGAAGGGCACGTTAGAAACGCGATTCACAGAAGAGATGTCTAGATTACATTTCTGATGCTGCATAACTATGTGGGTCCATCTTATCTCCAATTACAAGGGCAAGCAGGGAGAAGAGAACTGGGAAGGAAGAAGTTGAGCTGAGAACAGATGAAAGCATTACTGGCTGCCATCAGTTCATGCTCACTGCCAAAAGCAAGGTCAGGCAATATTACCTTTCTGCCTCGTTAAAAATCTCAAAGGTAAAAGGGCACTACCATTTCAAGAACATAAATGGCTGCATGAAACAATCTTCTCTCCCACCAGAGATGAGGGCTTGTTACCTAAGATAACCAAATCCTTCAGCAATTACAAAAATCCACAAGGCCTGGAGCATCGCTGCTGGTTTAGCCCAGCTCCATACGGAAATCAACAGCTCTCACTCACTAAGCATCAGGGATGGGAAACAGGAACAGCAGCCAGCCAGGGTCAGATGCCGAGGAGCGAGCCTATTTATAGCAAGACTGTACATCATGCATTTATACACAGCAGGTAAAACAAGAACTGATAAAGATACACACTTCCCATTAGATTTTCAGATTCATCCAGAGGTTGGAACTCAGAAAAGAGAAACTCCCTTTCTACCACCTGTAATGGGAATCAGTAGGTAAGAACAATACCCGTAAGGAAGATTAAAAATGCATCAAAAAGATGTCTAGAAGCAGCTGCTAGAGCCTTATAGGAGGGAGGGGATAGAAGAAAGAAGATGATGGCTTTTCTTTTCATACTCTTACCATTAGAACTCTGAAGTTGAGAACTGCAGCTTCTCTCCATATCCACTGCTGTGCTAATCGGGCTATGCAGGGAGCAACGACTGCACCTACCGCCTCTGGCCTACAGATCTGCCTGAAATCCTTATGTCAGGACCAACAGAACCAGCCTCTCCAGCACTTTGTGAATTTACTTCTCTGGGGTTTTGTTTGCATTTTTAACAAGTTTTTATTTACCCATAAGGAAATTCTCCCTTGGGTCCACACCCTCAAGACAGGTCACGTGAAGGATTCACTGAGAAATCAGACAGCAACTGCTCTCATGTCCATGTCTAGGGTCAGCAGAGACAGACAGTGTAATCACATCCCTTAGCTATGCTCATAGGCAAGCAGAGCTGTAACAACAAAACTATGGGTTAGAAACTGTGGTCTAAACAATTCTCCTCAAGAAGAGCACATTGCTTTTCCAGGGTATATTTCTTGCTTTAGAAAGGTAAAGAAATGAAGTTGTGTAGCACAGTAAGGGATTATGACCTTTGAAACACAATAAGCCAAAATCAGGCTGCACTGGATAAGCACTCACTAGTGGTGGTACACTGGAGAGCATATTGTTGCACAGTTTCTGGTTTTAAAAAGCTCAAACCTTTGCAGAGGCAATAAGGACTTTGAGAACACAGCCTGGGACACATGCATTAGCAATAAGTACACCTGTGCTTTGCTGATGACTCTTGTACTGTCTAGGTCACTACTGCAAGCATTTCAGGCAGGAATAATCCAAAGTTAACGTGCAGACAACACTCCTCAAGTAAGGATCTAACTAAGCTACTGAATTTGCTTGATCAAGAGAGCTCAGCTGGCTCCCCAGCTGGAGCAAATTCCTGGCCTCACAGCTGGTGCCGCTGCAAGGCTAACAGTGCTGCAGCCCAACACACCCAGCATTATGCAGCACCAGGGCTCTTCACACATACCTGCACCCAAACCGTGTTCAGGTGAGCACCCGTAGAACAGGTACAAAGCACATGGACAGCAAGATGTAGCAGGCTGATGCTCCCTCAAGTCACAGAGTAAAAGAATGCACCCTTTCGAGCAATTTGTCACATAAGCCAAGGAAACGTTTTGCCTTCTCTCCATGACACCTCACAAGGGTTTACAACCACTGATAAATACCTGCTGGCATCCAGCTTACTAGTGATAATAGCAAACAAAGTTGACCGTGTGCCAAGATACGTCCTTTCTTTACAGTCTGACCACATACTTCCCCACAGATGAATGTGCGCAGGCTCTGCTGGCTGAGGCAGTGTTATCACACAAGGAACCAACAGCTTCAGACAACTTGAGCCCAGCAGCATTTCCAAGGCTCCTTGCCTTCAAGATCAAGCATATCGCTTCTGCTCAGCTTTTCCCAAACCAGACTCCTCCAGACAGCACATCTGCAAGGCAGTCACATTAACAACTTCTCCTTGTTTTGTTGCCTCAATCCTTTCCCAGGGAAAGGGCGTGCAGCAGGACACTTACTGCTTCAACTGCCCATAACGTTGCCCCTGGCTCCCTAGGCACCCCAGCTCCTGGCAGACACAGGCAAACCCTGGCCTTTTATCTTACTCAGCTCACAAGTTTCCTTGCAGCTTTGCTGTTATCTCTAGATGATAAGAAGAAATAGAAAAATGAGAAAGGCAAGTGTACACGTCCCCTGAAGCGAGGGATCATCTTTTCCACCATTTCACAGCTCAGGATCTAGCCCCCTCCTCACCACAGGGTCTGTCCAAAGCTCCTCAGACAGCCAGACCCAGGATGCAGAGCTGCTTCTTGCTTTATGCACAGATTCATACTAATTCTATACCAAGACTCACCTCTCGGTCTATCACTGACCTTCCTCTGGCTGAAGTCCCCATCCAGTCATCCCTTGGGGCACAGAGACCCAGAAGCACAACCTTTCTAATGCCTCCTTTCCTTCTTTATAACCTTGCTCTGCCAAATTGCTGTTAAGGCATATGACCCTCAGCTGGGCAGCTGCTGTATCCAGCCTTGCTGAGCAGTTGATTAGCTGTGCTGGGGCCAGCTGGTAAGTGTAAACCATCCCAGACACAGTAACAGCCAGGTGTGCCGCGAAGGTCAGGGTTACCATGCAGAGAGAAATAAGAAAACTAAGTTTTTTTTCTCCTCCTATTCCACTTTTCTGTGTATTACAGAGGGGGAAGGAGGTCAGTACTGCTATGAAGCTCAGACATGACTGCAATGGCTCTAGATTGCAGATGGAATGAGAAGGTGATCCCAGATCCTCAGGGCCTGCCTGTCATAACAGTGGTCTCCCTCCATGTATCAGCTGTGTGTTCAGAGCAAATGAATTGGGTTTTAGCATGAGCAAATTCCAGGTCTGGCCACTGGCAATCCTAAGGACGTGCAGCTCCTGTTAATCTGGTGTGAGCAGCAGGTGCTCGGCTACTTGAGCAATCAGGTCCAGCTTCAGACTGAGTAGCTGGTTAGTGGATAACAATGTTGGATGGAGCACGGGGGTGCCCAGGAGCTGTGCGGAAGGATGTAACACCCATGCAGTATTTCTGCCTGAGAGCCAAGTCAGTGTGCCTGCTTCGGTCTGCATCAGGGTAGGAATCAGTAGGCACTAAGCAGGTGGGGGGGGCAGAACCCAGCTAGCTGTGACCTGACCTGCTTGGAAATAGCCCACCTGCCCTGCAGTGTGTGTGCAATACATGATTGTCCCCAAAAGAGAGGTGCTTTTTAATTAATTTTGTCTGGTATTACCTTCTGCAGTTTCAGCAACTGTTTTTTTCATAAGCAAACTGCGAAAAATAACAGGAAATATTGGGAATCATTTAGCAAACAGAGCAGTCAATCTTGTTTCTTTGCTCATTTGAGCAGTGGTGCTCTCAGGTGAGCGTTAACATTTGCATAAGGAACATTAGAGCTGCACTTAGCAGTTCAGCCACTGCATTTCCCACTATTGATCGCTACCATTCAAGCCCAGCTCTAATGCGTGTCAGCAGACATAAGCTAGGAGGCAGCTATGTCCCCACTGGGAGCAATGATACATTATCACTCTCTTCAAATGAACCTAGAGAAATAATATATATATATATATTTAACAGAAAGTCCTGGCTCTAACTGACTGCAAAGAAATTTCAGTGGCTGCAGAAGTGCAAATCAGCATAATCTGTGACTAGAATGAAAATCCGGTACTAGAAGTGAGTTATGCATACAAGAGATTATTTTACAAACACATTCATTAATTTGTGTTGCTATTCTGTCCTCGTGCCCCTGCCTTCATCTTTTGAAATCAGGCTGGCTAAACACGGACATTTGCTGAAATATTATGTGTGAAATTGAGAACAGCAGATACCTTCCCCATCATCAGCCTGACCCTCAAAATAATGTTTTATCTTGCCATATGTGTGAAGGGACAAGGCCACCGGCAGTCGACGCCAGAAGGTTATTTCCAGTAAGAACTGGGAGATCCAATACTGCTGTGAGACATTACTTAGCTGTCTAAGCAGCGTGGGTATTTCCAAAGTGGCACATGCCGTGCAGTTGAGAGATACCTGAGCTGGCTCTTCCAGAAAGAGGAGCTGCATGTGGTCTAATTAGTGCCACTGAAGGAAAGAGCAAATTGGCTTGTGTGCAGAGCTGGGCTGGTCCTGCATGGGGCCATGCTATGCAGCTACATCAGCCCTGCTTCCTGAATGTCATCCGTAAAAGACTCAGGTCTTATTTCCAAGCCAAGCACCGGGCGTTGGGAAAGGGGAGCAAGATGCACTCCATCTCCTCACAGCTGGAGATGGCCCTTGGCTCCTGGTCAGAGCTCTTTGGGTTCACAGGGTGCCTTCCTGATGCACTTGTTGAGGGAAGTGCTCAGTGAGTGTCGTAACTGGAAAGAGGAATGACATCTGGATCTGAAGGACCTTTTTGCAGTCAGGTCAGAGGAGTACATGTGGTGACATGTGGACCCAGCCAGCCACTGGGGTGAGTTATCGTATGATGATGGCATCATGCCATTAAACAAGCATTTGAGGGACCAGGTCTGTGCCAGCAAACACCAGCAATACAGGAGGGGCATGACTCATGTCTAAATGCCTTGCTGGTCCCTTAGACCTCAGATCTAGTTGCACAAATGGTCAAATTAACTCACTTTGTGATAAATAAGTCCCACCCCCAGTCATAAACCACAGCAGTTCATAATCCCTCCACCCCAGCTTTGTGTAGAGGTGTATTTAGTTCTTCAAGGCATATGCAGCTGTATAGCTGGAGTTCTTCATGCCTGAAATAAAAGGAAAGTAGTTAACAGGACTTGGTCGCTGGGACACCTAGACCCCCAAAAGACACAAACTCCCAGACCTACCAACCGCTCTGCTGGGCTGAACCCAGAGCCGATCAGTCAGGGACGGGGAGCTACAGCTGTCCCCAAGGCCTCCAGTCCACACCTGAGACCTCTCCTGCATGTGCACAGGTGTGAAGGCACAGAGGGGAGGGAAAGGCAAAGTAGGCAGGACCCTGTTCTAAAAACACCATGAAGATTCCTTGGCACATCGTATGGGAATTCTTTAACACGCCTTGTCTTTGTGCTGTTGAGCTGTAGTCTTCCTTGTAATTTTAGACAGAAGTCTCAAGGTGGGAAACACCTCCTGGAGGTCTTCACTGTTCAGGAGAACTTCTGAGACACTAATATATCAAGCAACTGGAAGACTAGAAGTTCAAGGATTTGACGTATGCAGCCACACACAAACCACCGCTGTGTCTAATGCTCAGTATTGAGCTGGAGCAGTGGGACATGGGTTTGCATTTGCCTTCAAGAGCGCATCTTTCCATAGTTACCAGAGCTGTATAACTGGCACAAATTCCCTCTCAGGCAGAGCACAATACAGTAAGGTTCCTTGGGAGTTGGAAGCTGGGCAGGAAATCCAAGTCTACTGTGACATTAAAACTGACCACGTGAAGTTCCTTTTCACTCAGCTTCGCACTGTGGAAGGGCTGTGCATGATGTACTGGTTTTTAGGTGGTCTTCTTTTTTTGACCCTTTAATTCTTGAGCTGTTACTCAGAAATGGCTTTCTAACTCAGGCACTGACCGTGTTCAATCAGTTGCACAGTGGTGTATAGTAGTGCAGCCGCAGGCACCCGGGTGCAGGTACAGCCGTGCCAGCACTAGAGCCCTCCAGCCTGCTGGTGCTTACACTGCTCCCACACCCTGCAGCCTCTCTCCTGTCCTCCACACAGTCACACTGCTGAGTTTCCACCCGCTCAACGAGCTGGAAAGTTAACAGGAAGATTCGCTCAGTTTTCTCCATAGCTTGCTTTAACTTGGGAGAGCATGATTTCTGTGTGCTGTCTGTCAAAACAACAAGCCGGTGCATCTGAATTATTTACGCCAACTCACTTGAACTTGCATTTCTTTTGCTTTTTTGCACAGTCACCATGATGCTTGCCACTCCACAATTAAGAAGAAGAGACAGATGACACAGATGATGAGGTTGCTCTAGGTGATTATAACAAAATATGACAAGACATTTATCCAGCTCTCTTCAGCAGCATTTTATTTCTGCTCAATTCATTAGTGTGTAGCAGGACACCTCTGGCGAGTTTACTTAAAGGTGCTTTGGAGAGGGGCGTGGGGCAGGCTGGGTGCAACAGAGAAACAGATTAGAGAAACCAGCTGAGCAGCACTTCTTTCCATGCCTCCTGGTGGGCTGGGTTTCACGTTCTGCCTTCAGTGTGTTTTGATGCTGAATAGAACCATGCCCTGGGGAAAGAACATGTGAGGAACGAGCTCTGTGCTATGGACCTGGTAACATATGCCTCGGTGGACTTACCAGTCCTTAGTCACACGGGGCTGGTGGGATTCAGGACTGTTGGGTTCAGTTTCAGGAGTTTTCCTTTAACTGTTGGGCTCACATATTTTCTGGAGGCTTTCTGTAACAACTTCCTACTGTTGTTCCCTTCATTTTAATTAGTAGCAGAGATGATGTTAGTGCAACCGGTTCAAGTATTCATCAAGATAACATCTATACATACTTGGAGCAGTCCAGGAGCTAAAGGCAACACTTGCCAATTCCAGTTTTGCCACCAGTGGTTAACAAAACGAGGTAATGAACATATTACATCAACCCAGACAGAACCATCAGCAAATAGAGACAACCTCTCGGGGAAGCTAAATGAAGGTTCCAGCTTTGAGTATTTTCTTGCGGTAGCCCTTCTGCCTGTTACAGGGTGTTAAGAAGTGTGGGGCTGGGGGTAGACTAGACACTCTGGAGCCTAAACGACAAAACCACCACTGCTGGTGTTTTTGACCATACTGGTGGCTGAACTCCATGACTGAAGTGGCTCCTCTGAGCCCTGCGTCAACAATTAACAGTTGAAGAATTGGAGGATCCTCACAGGACAATCACAGCTGAACACATGTGTACTGGACACCATGGGAGGTAGAGGAGAAGCACATCCTTTGCACTAACACTGTTGCTTGTCCTTGTTCCTCAGTGCCCCAGTTCTTCTGTGTTAGTTTACATGGCTGCAAAGAAGGTGTAAAGGCCCAGGGAAGGCTCTTGCAGGCACTGAGCACTTACCTAAGCGAGTAGGGAGGGACAGGGATCAGTGGGCTTGCTGCAGGCTTTCCCCGAGAGCCAGCTTTGCCAGGAAAGATCCGACCTCGCTTCCTGAGAGCTCCACAAATAGTGTCTTGCCATAGAAGCCACAACCAGCTGCTGCAGCTGTGGTGGTGGTGCAGAGCTTGGGGGTCGGAGTGAGGGGAGAGTGTGTCCTCAACCACTCCAGCTACCACTCTGCCGCCCTTGCTGGGGCAGTCCTAAGGCAGTCCTGGGCTCTGTCCCACATGGTGGCAGGAGGCAGAAGAGCCCCAGCATCTCTCATGGATAGTGGCTGCTGCATGACACACACTCCTCGACCCAAGGGTGCCTTTACGGTAGCACTAGTCATGGAGCCTTCTCCTGGTCACTGCACAAGTCATAGTGCTGGTGGGAAAGGTTAGACTTTGCAGTGGCCTCCCTGGAGGAAGAATGTTCTCCTCCGTGCTGTTTCAGATCAGCCAATGGAGTTCTCTCTTGGTGTGGCAGTTGTCGGAAGCTGTCCCCTGGCCTGCCATCATCTGCAGATGCAGTCTGTACCCTGCAAACATAACCAGCCAAAGTCTGCTCTCGGAGCACTGACTTCAGATAGAAGCAGACTTGCCCTGCAAGGGATGCTGAAGGCTTGGAAGGGGGAGCTGGCCAGTTTGCACAGAAGTGCCTTGGCCTTTATTCTCTGATCAGCTGAAGCCCTCAGAAGTGGCTAATAACATACTGTGTATGTGAGCCTTGGCACACAGGTGGCAGCAGGACAGGAGGTCACTAGCTGTTCATGAAAAAGCCCATTCCTTGCACAGTTCTGTTGTGAATTGGCTGAACAGATCATAAAACCCTCTCCCCATCCCACCAATGTTATGATAAGGTGTAAGGCAACAGGGAGCCCTGGAGACAGAGACATTAATGCATTTATGCACTGATTCTAAGCCAAAGCTATGATTAGTACCCACTGAAGTGGACAAAAGCAGTTCATGTCTCTCCTATCCACCTACCCAAAAGAAAGCTAAACAAAGGGCTCAGAGGGGTTGAGAATCAGGGAGAAAAGTGGCTATTTGGGCTCAATTTTCACTTTGCACTAGAACTTCCTTGACTTCAGAATCACGTATCATGTCTTCTCTGTGCCAATCAAGACCTCAGTCACATCTTCCATCTTAATATTCCCAGCACACAAAAACTAGGAGGGAAAGACAGGGCCGAGTGAGTTTAAAGACAGCCTGATGCCCCCGATGTGCACCCACATCTCTCTGCTTGGCAAATCGGGCTGTCTGAAGACTGAATGAGAGCGTGTTCCTGCACCACAGAAGGTCAGTAAGATAAAAATAACCCCCCAAAGCCTACATTCAGCTTGGAAGCACAGTGCTGAGCCAGGGACAATGATAATAGGAAAACACAATACATTTCTCAGAGCAGTCCTAAAATAATACATTATAAATGGGCAAAGGGGGAGGAGGAGGGATGGAGGGCTATTTTATCACTATTCCAAAAGCATTCAGAGGAAATAAATTGGGATCCATTTGACAGACAGTTCTCAAAAGCCAAAATGTGCTAAATATAATGCTGAATTTCTCTAAACACAAAACATGTCAGCAAGAGTCCCTTGGCCAGCAACTTTTTAATATTTGTGCTTTTTTTGCCCCCCTCCCCTGGTTTAGCCTTTTCCCCATGATGGTTATTTGCCTTTCTGGAGAGCTTAATCAGGAGCTATTAGAGACAGTCACTCTCTAAGCTGTAAACGTTAAAAGTCCATTAGCTCACCCCAAGCGAGGCTGGCAGGAGGGAGATGATGTACTTGCTGAAGTTGAACAAGCTGTTTGCATGCTGAATATTTCTAATCACTGAGCAATGCCAGGAGAATCTGAACATTATTGCACTCAGCTGCCCAGTGACCTTTCGAAAACACTCACTCTAATAAAAAAAATGAAGTGGCAAACGTATCCAGCACTGAACCTGCAAAAAGGGACAGATGAACGTTTGTAAGCAATTCTAGGCACCAACTACACCCACCTTTACAATAAAATAACTCTAGAAATATTCATTAGCAAGGCCTACCTTGCCTGCTCCCTCTGCCACATTCACTTGCGTTATGCATGGTTGCCTGTAAAATGCATGGGTTAATAAAACATGACAGACAACTGCTTGCTTTTGGTCTGATCACAATCAGCTTGATCCAGCAAAGTGCACACACTTTGTTTTAAGCACATTTTCAAGTCCCAACGGTCTTTAATGTGATTTGAGCCCTGTCCTGTGACATTCTGGCCCCAGCTAGCACCTCCTGGAGGCTTTTGGTCTGATCACCCAGCTGCCATTCATCACTATACAGCAAGCAGAATGGCGAGACACCTAGGTAAACCTTTACAGAAACATTTTCAGAGGTTGCAGCTGAGTAGAACCAGGTTTAAGCACAAGTCACAGCCTTTGGAGAGTACAGCAATGCAACCTTGAGGAATCTCTGGCCTTCTAAGGCTTTTAAGAAGTCATTTCTCCCTGTATTCCCCAAAAAATTAAGCAATTGATTGGAGACTTCTAGCTACTCGTGGATGCCTGGCACCAGGACAGCATCTTGAGTGATGCCAGCCACACTCTGCTTGTTTTAGAGCACAGTGCCTACAGACAGAGTTTGGGGATTATCTCATATGGCCCACAACACCGGCCAACAGAAATTGAGCTGAGGGCACATCTCACGTCAAGAGTAACTGCTGTCTTTCAGTGCCTGTTTCAGTCACCGACCTGTCAATTGTAGCAGACATAAGCCTGTCTCCTAGCATAGTATACCTTCCATGAGAAGACCAAAAAATGGAAGGGCAGAGAGCTTGGATGTCCCTGTGAAGTTCAGAACAACCATAGATCAAAATTAGAGTTATTTCTCACAGTGACAGAAGGACAACGGAAAAGACAGACCATTAAAAAACAGCTCTTTG
Organism: Falco rusticolus; assembly: GCF_015220075.1. Taxonomy (NCBI): domain Eukaryota; kingdom Metazoa; phylum Chordata; class Aves; order Falconiformes; family Falconidae; genus Falco; species Falco rusticolus. The sequence goes on along the minus strand of NC_051199.1, from coordinate 16,624,958 downwards.
GTCAGTGGATGGTTTAAGCAAAATACCAGCAGGACTTTATCTCCTGCAAAGAGTGACTCTGATGCTCAGTTATAGTTTTCTGGTTAGAGCACCAACATTTCTCCAGGCTAGGGTATTCAAAAACATGGAGAAACTGATTTATCACAGCCAGCCAGAAGCGTCTGAGGCTTCACATAAGATGCTTGAAGGAGCAGAGACTGCAGGCTTTCACAGAGCGCTTGGGCTGTTGTTCCCTTCTGCTGTAGTTTGAGTACTCCCTCCAACGCAGCACAGAGTAACGCCCCACTGGCTGGTGGCTTTGTCAGCTCTGTAGCAGCTCAGGCATCCCCCTGAAGTGACAGGTTCTTCAGGGTCTCCCAGAAGAGGTGACAACTGGAACCAGTCAAATCAGTTGCTCCTCCCCTTGTGCTACTGGCCAGAAGCCCTATTGAAAGAGTAAAGGCAAAAGCTTGTCCCAAGAGCAGGACCAGAGCCAGGATGCCCAAGGAGGCTCACACTGAGACATGGAAGTGGAGCCTCTGAGGGGCACTTTTCTTCCTCCCCACCTCTCTGATGCCTCAAGGCCAGACCCTCTTGGTGGGGACTCCCCTCCCTTTTAACAGTGTAGGAGGCAGTAACATGCTCCTAGGATGTTACATAAAGGAGACCTCCTACATTCTTACACGTGCAGCCAGCCCCTCACTAATTGTCTCAGTCCCTTTGCAACATCACTCACCAACAGGGAGAAGCCAGCAGGAAGGCAGCTAATGGGCAAAAGGAAAATAAAATAAAATAAAATAAAAATTTAAAAATCTTAGCTCCACAGCAGCGGGTGCAGAACTGCAGCTTCCATTGAGACATGGGCTTACAGCGCTGCCTTGTCCTCTTGATATCAGTAGGGAAGATGACTACATTGCTAGTTTAAAGCAAATCCCCTCTTACTCCAGTGTTAGTCAGATTGGCCAAGCCTCTAACCCCGTGGGGTTGGGTGCTCTATCTAAAGTCTTGTGTGAAGACTTTAAAGAACTCCCCAATAGGAAAGGAACTGCAATCCTCTTGAAACTTGCAGGTTTCAAGTGTATAAACCCACTCACTACTTTGAAATCTCACACAGAGATCTATGCATTTTGCAAGTCTGTCCCAGTATATACTCAAAGGCAAGAGGGGACAATGGGAGAGGAAGAAAATAGAACCTTCAGTGTTCTCCAATATGCAAAGCACACATCACCTCTCTGGCTGGCAACCTGCTTTATTAAGTTAAGCCATAGTATGTGATAAGGAGCAAATACTAGCCTAAGATTCAAAATCTACTGGAGATTAAGATTCTGCCTCCTTGAAAGACAGATGGTCCAGGCAGAGGATATAATGTTCTCTCAGACCTACCTGGGAAATTGCTTTCCAGTCCAGTAAAAAGCCAAGCCACCTCTCCCCCACAAAAATACCCCAAACCACCAACCAACACACCCACAGTTTCCTGAAAATGCAGGAAGAACAAGATGGATACTTTTCAAAATGTTTTTTAATTAAAACCAAAAAAAGGAGCACACACCACAGCTTGACATGGGCTAGCCAAACTGCTGGTCATTGGGACGCTGAACTGGCATGAGGAAGGCTGTGTTTCTGCATAACTCAGGAGCACCGGCATGGACACTGAGACTCCCAGGAAAGTACTCTGCCTGCCAGGCTACTGCTGCTTTATGCTGAGCAGATCTCTCTCATGTGGTGATGAGAAACTTCATCCTGCAGCCCAAATTCTTTTTCCAACAGGCAGAAGTCCTGGAGACTGGGGAAAAGACCATTTCAATGAATCTGCATTTTCCAAGCACTTCTGGAAAGGTTTCCCCGTTGGTTCTCCTGCCTCCCGCGGCAGGTTACACGAGTTTAAATGGAGACTCATCTTTGGCAATAGCCACACTGGTAGGACCCAGTTCTGCTTCTGCTGAAGTCAATATATGTCCTTCCCCGGACTGTAACCGCAGCTGCACCAGGGCTCATGATCACTAGCCAATTGTGCTTTAAAGTTAAATCCTCATCCACTCCGTCTAGTCAGCAACTTCTGAGAGCTTCTTCAGGCTCACGGAAGTGTGTACCAGTAAATACAGGTAAACATGAACATCTTGGCTACAGCAGTGTGGTGAAGTTTTCAAATATGCCCAAGAGATGGAGGAGCCAAAGTTTCATTTTAAGACATGACTTGGGCACCAGATTAGGTATCAAAACCTCTCTGTCATCTAATAAAGCAGTTTCCAAAGCTGCTGGTGTGTTGCTCCACCAGCCTGTGGGTTTTCTTTTACCAGAAAGGCTGGGCTAAAAAAAGTGACACATCTTTCATACACAATTTTTATCTGTTAGAATTTGCTAGATATGCACCTCATTTGTCTGTCAAATATTTAAAAAATACTTCAACCTGCTCTAATAATCACATTTTAACACATGCATCAAGTTTGGATCGGAACAGCTTCTCTGGGATAATCAGTAAGCCCAAATTGCTGATTTAAGGCCTAAATATCAGTCACTGGCCAGCCAGCCACAAAAAGTCACTATCCTTGAACTCTTGGAATTATTTTTGGCTCAGACTAACCCTTGTTACCATACATCTTATCCTACACACAAAAGGAAAGCGTATGTGTTTTTCAAGGCTACTGTTGCACCACAAGTTTACATACAAACACAACTTTTGCAAACATGAGACCAAAGTAAGATCTCATATGTCCCAGGGTAAGTCAGAAAGTCCACAGGAGTCAAGGGAATGGTAACTGCCATAGAGGATCAGGCCTAATACATGCATTACAGAAGCAAGGTAGCTCCTTGGCTCGAGGTCTGGCTGATTCACTTTGCACATACCACTGCTTTAGCATTACATCCTTATCTAATGGTAAACCTGTTTCAACAACATGCAATACATATTAATGCAATATGCACTGCAACACACAATACGCATCCAAAGAAATATGCCAATGCAAAAATCTGACTTCTCACACATAACAGGGCTAATAAGGAAGAGCCTTTTACAAAAGACAATCAAGAAATCACCCGAAACCATGAGACCTGAGGGGCCTCAAGCGATCTGCAATACTGAGACCTAATAACAGATGCTAATTCATGAAAGAAACACAAACAGTGGGACTGAGGTAATGGCAGAGATTTCATTAGTGCAATTAACATTTATAATGGTATGTTCTTTAATAGAATTTAAATAAGGCTTTGAATAATTACACACACTAAAACTAACATTCCATAACCTTATTCCGCATGGAAAAGCAGCAGAAACAACCCTCTGGACTGCACAAGGTCCAATTATGAACAATTACATTCAAAAAGTAGATCAAAACAGAAACAACTCTTTCCCCCAAAAGATGCATCATCATCTTTAAAGTCAACTTTCTCCCCTAGTGTGAGAAGTGTGAAGAACAGATGAACTGGGCTTCAGCCCAGTAGATTTGGCCTCATCAAATTACCGGTACTGCTTTCCAACCCAGAGTCTCTCCTCATTTCTTTAGGGTGGTGGAAGCTCATGGAAAAAGAAGAGAATTTCTGAAGCAATGGAAGGTGAGCTGTCCCTTCCCCAGGCCCGACAATGTACATAAATTATGGAAGCTTGAAAAAAATCTACATTACAGTGTGGCATGTGTGTTATCGGTGCATGTTCTCCTTTAGAAACTACTCACAGACAATGGGGCTGGGTGGGCAAAAAAAATCAAAGCAGCATATGAAATAGTAATATACTGTTTCAAAATCTGCACTGTCCTGCAGAACCAGGAATTATAATTTATTCAGATTGTTCTCAACAGATCCAATCTACGCTGGATATGTAAAAAACAAGAGACTAAGTCATCAAGGAAAACCAAACAAAAAAACCTGCACACTGAAAGAGTTTTTAAAAATGAAACAAAAGAAAAAAATCCCAAGAAACACTGCTGAAAGCTCAGAAAAATTTATCATCAATTCTGAAGTGGGGCCTTGTGACATCATCTGGGTTAATGAAGACGGAGATGGACTTCCCAGGGTTCTCAGTCACTAGCTGTTGCAACTTTTTGGCTAATCGGTCATCAGGCTGGTTGGTGTCCCCTCCATCTGACTGCGGGGAGGGGATGCTGGTGGTGCTGCCCCGCCGCTGGAGCTCGAGTGTTAGCCGGTTGGCTGCTTTGACATGTTCAATGGCAGTTCGAAGGTGTTCGGCAGGGTCTGAGCGGACTGAGGACAGCTTCCGCGCGTGCAGCATGACGGTTTCTTCGGAGAGGTGCTCCAGCATATTGCACTGGGGGATGAAATAGTTTGGGCACATCTTGTTGACCAAGCAGTGCTGGAGATCATCAATGAGACCCAAGAGAAAATGGGCTGCGTAATCCTCCTGGGCCAAGTAGTTGGCTGGTAGCCTGTCACAAGCCCACAGCATCATGCTCCGCAAGTGATATGGACTAATGGCTTTGGGGCGGGACAGCAACTTGATAATGATAGCTTTGCAGGCCTGATAGGCTTGCATGAGGCTGCTGGAGATGCACTTTTTCAGCTGCACTTCACTTCTGGCAAATGACAGCCTCCATTCATTGTCCTTCTTCCCCTTGTAGGAACATGCAGGCACTAAGTAAAACCCACTTATTACTTCCTCCTCTGTGATCTTCCCATCCCAGAAGTGGTTCTCCATCAGCCAGCTCTGGGCCACAGCTGGCCAACCTTTGAAGGACACCACAGGGACAATGTCATACAGCATGCGGCTGCTGCCCACTCCCAAAATGATGGATATGATAGTCCCATTCTTTTCTACCTTCTCCACCTTTGGCATCCCTCGCTGGGGCTTTTTCTGGATCTCGGAGAGGACAATGCTAATGGAGTCATAGAACCAGTCTGCGACTTTTGTTGGAGAGAAGAAATAATTGGTAGCTCCATTGATATGGTCCACGATTGTGCAGCAGTCCTTCCATTTGCTGATAGTTCCTTCGTCAAACAGACGCAGGCTCAGCCAGGAGTGGCACAAAGCTGAGTGGCGCATGTCCAGCGTGACTGGTTGGTTGCGGTCATGCAGCTTCAGCGCGGGCACAAGCAGGGTGAAGTCCATGTCATAGTCTGTGCCTCGTGCATAAACATTCAGCTCATCAAGATCAATGTCCACCACACCTTCCCGCACACCGCCTGAAAGCAGCAGGTACTCGTTGGCTACAGGCAGCTTCTGGTCAAGCTTCTGAACCATGCCTGCAAAAGAGAGAAAGAGAAGTCCTTTCAAGAGAAGGCAAACAGATCTGGGATACAGGATTTAACCCCACCCCATACCCAGCAGGAATAAAAGCGGCCAGAGTTATCCATCACAGTTTGTGTGACACAGCACAGATGTACGTCAGACCCAGCACCCAGCCAACCTTTAGTCCCACCTGACTCAGGGCAGGGCCTTCCCTGCATTCCTGGGAATGGGTGAAGTCCATCCTAAACATCATACTGGGGACAATGGAAAAAAGCAGAAGCCTCTGGTAAAACACAGCAAAGCTACTTTCAGGACTAACTTTAACTTCTTAAACACCTTCTAAACCAGTTTTTCACCATATTGTTGCTTATTTCCATGGTATCCAAATGCTTCAAAAAGAAATGAGATTATTATTTGAATCACCACTCTTATTTTCTCTCTGGTGTAAGAAAAAAGCTGGGCCACCATCAGGGGGTTGATTTGTGTGTAACTGAATGAACAGCTACAAATGATAGTTCAAGCAGGCCCGATTTTGCTATTTGCTTTAGATTTACTGATGAACAAAGGCAATACGTCCTTCTCTTACGGTGGAACGCAGACAGGTTAAACTATCATATCCCTGCTCATTGCAGGAGGATTGGACTAGATGACCTTTAAAGGTCCCTTCCAACCCAAACTGTTCTATGATTATTTGACTCTATCAGGCAGTAACAGAAGCCAGCTCTGAAATTGGTTCCTCAAGCTGTAATGACGGTATCATGCCACAAAATACCTGATCAGCTCCCCAGAGCACACACACAGAATCATAGAAATACAGAATCATTTAGGTTGGAAAAGACCTTTAAGATCATCAAGTCCAACCATAAACCTAACACTGCCAAGTCCACCACTAAAGCATGACATGCAGACAGATTTCTATTTTCAACACCGAAACCAGACACTTCCCCTCACCTGCACTACCCACACCAGTTGTGCAAAGCCAGTTTTTCACTGCATTCTATAAATACCACCATACTCTGTTCACAGAACACGAACAGCAGACTGAGAAGAGACTCCATGCAGTAGCTGAGGTATTAGCACCTCATTCAATGTTCAAATTAGGATTAAAATTGAGGTCTGCACTTCGACTGCTCTATAGTTTGCTTCTGCTATCTGCGCTGTTTCATTCCTGGTGCTAATCCTGTGGTCAAACACTCTTGATTCCTTCCCAGCCCCAGTTCAGAAAACACACTTAGGCCACAAAGGAACTAAAGCCAGTGACTTTGAAGGGAGACACTGATTCTCTTATAAGCACTGCAAAAGGGATATACTGTTATTTCTTACAAGCACAAACGTACTATTTTTTGTTGGCATGCTTTCGAAAAGCACTATAGTTCACTCTGGTTTGCTTATATCAAGAGTGGTCAAATTAAGACCTTCCATGACATTGAAGCCAGATTTAAGAGAGACATCAGTGGGAATAACTAGCCAGAGGCATGACGAGGTGAGGCAGAAAGCTGCCTATCACTCTGTCAGCCCAGGAAGCACAGACAGACACATTAGGAGTGGTTTTTTACTGAAACATTAATACAAATGATCAGCACTAGAGTCTGAGCACCCATCCTGGCAAAGCCCCAGGTACTGCTGAGCCTTTCCTGAGTTAATGCATCCCTGGGGAATACTGCCTGAGCTGAGTGGGTCTCCCTGGCAGAGTGCAGCAGAAGTACCCCAAGGTGCCGAGTGCTGCACTAGGCTGAGTGGCGTTGCAGTGCTTTTGAGGAGACTCGCCTGTCCTTTCCTGCATGCTAGGACAGGGACAAGGAAATGCTCTCTGCATACACACAGGTAGGCCATGACTAGAGCAAAATCTAAACCTATGCTGATTCTGATTCCTTGGGAGAGCCAAGGAGACTGTAGGAAGAGGCCTGTATGTGAAAGGGAATGCACCATGGGGCAATATTCAGGGTAACTGTGCAATCCCCCATGTGAAATTCCTTGTTAAATTCACTTTACCTGTTTCATTGCTTCCAAGAGCACTGGACCCAGTCCATTTTGCTGCACTGAGCTGGGATGATTTTCCTGCCAGGCAGGGCAATGACATAACCCCTTCCATTTCATGCAGCTCTAGAGGCTGCAAGAGAAGGAAACTGCTCCAGAGGAGTGCTAAGAAACTTGTCCTGCTAAGTCTGAGCTAATCACATTCTGTAATCTTGCCACATGCATAATCAAGAAAAGCTTCTGTCGACCCCAAAAACATTTTCTGAGGTGTAGGTACGCAGTGAGCTACATTTCCCTGATCCATGGAGTGGCAAAGCCTTGCACAGGCTTCTCTATCCCTGAGGCCAAGTAAGTGGCAGTCACTGCCCCACTGCACCCAGAAGAAGATTTCTAATGGGTACCTAAATTGACAGGACTTTTGGAGACACTATTGGCACACTGCTTCTAAATCCTCTCCTTGAACCAGTGCAAGCAGCCTCGGTGTTTTACACCCCAGTTGCTGAGTCCAAGACCCATGAAGTAGAGTTTGGGTTAATCACATCATAGGGACAGGGCGCAGTTGCTTTTCTGAGCATACAAGTCAGTACTGACACTTACTGTGGGGCAGCACAGCTATTCAGGGTATGTAAAGCCCTGATGGCCCATCCTGCTTCTACATTGACCCAAAATTTTCCACTTAGGACTGTGATCTGCAGCATCTGCCATGCAGATCTGCAGACGTTCTTGAGAGAGGCAGACAGAATGTAACTATCCTACAGAAGAAACTGTTCTAATCTACAGAGTTCAATAAAGGATGTATTTTTTTAAAGTATTTTTAAACTTGAAGGATGAAAAATGTCCTGTGAAGTTGTGCAGTGTGCTCTTCGCACCAAAACTTCTATCCTATGGTACAGCCAGAGCTTTTGACTGGAAAAGAAAACACGATTTTTCTAAAAGGTAGAGATTCTCCACCACAGAATTGAAAAATAATCAGGCAATGGCTACAGGAAATGATCCAATAGATCATCATTGTCTCTCTACCTGGCTGGCTGAAGAGTTTAAATCCAAACCCTTGAGCTCTGCCTGGCAAAGAATTTCCCCTTAAAGGCCCGGACCAGCAACACCGGCAGATCTGCCACAGAGCTAGAGAAGGTATTTTTGCTAACAGATGAGAGCAGCATTGCTGATCCAATTTAAGCTGTGGAGCAGGGCGTTGAGATGAGGTCCCCTTGAGGAAAATATATTTAGAATAGGCATAGAGTGTTCTATAAATAGTTGAGATGGCCAAATTCAGCATTCACTAAGGCTTTAGGGGTTTGCAATGTGTTCCAACTGCCCCCCTTATTTATAAAACTATTTGAAATGTGAAGGGATTTCAATGAATCCCATTAGCCAACATCGTACGGCATACACTACTCTGGCACAAAGCTTTCATCCCAAGTTTCAACAGCCCAAATGCAATCTGAGAGAAGGAGCAGGCACTCCAGCTCAGCAAACATGTAAGTGCAAACCCAAAGAGAATCAAGTCTGGTACTTGAGCCAAGTACTTAAGATAATAGCACCAGTGGGCCATTTGAGTTCTCTTCTTTCCATCTCAGTACCAGGACCACCTGGGAGGAGGAGGGAATAGGGGTTACGAATAACCTTATGACATTTGTAGAAGCCCTGTGGAGCTGTCAGTAAAGACCAAACCCAGAACCTGTAGCGTCAAACACAAAAAAATGTATTTTAGCTGAAGGACCAGCTCTCATAGCATCAAAGAAGGTTCACTGATCTTTAACAAGTCTCTTGCTGCTACCAGGCAAAACACATAATTTGCAGGCGTCCCTTGTGTGACACATTGTTTTGAAAAGTTTGCTTGGCAAGCTGGTATTTTGCTAAGTAAAGAGACTGATGTTCAGTTACCACTTTTGCTTAAAGCACTTTAAAGGAGTTCTGTTTTCCTAGCTGTGTAAGCAGTAAGGCCTTCCAAAGCTATACAATCTGGCATTGCAACAGGTAAGTGTGCACAAGCATGAGAAAAGCAAGGAATGTTAGAATTAGGAGCAGCACCTCTAGGCCAAGCTTGCTGGTTAGTTCAGAGTAACACAGGTGAGCAAATGAGTTCTACAGAGAGAACTTCATTGCATTGTTGTTCATTCAGTGACAGGAAAATAGGATTTATTTCTACTCCAAGCACTGTGATACAAGGAGAATAAAGACAGAGAAAAGAGATTTTACTTTTACGTAACACCTACATTTAGGATACATTCCTGAATGAAGTGGGATGCTGATGCACATGACGCAGAGATTGTTCTTCCCATTTAAAAAAAAGCAATGCAGAGATGCTCTTCATCCATTACAGAATTTCAGATGAACTGATTTCATGACCACTGCAGTGCATGCTGGGATCTGCTCCTATTTCATGACCAGCTTTGTGTAAATAAGGAGGAACACACAGACTTGTCTTTGAAAAAACTGACCACAACAAAAAAAATCACACAAAACCTTATTTCTAACACAGGCATTTCCTAATTTTTGCTTCCTTCTTGAAGCCTTCCTTCCTGATCCCTTAGATACGCAACCATTGCCATCAAAAGGAAATGTAAGCAAAGACGGTCACTGCATTAAGAGACTTTTTGCTGCACGGGAACTAGAGAGAGGTCAAAAGAGCAGAGAGGTGCTCAGAAAGGCTCCATGAAAGAGGATTTGCAGAACCATGCATGCAGCAGAAGCATATCATGGGAGTGCTTCTGGGAGCCCAGCCAGATCTAGGCACTAGCTCTGCACTGCTCCTCTTCTCCAACTTAGACCCCAGCATCTGCAGTAGCTTTACCAATGTTCCACATCAGCCTGCTGGGGAGGAGACAGTCCACACAGTGCGCTGCCTTGACTTCTTTCCTTGACCCCTGTATCACTCACTCCTCCTGCACAGCCTGCAAGGCTCCCTGTAAGCTGCTGGGACCATGAGTTACTGTAACATCCTTGTCTTTGCAGGCTTCCCATGTCAGGAAGGGTTTGCAAGTTGGCTCAGAAAGCTCATGTGGTCCCTCACAGACCATCTGCAACTTCTTAAGATCACAAATGTATTCTTTACATCACCAGCACTGGAGGTAAGCAAGAGGGTACTAAACCATGAAGATACTGTGGCCAGGCTGCCAAAGACCTTTAGGGGCATGATGATCCCCAGACATGTGTAAATGATGCACACAAGCTTATCCACAGCGTAGACAGCCAGGAGCTTGCCCCCTCTCTCCAGAAGAAAAAGACCCCAGGTTAATGACAAGGGACTGGCTCCAGCCCACAGGCAGCCGTGCAGTGCAACTCGGCAAGTAAAGGTGATGTTTGCTGCTCCTCATTACCGAGCTTCTCTGCTCACCTCTTGATTTTGCCATCTAATCTGATTTGAGAAGAAGCACAAGTCTGTGTAACATCAGCTGTTAAAAATAGCTGCAGCACAGAATAAAAACGCCTGGTACCTGCCCTTCAGCCCCACACTGGAGTTAAGACGCCAGAGTACTCTCCAGCCCTGCTCAAAGACCCAAAGCACTGTAGGTTCAGCCTAGGGACAGAGCACCCTCTGTGAAGGATCAGAAGAACTGGGACACTGATTCTTTACACACTTCAACACGTGCACATAGACAGAAGGGAGGGAAAGAGCTCGACAAAACTAGAAGTGTCCTTCTCCCAGCTCCTCTCTCCCTCATGTACCAGGAGAAAGCCTGCAGAATTAAAATTGAGATTTTGTCTAGAGAAACCCAACACCCAAGCCGGATTTCTCATTGGTATCTTCTTCCCTTTATTCCTTCTTACTTTGCAGGTAACTTAATCTCCACATAACAAGAGGCCTGGATGCTCATTTCCTTGATCAATAGCAATGGTGTGGTGTTCTGGCACTGATCATCAGCCGACCTTGCATTCAAACCCTGCCCTCTCCAAACCATTAGCTTGTGCTCTAGCAGAAGTCTCCTGTTATTCGCAGCCACTCTTGCACAGACTTGACTATTGTCTTCAGCAACATTTTTTAGTAATCATATTGAATGAAAGTGAGCATCATGCTGCTGCTTTTGCACCCCTAGCACCTGGGAAGAAACATAGATACATACCCCTCATAAGAGAAATCAGAAAGTCCCCACTGACATCAATAGGGCTGTATGTTTGAACTACCCATCATCTGAGACTCATCTGAGGCCCAGGGACAAGTGAATTCCCACACAGAGAAGCTCTCTGGAGGGGTTCCATGAAGGAATCACACCTCTGAGGAGATCAGAACTGCTGGGAATTGCTTTTGATTCAACAGATGTGATTTGCCCTCATTTTTTCAGCACTTCCAGCAAGAAGCAGCACAGAGCCCCTTTAGGGAAGCTTGCCCTGTGGCACTGCATGCCCCAGCTCCAGGCCTGTTTTCTGGGATATGCAGAAATGCATCACTGGGAAACTAACCACTTTGTGGGAGTGCAGAGCCTGAGCCCAGGATCTCAGACAAGCTGAGCCCACGTGGGTTTGGAAGGAGCTGACACAGCTGCTGTCGAAGGCAGGGGTCATGCCCATTCATTTCACCAGGGTGGCCAAAACCCACTATGCTAGGTGTATGCCCCCCCATGCCCCCTGGCAGCCTAGGGAGAAGACATGTAGAAGGGATCTTCCTTATATAGGTGATCTCTTCTATAGGGAAGGCTAGGGATCACCCATATGCACCACTGCCTCTCTCCTTTCTGCTGCTTAATCCTTCCGCAGGACCCAGCATAGTCAGAGCTCTTGATTTTTCCTTCCAGGTCTACACAGTTTGAATGCATAACCTTGGCCATGCCTTTTTTTTTTTTTTTTCTTCTGCATAAAATCATTATGCTCCTGTAAGCCCCAAAAGCTAAGGAAGTTTGACCTCCTGGATGCTCAGAAAAGTGCTTGGAATTGCTCAGATGGCACTAACCACACACCAGACGTTATTAGCAGAGAACTCACAATAAATCTTAGGATCCTCCACTTTGGCTGGGCAATTCTTACCCTTGACTGCTATAAGAAACACATGAAACCCCAGGCTAGTTAAAAACCAAAAAGCTTTTCTCATTTTTCGTAAAGACACTAGACAGGCACTCTGCGGTTCCTTGACAATTCTGCAGCAAATAGCAGATCCTGCAGAATAGGAATGTTGTTCAAAGGAAAGATCCCCCTGCAGAGGTCTCCCAGCTATGCCTCAGTGACGTGTGTTGAATTTCAGGGGCTTCTTTAAGACAGGATGGGAGGCCGGCTCTGATGCAGCTGGGTTGCACTGATTCTTCTGTTACCCTTGGTAATTGTAAATCTATTTATGAGCAGTACAAGTTTTTGTTATGCAGAAGAACTGAAAGAGTCAGCTCTTTAGGAGAGTCTTGAGTTACAAAGCACATTTTGAGAGGACTTGGAGGAAGCAGGTGGGGGTGGGAGCAGAGTGGGGAGACTGAACCCTCTGACACCAGTTTAGTCAAATACGGGAGGCGACCGAAGGAAGACGCTCTTTGCAGGCTGATACACCAGTGTCCTACTGCTTCTGCTCCTTTTAGAAATCTTGTGACACGGTGACAGAACACACTGCAGGGAGTCAGCACCCCCTTGTAAAAGAAATCAGCTTCTTCCTCCAAAGTCCTCTTCAAAAACAATCTTAAAAGTAGTGTCCCAGTTTTTTTCCAGTTCTCATGTGCCCCAATAGAAGCCACCCAGCCAGCTGAAATCCTGTATGCCATTGAAGAGGGGCATTTCATGCTGCAAGGGGTAAAAAGCAAAAAAACCCCAACCAGAATGAAAATGGAAAAGGCCCAGACTCAAAAGGGTGTGCCTGTACATCGAAGGGTGTGCTGTCACAAACACCCAAACCCACCACGGCACCAAAACCAGCAGCGGTGTTATTGTAGTGACCTGCTTGGATAAAGTACTCGGGTCTCAGAGACCAGCACAGCAGGGCTAGACTGCTTCAAGAGATGGAGCCAGCACTTCCACAGGGAGCTCCTGCATCACTGTGCATCTCTGCTTTGGATAGCGAAGAGTTTAAGAGCCACCCTCCAAACTGATGTTGAGTTGGGTTTCCAGCCTGCCTGTTTGCTTATCCAACGGGCTTAGTCCAGAGTCATATTAGCCCAACTAAGAAGAGTATCTGAAAGCTGAAAGCCTACAAAGAATATGAAGTGGAAGTGAAAGAGGTGCTTTAGAGTCTGAATAATATGGGTGATGAGGTCTGAGAGCAACTGCCAAGCAGAACAGAGGAAGAGGCTACAGAAAGGATACTTACAAGAACAGCTTGCTGTTACACCCTGCTTAACACTGTCCATACGGTGTCCGTATTTTTGAGTGTGTTTAACACATAAGATTCCCTTTAGAAATGGCACAAGATGCCATTTACCCTAGAATTGCAATCCCAAAGATAAAATCTGCCAGGGGACAGATTGCTTTATCAGTTCCACCCTCTGGGACTGAGAGTACACATTTGGCAAGGGCTACACAAGGTCTAGATGGGCCATTTCTGCTCACACCCCTACGGAACACTGCTAAGTACCGAGCAAGATGTTAGACGGAGGAGACTCACCAGGATTCCTCCCCTGGATCTGTTTACAAGGTAACAACAGTGGGTACAAACCAGGTTGAGCTTCTTGAGTGCAAATGAGCAGCTCCTCGCAGAAGAATCTGCTCTGCCCTTGTTTTCCTAGTCACTTCACTGTTACTGTGCTCTTTACAAAAGCCTAACAACCTCGGTGTGGTACATAACGTGTTCATCTACCCTAGCACCCTGTCTCAGACTGCTGCTGCTGACTGCTTGCAGGGGAAGAGCGTAAGAGCAAGTACAGCTTAATAACTTTCTCCAATCTTCAAGCAGTCTCTGGCTTTGGGATTTCCCAAACCAGAGGCAGTATTTGCACCTTTGCCTTTAACAGCACCAATGGACTTATCTGCTGGGAATGTCTCTCACTGCTTTCTAAATCATTTATATTCTTTGTATAGTCAGTGCCTTGCAGCACTGTGTTGCACAAAGCACGTGTTGTGTCAAAAAGGATTTCCTTTTGCTGGCTTGCTAGAAAATGAAGAAACTCACCTAACCACGGCACCTTCCACAGATCATTCAAGATTTTATATGGCTTAGTCAGTCATCTTCCATGTTGAAAAGGACAATTTAAACTTCATATACCCAATTGTCCTTCTCAGCGCTCGCGTGGGCCCTAGTATTGCTACACTCTATGTGAAATAAGGTGATCAACACTGCATGTCACATGGAAAGGTGACCTCTGTATGGATGTCTTCACAGTCCTCTGGGAAATACCTCTGCAGCCCTGCTTGCTAAATTAGCCCCACTCCACTGCTGGTTTGCTCAATGTAATGGCCTTCTCCCTAGAATTTAATATCACCTTCAGGATATTCCCCCCAAAGAACACAACACCAATCCCACCACTTTACAAAGGGTGTTGATGTCACGGAAAAGAACTGTGGAAGTAGGACAGGGGAAGGTTTTGGAGGCTGCACAGGAAAAAAAAGTCCCCAGCCTCCCTCAAGCTCTCATCCCAATCTGACTAGTCAGCACCAGGTGCCTCTTGCAGAAGACACATGGCAGCCCTCCAGCGATGAGCAAAGCCGTTCCCTTCCAGACCTGGGAACACATTCTCCTCTCGCTCCAAGTCAGCCAGAGGGGCACGTGCACCTATCGGGCAGAACTTGACTCCAAGGTTGCAAAAGCACTTTGGGCTCCTCTGGGATGGTTTTCTGTTCTCTATTACTATCTGGTGTCTGTTTGCCTGCACTGAAATGGCTAAGTTGCTACACCGCTTTATGCTCTGGTGCTGGCCAGAGGGCTATGCCCAGAGGAATGCCACCACACCCTCACATTCTGTAAATAACACAAGAGCCTCAATCATAAAGGCACTTTGAGCTGTTCTGCTGAGCCTCCTGCTTACGGTTACCCAACACACTGGAAATTCTTCTCTTTAGCTGCTTAACTACCAGGTTGTTTTCTGTTCCCGTAGGACAGTTGTTTTCTACAAAGGTAAGTCACAGCCAGAGCAAATCACAGCACTCTTCTTTATGAACTGGGCTTGAATCAACACTGCCTATCCTCAGTGCCTGTTCATTCTGTAATAACAGCTCTACTTCGCTGCAGAGCAGCGGGAGATTTGTCCTTGACTCAAAAATTCTTCACTATATCGTGCAGCAAAGCTAAAACTTACATGTGGAGTATACATGGCAACAAACACCTATCCAAGGGCTGATGGATAGCCACAGCTGAATTCAATCTAATGTTCTTGATTTTCCCTTAAAATCTGTAAAACTTGGCTCCCAGGGTCAATGACATAATCAGAATGGCATCCCCTTCAATCACTTTCATTCTCTTCATCTACCAATGACTGTATCTATGTAGCTTTACACCATGGGACCGGTCAGAAAAAGGGGGAATGAAGGATGGCTCCAGGAAACCAGCCAAGCCCCAAGAGAGTGCTGGACACAGAGAAAATGATTCTGTGAGTGCAGAAAGACAGCAAGTGTCTTCAGAAGCCTTTCTGAGGCATCTGGTGGGGAAGACAACGTGAGGCAAATCCTCTCTCCAGCCCCCATAATTCATTGGACTCCATACAGCTCTGGCCCCTTTGACGGATTCTATGTCCAAGCCAGATAGGCCAAATACCGCTGAGACACCCAGTGACAGAACCAGACTACCACTTTACTCTGGCTTTGCAGATGAGCATGGATTGGACTAGCAAAATGAGGCAAGGAATGCAGATTCTTGGTCAGAAAGCACTGAAATCAAAAGGGCTTAAAGAATACAATACATCTGAGATCAAGAAGCTAAGAGCAAGCTTTCCTGCAATACTAACCACCTTCCCATCCACTAGCAAAAACATTGCCAAAGCCACACAGAGCCAGGTCAAGTCACCTTATATGAAATACATTTGTTACGGCCCCATGTACAGCATCAGCTGTATGAAAAGTGCTGATTGGATTTGACATTCATGCAGAATTCCTCTTCGTCCACATTGTCAGGGGCAGAAGTTACAGACCAGACTTTCTGCTAGCAGAAAACAGAGCAGCTCCACTGAAGTGAATGGGAACACTGGGCAGACATCTCAAGAGCATTCCTCCACCCTGCCCACACGAGACAGAAGAAAACCTAAGCCCTCCAAACCTGCCTGTCCATGTCCCACTGCTCCTACCATCCTGCCCCAGCTTCATCTTGCAGACATCATATTGACGCTGCACAAAAGCCAGCGGAAGCTTCCAACAGGGACTGTAGTCCCTAAATTCTCAGATTTTATAGTCATTTACATGCAGCTGAGCACTGTCATCTGCTAAAGCGCATGGCAGGAAGCACTGTGCGGATTTGCTCTCCATCGAGCACCAAGCCCATGGCCCCAGCAGCTGTCAAGGATCTCTTATCCCTGCAGCACAGGCAGCAGCCAGGAAGCACAGAAACTGGAACGATGTCAGTAAAAGAGAAAGGGAAAGTCAACCACTGCTACCGCAGAGTAGAACCTGGGCCACCTTGTGTGAAGGCACAGAGTATAATGCCAGCACCACCCTGCAGGGCTTCCGAAGGTAAAAGGCACTATTATCTTAAGAAAGCAACAGTAAGAAGCTGTACAGCCAGGTGGCCCTGCGCGATCCAGGTACTGCAGCTGCCCTCCTTCCCATGTAAGGTGTGAATTGCCTGGTGGTAAGGAGGACCTGGTGGAGCTCGGGGGCAGGCGCTGGCAGTGCTCACATGTAGCTGATTCCCTGTAAGCAACTGTAGTGAGATGAGGGCTGTATTTTTGGAGCAGTTCTCTCTTACCAGGAACAGGGCTGAAAAGCTAGTAACAGTTCAGGCATGAAGCACTCACGGCCCTTTGCACAGGACTCTCATCCCATTTTGCCTGCTCTGCTCACTCAGAAGTTCCAGGAGACCAGCCCCACATCTGTGCAAAGCCTCCTTGTGCTTACTTGCCATGAAACAGAGCCACACACACATTTATTTAGAGCAGGCCTAATGATTTCTCAGCTTATCAGGATGATACTTACATTGTGAGGTGAAGGAGAGAAGAGAAAGCACAATTGTTGCTGATCAAATAGAAAATTCACAAAGTATGTTTCAGGAAGCCATTCACTCCAGTAGCCTAGTCCCAGTGTCCTTTCTCATCTAAAAAACCTAGTGGAATATGGACATAAGCAAGATTTGGGTCCAGAGAACTGTCAAAAGCTTATGCAAAAGACCTCATGGAGTAGGATCTCAGAGTCCTCTTGTAATGGAAAGCTGATGACAATCAAAGCTTATTCTTCAAATCACATCTCCTGTCAGGGCTGCTTCACCCTGATAACTCCGAAAAGCTCAGGGGAGCAGGATTGTCCACCAATCCCCCCAAGTTTTAGGAGGCAGTGCCCCAACTCACACATCCATGAACTAAGAGACAGGCCATGAAATCATAGCAGTATCTCAGATTTCATTTTCTCCAGGTATTTTCGCAGGGAGGACCAGAGGAAAGGCAGCTGCCTCTGAAAATCAACGCAATAACGTAGTAAGTTTAGTTAGTTTACTTAGCTTTCCCCTGAAAACATGAGAACTAGAAATGCCCTCTTTACATTCTGCTTTATTTAACAGAGAACCTCACAGTACTCCAGTAACACACCTTATGGAACACCACAGTGTACTGGTAGATGCTGTCCTAGCAGGTCTGTTGTATTTGAAGTTTCTCTCAAAAATTTGACTCCTTTTTTTATTGTCTTACACAGTGCATAATCTTGAATTTTAATTATACAAATTCCCTAATATATCTGTAGCAATAATGAAAAATGTTAAAAAGCTTTGTTCACAAGTGCTGATAAAGAAGTTAGGCTTAGAATAGGGAGGTACATAGAGAATACAGACCTTTCAAATGAATTCAGTAATTAGAAATCTCACCTGCATTTTATCGATGTTGCTGTGAAAACACTTTGTAAAATTTCCCTGTGGATGCTCAGCTCCTGCAGGGCTTGCTATCCCTTGCATGAAAACACTTCCCAGCACAACAGGAATAAACACCATTGAATACAGTCCTGCTACACAGAAAGCAACGACTAACACTGTCCTCACTAGTTTCCCACTGACAGCTGGCCCCCTACCCTGTGATTAACAGACAAACAAAGATTACAAACCTCCTAAATTTGTTAACACGGTCTGTAGGACTAATCGCACAAGGTAGAAGCAGGAATATGAAGGTGTGAGTTGGCCTTTCAACAAGGATGTTCGTCCCTGCAGTCAGACAAAGCTGATGTACAGCTTGTGCCCAGAAGACACCTGAGGACAATCCTACTTATTTGTTCCTGGCTGCTCTTGGGGAAGGGGCTGGCAGAGATGGAGAAATACTGATTTGTAGCTGAAGCCAGTCAGTCCCGTGGCACGCGCCGTACACTGAGCTGCACTGCCTTTCTGGCTGGGGTCGTTCTGCTTGTGCCTATGTACACCTGCCTTGGATGACTGGGGCCCCAGTGAGCTCTTCTACCTAAATACATGCTGCTCTGCTCCCCCTGGCTCACAAAACCACCCCCCAGGAGGAATGTTGCCATCAGGAAAAAGACCTCTCAGATCTGCTTCCCCACCAGCGGTGGGAGGTGTCATGCTGAATGGGGTTTGGGGCACTTCCAAGCTGAACTCAGCCAGCAGCCAGCCCTTACACACACACAGCCCAGAGGAGGGCAAGCGTATGCTGACCCCCAAGGAGCCAACATTTGCTTGTGCTCCGATGTGTCACTGGCACTCTCTGCCTATAGGAAGGGGCACCACTAGGAGGACCCTGTAGAGTTGGTTGCTACACCACAATTGCCCCTGACCCAAATTCTGTTCTGAATACTCAGAAATTAAGCAAGAAATATTCCACAGAACATTGGGTTTAAGGAAGAAGCACCATTTTACCCCTTCACAGAAAGATGACTTATGAAATCACGATGCTACTTCTCTTTGCTTTCCCAAGCTTAGGGCATTCTACTTTGCTGCTGGTTCTTTAGTTCATAATATTGAGCTTGAAATCTTATTTCAAACTTTACCGCCAGTTACCCAGCCGCCTTAACGAGAAGACAGGAAACACCCCCCCTTGCTGTAGGCATGTTCTTTGTCCTCCTGCTTATGAGATCCCAAAACTTCAGCAAAACTGACACCTGCAATCATCCCTTCTGACAGCAGATGGCACGAATGCATCAGCGTGCCTGGGCTGCAGAGCTCAGCAGGCCTGTGGGGTTTTCGAGCAGAGAAAGAACCGTTCAAAACAAAAGGCGATAGTTCTCACACTGCAGTATGGGCACGGGAAGAAGCCACAGACAGGCGTACAGACATCTTTCCCCGTCACCTGCGAGGATTTACACTGAAGAGGAAGCCAGCTCTGACACAATTATTGCTATGAGCAGAAAGAGACCTCCAGTACCAGGCTCTCTTCTATCAAACCAGACTTGGTACGTAATTTACATCCAGTGTATGTCAGAAGTCCTCTGGCAGTATACAATGTACGAGGTGGGAGTGAGATGCAAGTTTAAAAGAGGATAAGCCAGAAGACAGCCACCAAACCTGTCTACAAATCCTATTTAATGCCAGATTTCCAGTTAGTGACAACGGAAGGGAAAGGCCAGCATTTTGTGCAAGCCATCAGTACAGGGCTCCTTTTGTGTCATTTCTCTTTGGTTATTTATGCCACTTTACACAGCAGCATAACTGAGCAGACAGTGTGCAACATGGCTTCAAAGCAGAACAATTGCTGTTTATAGAAGCACTGTTAAGAACTTATTGCTAATGCATTTTAATAAGTTACAAAAAGAGCAGTGCTCTGAATGAATCATTGCAGGTAAATTCAGTTCAAAATTTAGAATTCCTATTTCTTCATCAAAAAAGCAAGCAAACTCACAGCAAGCACACACCTGCACACAGGCAGAGGAGCAGTTCCTATATTCAAAGGTACTTTTAATTTAAGGACAGAGCCCTCCAGTGACTGGGACTAAAGGTGAAAACAATACCCAACTAAGCAGTTTCCCTTATTTATTTTCATTCTCAGAACAGAGTGAATACAACAAGATTAGTCTAGGAGCATTCAAAATTCAATGCAAAGGGGGACATCTAGGAATGCACATACATCCATAATATGTATTTGAAGAGCAGGACTGGAATTTTGGAGCTGTTCCAGGACAATAAATGGACAGTCTACTGGGAGATGGGGGAGGGAATGACACCATTAAGAAAAAGAAAAAAAAATAACACCAAATGGGTGTTCTTGTAAAGTGGCATTTGCATGTTTTAATCCCGTGTATAAAATTTCTGGACTAAATAAATGTAAAATGGACCTAAATAGCAGAGACATCTGGAAGACAAAACTAGCTTCTTACTCAAAGAAATTTTATTCCTATTTTGTCAGCATGACTCCTCAGAGATTCAAGATACAGACCTTCTGCAGTGAGCAATATGCTGTAGGTAGGAGGTTACAGCATGACTCCACTGGTAGTACTGAGATCCATCAAACTGTCCGTGTGCCTGCTGAGTTATGGGCAAGCAAAGGAACAAGTCCAGAGTGGTTAGTGCGTGCACTTAATGCAGCCTTAGATGTGTGTGCTCTAACAGACAGTTGTGAACATCTGGCAGTGCGTAACACATCTGGGATTGAGGGAACATCAAAGGAACAAAACCACATATCCTTTGACTTTACAGAAATAGCAAACTAGCTACCGCAAGCAATGTGTTAGTAATGCTGCCACCACACACATTATAACACTGTGCCAAGCAACAGCAATCAGCTCTCAGGGGATGCTGGGTGTCTCCTACAAACACTTCTGAAGCTGCATTTAAATAGCTATTGTCACACCCACACCTTAGCTGTAAGCCAGCAGAAACCTTAACGGATGACACACATATCTCTCATTAGCAGGCGTACCCCAGAACACTCTCTACCCTGGAAACCCTGTTTGGAGGCTCTTATGGGAGATACTGCTGGATACCTCTCGTGCTGGCTCAAGAAAAACATCGAGGAGCAACCCACCAGTGAGCCCACTTCAAGCTCCAGAACTGGTTTCCAGGTATTGGAGCATAACCCCTGGACAGCACTCCATATGGCATACGTTCACTGATGCTTCAAAGCCAGACACAGGGTGTCCTGTCATGTTCTTGTGTGTTGTCCCGATCTGTCCCGCCCCCCCCCCCCCCCCCAACTCAATCAGGAGTCTGGAAAACAGGGAGGTGGATGGGTAACTGAATCTCCATATCCATTTTCCCATTCCATCCCAGTTAAAAGGAAAGGGGTGGTATGTAGAGCATGTCTGCCAGCCCCAGCAGTGTGAGGGGCAGATCACTTGTTGCAAGGCGGATGGATGAACAGGTAGTTTACAGACCACAGGAGGAAATCTTCTCCTTTGGGGAAGTCAGGGTAGCAAGGACGGTAAAGGTCCTGAGGGCAGGCACACACCTGCAAAACAGCAGGGGAGCAAGAACAAGTAAGTGGCAAACAAGAGCCCCACATGGCCACGAAGCTTGCACAGTCCCCAGGGAATAATTGTTGGATCCAGTGGAGAGTTTAAAGTAAATTTGTGGCAATTCAGAAGACACACAAGAGTTTTAAGCATTGAACAGCAACACTCGCTTGCTTCCTGACTTCGTTGCTCACTCAAACAAGGATGAGCTGGGTACACAGCAGAGAGGAAGGAGCCAGAGCCTCTGCAATTCAGTCATGCTTTTGAAAGCCCACAGTATTTCAGCTCAGAGGCCTGAGACCAGTGTTTGTGTAACAGAAGAAACAAATGTGGAAACAAGTGAAGCAAAGACTGCTTAAGGCAGGGAAGAAATACAGGAATTGGCCTTCAGGGGAGCCTGTGTTGCTAAAGAGCAATCGCTTGATTGCATGAAGGACGAATGCTGGGAGATGGCTGGCTCTCTTGCCTACTTGAGATGCTCAGCACGTAAACAGCCCTGGCTCAGTGAGCCCCCAAACCACAGCTGCATTCCCCCCACCAATGGCTTAAGTGACAGCAGCCTCTCTCCCTTCTGCTCAGCCAGCTGAGCTGACCTGAATACGTAGCCACCATGCAAGCTTTGTATCCCTTGCAAGTTGAAGCACTCTTCCTGCTTCTCCCAACATGCCAGCTAGATCAGAGGCTGCTCTGCCAACCCTTGCGTTCAAAACCTGTAACAGGAGCTCCTGTATGGACTTGGCCCGCAGAAACACGGAAGGAACACTGAGTTCATTGCTACCTTTGCCCCCAGGCTACAAGCTGCCACACTGCCTTTTTGAACTTCCTTCCCCTGCTCAGAAACAAAGCTGGAATTCTCACAGCATCATCTACTGGCTCCAGAAGCTGCAGCTTTGATGAGAACATAAAATTTAAAATCGCTCTTGATTAAGAACAGAAACAAAAAATGTAATTATGAGCTGGCACCATTGCAAGGCACTCAACCGATATTTTGCCCCCTGCACTGCGGAATGGCAGGGGCATGCCACAACTGCTAGAGACTTGTACCAGCTCAGGTGTAAACAACTTGGCCCCTGACTGCTCAGGGCAGAGCTGGAAAGCCAGCCCCTCTGCTGCCCTGACAGCAGCATGGCATGCCTGCAGCCTCCAGGGCAACAGGGGAAAAAATTTTTGACCTCTTCTCTCTTGCTTTAGATGTCTGTCTCCGCACACCACCCCACCAACTGCCCTGTGGTCACTCATGTGCACCCTGCAAGGTCCCACGTGCGCTGTCCAGGCAAGGGCTGGGGCAGGCAGCCACACACTGGGGGTATGCATGTACGCTCTTTCCCCAGTTTACTGTCTTTTAGAAGCTGTTAAGTTGAAAGTGGGAGAAAAGGGATCAATAGATAGAGGAGTTGCAATCTCTTGTGAGTTATCTTAAGAGCCTGGCTTTCAGCTATTTTCAGCAAATTAGTGTGGGCTCTTACACACTTAATTCTGCTCTCTGTGAGGTGAAAGCAGGACCACTGCCAGCTCTGTGACTCACACAAACACAGGGAAACAAACACAAAACGAGCCGCCTGCTTGCTCTTTCCCAGGGCTTATTCACACCCTTCGTAACTATTTGATGTGCCTGCTCCAGCACATCCCAAGTTGCAGAACAAGAAGCAGGGCTGGGGCTGGTCTTAGACAGCTCTTGCACAGAATTGCTGGCAGAATTTGAGCCAGATCCCAAACTTCCCAGTGAACAGAGAGAAGAAAATGGAGACCTGTCTGCACTTTTGAGACAGTAGCTACCAATGGCCCCTGCCAGCTGGGCAGTAATAACTGTTATGTTTTGTTACAAACCATTTTTGGCTATGGCACAGAAGAAGATCCATACTCATCCATCACCTCCACGTACTAACGTAACAGATACCTACAGACCTGTGCCTCCCAAAGCCTCTAAATCCTGAGCCACAGACAAGTGTTTGTATTGCATTCAGGTCCTGACACTAAGCAAAGATGTGCTGGAATTGCTTGACAAGTATTCGATACTCAGCATTCAGCCATATTGCCAATTCTTGCCTTCTGCACCTGTTTTGGTTTTTTTGCTGAAGACCCCAGTTTCTAGAGGGGTAAAAGTGTCAGCTTAAATTTATGAAAAGAAATGAGCAATTCCTATCCATCACAGCTGCAAATACCTGAACATAACCCTGAAGGAGATGTGGCTCAGAAAGACTTAAAAAGCTGAAGAAAACAGAACAGAAATAAAAATACAACAATAGTTTTAAATTTTAGAGTCCAACTCATACCGTCTGAGCACCTCAAGTTTAACAAACCAGCTCACTGTTTTTCCCTCTGAGGTTCCCCTTGCATGGCTGGCATCAGTTCTCTCTACAAATTTACCAGGTAAAACATTGGCAAAATAAACCCCACTGGGCCTCATACAAGGAGGTAGAGAGGTGGCACTGCTAGGAAAGGGATGAAAGGATCCCATGTATTGTTCCCTGGGAAAACAGTCCAAAAAGGGATCTGCCTGCAGCTCTAGGGATGGCGAGGGCAGGGCAGATTTCTTCCCAGGGCAGAGAGCTCCCTTCTCTGGAGGGCAGGGATGCAGTGCGGCTTTTCCCAGCACCTAATGGTCCCTGCTTCACCGTGGTCTTCCAGGTGCCCACTTTCACACCAAGAACTCTGCTGGATTTTTTAATACCCCTTTACACATCTTCCACCCAGCCAAACTCTCTGCAGAGTTGAAGCAAAACAGTAGCAACGTACACTTGTACTGGGGGAGTTAGAAATGCCACAGAGAGCAGGAGTGAAAGGCTCTATTACAGGCACCGCTGCCTGCCGGCCAGGTCTGGCAGCGCAGAGTAACCTGGGTGCCTCTGCCAGGGACAGTAGCAAACGGCTTCCCGGGGCCTGGGGAGCCCTCACTTGCTCACCAGCTTTACTGCTGGGCTCCTCACTTGCTTCCCTGCTCAGCGTGAGTTGATCATTCCCACCAGAGTGCCCCACTTGCCCCACTGGGGCATCTGGGAAGGAGCAT
This sequence comes from Falco rusticolus, assembly GCF_015220075.1. Classification (NCBI taxonomy): domain Eukaryota; kingdom Metazoa; phylum Chordata; class Aves; order Falconiformes; family Falconidae; genus Falco; species Falco rusticolus. The sequence goes on along the minus strand of NC_051199.1, from coordinate 16,600,458 downwards.
CCAGACAGGGCAGAGTGCTGTGACTTGGTGCAAAGGGGGACAAAAACGCAAGTTGAGCTCAGCAGTTATTCTAAGGCAACACGTGGCAGCGTATCCAACTGCCAGGTCCAGCAGCACACTGCCTTCCCTTCCAGCTACTGAAACAGGTCTTACAACCCCACTCGACACCAGACAAAACTCTGTCCAGGGCTCTGCACACCTCCAGGCTATTCCACCTTCAGCTGAGTGTCCCAGAACATCCCCTGGAACATGGACCAAAGGAAGGGGAATCTGCATCCCACCTCACCCAGCTCTCGGGGCTGGCAGACCTCTGCTGATACCCACAGCACAGCAACAGAAAACCTCTGCAGTGCCATGCTCTAACACCAGCAGCTGCAGCCTTCATCACAGCTTGAGGATTATCCTCCTCTGACCCCCCTCCAGCTCCTCTCTGTGATCTGACCACCCCACCCCACGGGCTGGCACCAGGCCAGGCTCCCCCGCCTCCAATCTCCATTACTCCATCTGTCCAAGTCCTGGCCTTTTTCAGCGCTCAGCTGATGCATCAGGGGGCACAGTCGCTCCAGCCCAGAGCCCTGAGTCTTCCACCCTTCAGACGCTCCTATAAAGGCTCCCCCAGGGGCTCACAGCCTGTGACAAAACAAAGTTTTGAACACGATGCTCCTTGAGACCACTCGTTTTTCCTTCCCCATCTATGTGCACACAGGGAGCCAAGAGCCTCATTGCCTCGCTATTTCTGGATGCGGGCAGACCCTCCTCTGCTTTTGCCATTGAAGATGTCTGACATATCAGACAGGCCAGCTCCTGGCATTTGGTTACCTTCCAGGCTCTCTGTTTAGCTTACATCCAGTGATAACAGATCCCTGCCAAGAAACTCAGTTGTCAAGGAGAGGTCTTTCAAACAACAGTTAGGTAGAAACTATGTTATTATTGAGAGTAGCACATCTCCAAGGTAGAGCACTCAGGTTAACTGCCCGCTAGCCCTACTTCAGTTGAAATACAGGCTCAGAGACAGGGGAGAAAGCCAAAATGGAGTTGGCAGCATAACCAAGCACCAGAGTTCCTAATTTCACATACATACAGGATGCTTTGAAGGCAGTGCAGAGGTCACCAAAGAGGGCTGTGCTCCTCCTAGTGCCGTGGCTCAGCTTCTCCCTCACTCTCCCACACTGATTTTACAATCCAAATTCAACCTAAAATGCAAAGAAACAGATCCTAGCTTTTCCCTAACATTGACTGTGTCTCCTCTGGGAACTGCATGTTTCAGGTGGCAATATTTAACCTAGAAACAGAGGAAAGCAGAAGCACCTATATGGAGAAAGTACAGGACCAGACAGGTGGGTTGGGAGCTGTGCTCAGCAGAGGGCTGGCAGGCGCTTCCTAATGAAAGATGTAGCTGAAGGGCATGCAAAGAGTTTCACTCTATAGATGCAATTCTCTGGCTCCTGCTGCATGTTTCCTCCCAGTCCTAGCAGAGGACAGATCTCAAGGGCAATAAGAACTGCTTTTTTATTTGCCTCTGCCCTCAGCAATTACAGCTTCTATTTTCTCTGTTTCCCTCTTCAGAGACCGGGTTAACTAGAAGGGAGAGATTTGCCACATTCACCCCTCTTACACTACAAATAAAGCTACCTCACAGCAGCATTACTAGCTACCAAAAAATTTATCAGCAGTGAAAAAGCAGCCAGAAACAAAGAGTGCATGTGGGTAATTAGGAAGAGTTACCCTGCATGGAATCTTCAAAACCAGCCAGAAATGAAGCAGTTGCGGGAAAGCAAGATATTTGCAAAACTACCAGGTGTCAGCTGATCTGTTTCTAATTGCCTGAAATGACAGCTCCTGACAGCATAAAGCTAATCTTTCATCTCTCGAGAGGAATTTCAAAGGTAGGAGACATTTCCTGGCATGGGGAAAAAGCTGAGCTGGGAATTCAGGTTATAAGGCACCCAACAGAGTGGGAGCCATTTTAAAGTCCACAAGCACTTACTACAACACATAGCTTTATTTGGTGCAGCCTCTTCCATACAAAACATGTAAAAATAGCAACTGGTGAGAAATGAAAATCAGAGATAGCGAGCCTGTGCCAGAGACATTTAAAAGGAATGATGATATGATGTTATGGCTTCAAGCAGTGATTTAAGACTCCATAATTAATTATTTTCTCTACACTAGCCATGAATGACAGGGGAAGTACCAAGATTTATAGCTCCATCCTCAAGATAAAGCAAGCCTGAAAATTCACTGGATGTAAAGGAACAAAATTCAGCAAACAACTCAGAATGTTGAGAGTTTCGTTCTCATACCAGCTTTTTCCTCAGTCTCCTACCATCACAAAGACTTGGACAGTTAAGCTTCTTGTGCAGTTTGTCTTGGAGATGAAATTCAGCACCAGCTTATTGCATGGCAAGGACTTTTCTGAAGAATATTCCACTAAAAGAAAATAAAGTATTAGTAGGTAAAATGGTAAATCCTTCTTAACTAGATACATTTATTGAAATCCAAGAGCTGAATTCAGCCTACATGGTCAAACTGAAGAGTACAGTAAAATTTCAAGCCAACATTTTCTTTTTCTTTTAGGAAAGACTGGTCACTGCATCTTCACACTTTCTTCCCAGTAACGTGCATCTAGGCATCTCAGCTAAATTGTCTAAACTATACAAGTTATCACACTGTGAGCCAGCTTATGCCCTCAGCACCATGGTGAATGCATGGTGACTCCCTTAACCCAAGTGGCATGTTCTTATCCTAGGAAAATGGTTTCACAGCCAGCACCAAAAGACCATTTGCTCCATTAGTGGGCCACTGGAGGCCCCAGAATTAATGCTGAGTGGAGGGAGAAAGTAACCTTGGAGTGGAGAAAGCAATTCCAGAAACATTACTCCAGTGAAATGATGGGTCTCAGAAAAAAACTGGAAACAAAAGGTAAAATTTGTCCTCCTGTGTGCTAAATTCTGTGTTTGTTAAATATGAAACAAATCCTCAGAGCACTACAGAAGACAGAAATCCATTATGACCGGGACTTAAACATTCTGAAATTTTACATCCTTTTGAGTTGAAACACCAGACATAAAACGTTTGAAATTATTCACAAGAGGAAGAATCTAAAAATATTTCAGATAGTTGCATACAGGAACAGCAAACAGAAAATACGCAAAACATTTCAAAAACCTCAAAAGCTGTGCTCCAGAAAAGAAACATCAAATCTTGTTATTTTTCCTTTACAATGGGAAATTGAGGTAAAGCAGTTTTGTGAGTTAACTCCAGATGGAAAATGATCAAAGGTTTTTGCAAGAGCTCTGCTTATCAGGTGTTTAAAACAGATCCACTCACAGCCTTTGCCTTCCAGAGCAGGATGCCCTCTTGACTGAAAGGCCAAATTGTTGGCCATGAGCAACAGAAGCAAGCTTTTTCCTCTTGTAAACCAGTGGCGGACACGTGTGTATCTTCCTGTTCCCTTGCTTTTATACAAGGGAGAGGTTGTGCCCATGCAGATGGACAAGAGTGGGATCTCATCTGGCAATACTGGAAACACACAGTCAGGCTTGGCTGCCCCAACACACATGGAACAAAAGCGAACAAGCTGGAAACCAGCCTGCAGCACTCTGCCAAAGCGGTTTGCCAGGAGGAAATCCCAAAAGACTATGGCCTGGAGCCAAGGATGTGGGGAGAAAGAATTAAAGTCCATCTGAAGTTGACCGTATTTCCTTCTCCTCCAATTGCCCTGCAGTGTCCTCAGGTCTGATGGGAAGTAGCTACAGGTCTTTCTGTGAAACAGGTATCAGGACAAGGAGGGGACCTCCTTGGGAAAAAACAAGGAGAATGGAACAGAAATATTTGTGAGGGTGTCTTACCCTCAACGCAAGCCAGTTTCATGCTGGAATGACCACACAAACCACTGTTTCCACATGAACATGAACAAACATGTTAGTGTCTTGTGCAGCCAAGTGACATACAATGCGAGCAAGCAGTACCACGTAGCAACTTATGCAAGATTTGGTGCTGACAGACACCAGACAGCTGGTTCAGGACCACAAAAGAGGACAGGATCTTCCACAGAGCAGGAAAGGACCCAGGCAGACCAAGTAATTTCTAACCCTGGAAAGTGCAACAAAAGAAGAGTTTGGTATACATAGCTCACAACGGGGCTTGGCCCTCTCTAGTCAAAAAAAGCCCTAGAGATACTCAAACAGAAAGAAATGAGACAGGGAGACCAACCAAAACCAATTAGCAGACTCCAGCCAGAAGGCAGAATTATCCTAGCCATTACTGACATGCTGAATTTCAGCTGCAAATGAACGCTGCAAACTTTGACAGTAGGGGAAAATCAGCTTCAGGGCTTCCAACAGGCCAATCCCAAACCACATTGTTAGGCTTATTTAACAAACAAAACATACTATAACTAGTCTTTTCTTTTATCAGTCTTAACTGGGGATTTTCAGGGTTGGGTTTTTTTATTATTTGTGGTTTCCTAAAAAATTCCAGGGGAGCCACCGACCTTCTTAGTGAATTTACAGCCTCCAGTAAGCTTGTTTCTCCCAGTCACCTACCACAAGCCCTGGAGAAGTTGAATATTCTTCTTCTTTTAAGTTAATTGAGTTGGGCTGAACAAGCAAAATGACAATCAGCCAATCAGCAAAGCATCAGCATGTTCCCAGGGCTCAAAGATCCAGCAGGGTGGGGGCAGAAATGAGAAGCTGAAAAGGATGCAGCATATGCATCCCCGGCACTGAACAGATCACTTTCATGACATACTCCTGGCCTTTCTTTACATGACCAGTAATATCCATGCTCATGTATGCATGCAGGCAGATACCAATCCCCTTCCTCGGGATGTGGAGCAAGTACTAATCCCAAAACAGCTCTACTGATATCCAAGAGATTTCTCCAACAGTAAGGTACAACTCAGTGAGAGTAAGGACACCAAACATAGCCCATAGCAAGCCTGTAGCTCTCCTTCCCTGGATCGATTTATTAATTTCTTCTGTGCGGGTGATTATAAAGAGGGGGAAGGGGATGGAGAGACAGAGACAAGGCCCTTGTGTGCAATGAAATTAAATGCACAGCAGCAGCCATCATTAATGATGCATTATGGAGTAACAAAGAGAGTCTGGTTGATTGACAGTCCCTAACAAGTTGTGTATAATAAACACTTCTCTCTAGACAGAATGTTCCTGATTATGGGATATGTTCCCCCTCATGTTACTGGCGGATCCATTGTGATAGACGCACCCCACTTGAAAGGGGAGAGACACCCAAAACAAAAGGAGGATTGACTGGGAGATGCTTGACTGAAGGAGCCACGAGGCCACCTTGCTGAGGTCTGTACAGAGCAAAATGTACACGGCTGCAAAGTCATCCAGAAAAATAAATGGCTGCAAAACAAGTATGAAGATCAGGGTCAAATATCATCCAGCAATGCCAAAATAAACCCTTCAAATGCCACTACAGATGCTCTGGATTTAGCTTCCTCAAAACAGGTTCTGAACTGTATTTTTATGATCTTCTCTAAATGAAGGAGTATTAGTGCAGATCCTCGGTTCCTTGCATCCTGCATCAACTTCTATGTACAGCACAGGGTTGCCTGCTCGGGGATACAGGCAACCCTACATACCCACATGCTAAGAGGAGCACCCCAACAGAGGAGACAGGCTCCTTTCCTTCTCTCAGCACCAGCCTGGCTCAGGGTTTGAGTGACCAGCTCTGGGGCTTCAGCACGTAACCAGTGCCCACACTGAACTGGTTATAAATCCATCCAGCTCATGCTGACATTCCTGGCCCCCAAGATCTTACTTGCCCTCAACAGCCTGAGTCCTTCTCCCCCCTGACAACTCTTGGTTCAGTCACCATTATCTCCTCCCTGCATCCCTCCAGCAGTACTCTCTTACCCTTCCCATTTGACCCCAATGATTAGAGGCTGCATAGAGCTCATGAGGTTCCATGTGACAGAGATGTCCTACAAGCCACTACAGGCTGGGTTCAAGCCACAGCCCCTGAAGCAAGGTTTAAGCTGCAAAGGCAGAGTCCGTTGGTGTTGCAGCCCAAGCAGAGGGCTGTCGGGTCCTCACAAGACTAGGACAGATCACAGACCAGTCAAGCAATGCAGAACTGCTCCAGTTCAGGCCTCCCAAACCCCGGCCCACCAGCAGAGAGGATCTGTCCAACAGAAACAGGCTCATCTAGCAGTTCCTACACCAGTTCCTCAGTTACTGGTATTAAGGCTATCGCTCAGCTTAGCTGGAGAAACTGCATTTCCTAGAGGGGACAGAATTCCCTTAAAGGGAGGGGTAACATCACTGTGGGATTTAAACATCTCTTGCTCTTCAGGACTAAATCCAAAACAAAGTGGGATGGAAGGACACAAGCTCAAGAGAAGCAGAGGGAGCATTCTAACCCACAAGTGTTCACATTCAGAAAGGCACCTGAGCAGGTACCCCAATCAAGCCTATTTCCAGGCAGTGCTACAAGCCCGGGGTTAGGGCCTGCAGCATGCGATGAAGTAGTTTGCTGGCAGACATTAAACAGAGGGTGTAAACTCTGAGTTTCCCAGAGAGTGATTAAAAGGGAAAGGCAGGAAATTTGCAGCTCTGTAATTAATGCCAGCGAGAAGTCAGAACAGAGGGTGACATCACCACAGCTAATTACAGCTAGGGAGAAGGGTAGGACTAATCGTTATCCTGACCCTGTGATCCATATCTGACTTGCTCCAATTGTGCTCCTGGCCAGCCTTCCCAGGAAGAGCATGTTTCCCATGCTCAGCAGCATGTTTCTGGCTCTGTTCACACCAAGCATATATGAGGGCAGACCCCCACATATTTCACATGAATGTTAAAAATGGAGAGTAGTTAGCAGCGAGTCTGGGGACAGATCACAGGACACCCAGCCCCCTAAGGCTTCTGCTGTAAGAAGATCCTGTAGGCACTGAGGAGCAGCCAGCCTTGACCTCTCTTCCCCACCCTGCTTTTAACTGCCCAAATCCCTTTTTCCACACCCACCCCAGAGCTGGCATTACTCCAATAGCCAGAAATAAGCAGACATCTGGCATCAAATGTGAGTGAAGCACTTCTGTACTCCTTGTGCCAAGACAATTCTCCCCAAGCTGTCACCATCAGTGGCCTGGAAGCTGCTATTTCCACATCCACACACACGACGGATGGCAGGGCTCTACAGCTCATTGCCATTGCTGGGTAGATGGGTTTCTCAGAGCAACAAAAGCCAGAAAAAGCAGGAATTCCTTAAGAAGTCTGCTCTCATGTGCCAGGAAGGCCTGGGAAGACACTATTGACACATCCTGTTGTCCTGATGCTATCAGCATACTTTGCTGAGCCCGCAAAAGGAGCTGTTTCACTATAGGAAAAAGTCAGAGGTAGGTCCCCTTCCAAAAAAATTGTTGTAGTTCTGTACAAGGTCGCCAAGACTTCAGGGTACCAAATTTTCAGCCAAGGGCTTCAGCTACCCCATTCAGCCATTGCAGCTGATCTTTACCATCTGTTTAACCCTCTAACTCAGTGGCAATTGGCTCTCCCACTGCCATGCAAAAGGATACAAGAAGGCTGACAAATCATCTGCAGAAATGCAACACTACAGAAAAAATCCTTCTGAAACAGCAACAAAACAAGGCAGCCATCATACCATAGCTTGTGCCCTCCACCACCCTGAAGGGACATGCATCCATTCTGCATGTAAAGGAAATGAATTTGCAAAGTTGCTTCGGAGAAATGGCACATCAGTAGTGGGAGCTGTCAGTTCCATGGAAAACTAAACAAGGCTAAAAGTTAATCACCTTTTACAAACAGAAAAAGAAAAGCTATATCCAGAGGAAAGGGAAGGGGAAGTTGCATGGTCTTGGTTTTATTAAGAAAACTGTTCTTTACAGCAAATGTGACAGTATCTGCAGCCACTATCTTGGCACTGCATGAAAGCCACAGATCAATGCAGAAGCAGCGAATGTAGCCAGTTTCTGATGAACTCTTCAGCGTGAATCCAGTACAGCAAGTTAAACCCGACAGCATAAAGAAAGAAAACCCACCGTATAGGATTCTGCTTTGTCTCAGTATAGGTGTTAGTAACACACAAAATTATTTTTAAACTCCTTTCTAAGTCTCTGTGTATATGCAGCACTCCTGCCAAAAATATTTAAAGACTATACTGAAACATTGTCAGAGACCCCATGTAGCTATAAGTGAAACTTCTTGGTAGCATTTCGATGTGCTCCAACAATGTTACAAAAATTAAAAACATGACGGAAATCTACAGAATGGCTTCAAAGTAAGACATCAGTCAGTTTATACAGAAAACCACACTAACAGACCTGTAATACTTAACTGTTTGTCTGCAAAGGTTCATTACAAATTCCTTTTAAAATCTTTCTCACATCCTCCTCCCCTTTCGCTATCCTAGTTTTCAAAAAGACTGTAGGAATCCCCTGGATTAAGGGGGAACTCACAGTCCAGTAGCACGCAATATCCAGTCAGTCCTAAGGCTATTATAGCACAGTGCTCCCATGCAGAGATAAGCAATGGTTTAGAAAAATATCTGAGCAGTTCCAAACATCAAGATGATTTCACACCCCGATGGAAAATATGCAAGCTAATATTGCAGCAGTCAATATGGCATTCAGCATACAGTCATAGTGAAATCCATGGAAGAATACAGTTACATTCCTTCATAGGATTAGAAGACTGATCCATATACCACTGAAACCAATAAGATTTTTTCCATTAAGTGGGAACTGGATTGGATCATATAAAACATTTACTCTGTGAGCTTTCAGGAGACATGAAGGTGCAGAACAGCTACACAGTCAATGCTGAGGCACACAAGCATGCTAGTAATTTGTAACGCAAACTGTAGTATCTGCTTATTTTTTGTCCTCCTAGACAGGAAGAACTGATTACAGAATGGGGTAAGCAATGGGGTTACATAGCTGGGCATTGCAAATAATAAATAAACATGAATAAATGAACTCATGACTAGCCAGGGAATAAAGCTAAGGTAAAACCAATAGCACATCTTTTGCATACGCCAGAAAAGCTATGCATGCAGCTTTCAAGAACAGAGTCACATTGTAATGTGATGTTTTGAGAAGGAACTTTAGATAAAACATACAGTAGTCCTAAAGGAATGCAACAGTTCTTCTTAATGAAAGAGCTTTAAGTTGCAAATTTTTGTAGCGTGTAGACTAGCACTGTATTATCCCAGAGCACACAGGCTCCCTAAAGTCACAGAAATACAGTAAGGTAACCTAACACATACATATGGCCTTAAAAATCAACCCAGCTATCTGTCTCACCTGCTGTTGGAGGTGAAGAGGCTGACAGTGTGCATTTGAAAAAGCCCCATGGTGGGTGCTAAGGTGACAGGAGCAGAGCAAGGGCTGGGAAAAAAAAGAGGTGCATGCATCAGAAATAAATCTGGGATTGAAACCCAGGAACATTAGTGTGCTGTGCAAAGAGTTTGGTAGGAGGAAAAAAGCCAGCACTGAACACGGTCAGGATGCTTTCGCCTAGCAGTCCAGGCTAAATGTATCCAACAGCAGGTAACAGGCCACAGACCTGCATTTCCAACATGGGAAGTCTCTCTCCACCCTGAAGTTTTGCAGGACGGACGCCAAAGCCTGAATCCCCACCACAGAGATGCAAAGCATCTAATGAATGGCTGATGATATTCCTGTCTACTAAGAAAGATCAGACAAACAATGAAAAGCAATTATCAGAGGGGATAACAATAGCAGATGGAGGAAGGAAAGGTGAAAAACACACAACCAATCAGGCCCACAAACTAAGAGCTGTTCACGTTTGCTCCAGCAAGACAGGCTTTGTGAATTACATGTTTTGGATGAAAATCCTTAAGAAAGCCTGTGCCCCACAGTCTGCTACAGAGTACAACCCTGGCTGGTCCCCGAGAGAAGGACCTGTGGTGTACAAGCCACCCATCCAGACACTAGTCAAACACTAAGCAACATCACCTTCACAGTGGCAAAACTCCTGAGCTTCATACCTAGACCCCTTGAAAACAATGGGCTGAAAAGGAAGTTGGATAATATACCTTATATTCCATTGCTGTGAGTGAGGGTAGTATAAGATGCCAGAAATTTGAGGCATTTATCTCTTTAACATTTATCTCTTTAACAACTTTGAGATCCTTGTAGTCAAAGTGCCAGAGACAAGGGCTCAGCAAACAAAGAGGAATGAGAAGGTATCAAGCTGCAAAATACAATGGCAGGCACATCAGAGAAGCTCACACAGGTGAAAAAAGCAAAACAGCTGATCTGTCTGCACAACTGAACTGCTGTGCCATTTATTTTTAAACACCCTCATTGCTCATGATACTTGCGTCTACCTTTCCTCTCTCACCCACACCACAGCAGCTGCCCTACTTGTGTGAAAAGGGAACTTCTGAGCTTCAACGCTTATTAGGACAATGCCTCATGCAAGCGGGCTCCAATTGGGATGCCTGCGTGACAAGTCTCTGTGCAAAAGGCAAAATGGCAGGGGTGGGAGGCAGATCGTGACAAAGCAACTAGTCAGTGTTCAACAACAGTAGAAAAACACTCCTGGGTCAGTTCATCTACCACAGACTGACAGTGACAACTAGGGACTTCAGGGGAAAGTGTAAAAAGGCAGAGCAGCCTACAGCAACAACTCCTCTGATACACCTTCCCCAGCTTTTGGCAATGTGTGGCTTAAAGATTTCTGCATGCAGACTTGCATATGCTAAACAGCCACTGACAGACAAATTCTCCGTTAATTTGCACAACTCCATTTAAACCCATTTGTATTTTGGCCTTCATGTGTCATGGGGCCATAAGCTCCATGCTGTAACTATGGGTCGTGGGAAGTGCTTGCATTTCAATGGCCATAATGGCCACCGAGTTCGTTGGTGCCTGTAATTCTTCTGCAGCATAACAGACAACCAGAATTCATATCATAATCACCCTTTCCACCCCACTCACCTCCACTCCCACCAGGGGAAAAAGGACGTTTGCAGAGAGGAGACTCCTCTCTTAAAACGCAGTAGCAAATGCCACAGGTCAGGATTTCATTATTTCAAGCTCCTGCTCTCCTAGAGCATTAACTCAACAGTTTGGGCTGCTCTATGGCTGCTTTAGAAGGAAGAAAGCGATTATATTCTGGCCCAGGCCTGCTGATCAAAAAAAACCACCCAAACAAACAACTTTTCTACCAGCCAAGGCCAAGTCTGGGCAGAGTGCTTCTGTAAGTGATATCAGTATTATCAGTCCAGACAAATTCCAGTGCATAACAGAGAACAGGGCAATGAGAGGAAGGCACCAGGGCACGCGCATCCCTTCTAGCACTGCTGGCTAATAAATCCTGCTCCAGGGGAAAGAACTGACAAACTTAGTCTGTCTGGTTTGTGCACTGCTAAATTAAAGCTGATATATGGCAGATTAGTAAGAAGAGCTGTAATAGAAAAATACTGTCAGGATGAAAAGGAAGATACGCAGACTTGTTAGAAAAAGATACCTTCTCTGTCCATCCCACCTTGCAGATACCTATGCATCAGTCAAACTAGAGCTACTCCCACCTCAGAGCAGAAGCAACTGCCTACCGAGTCTACCACCCTGCCTGTAAAACCAGCTGTCTGGTTATTTCAGGAGAGGATGCAAGACCCAGAGGTTTCTTCTAACTGTACTACCCAAAGACACCAGAAAATGATTATTCCTTGCAGCCTGTGGGGTGGCACTCCCCAGAGCTCGCCTTCATCCTGGATCGCAGACAGCCTGACAGGTTGACATGAACGAATCAGGGCCTGACAGGTCTGTGGTTCCCTACACAGTGGCTGGGACCTTACTCTTTGTGGAGGACAGCAGCTACTCGTGTTCCTGAGCAACCACCTGAGATGGGTCTCACTGGGAATCTGGGTGTAAGCTTCCAAGGGTGGGCTCTGCTCCCAAATACAGAGAAAACAGTGGGCAATAATCTGCACCCTAATAGGATATTCATAGCACTTTTTCTTCTTTATTGAAGCAGAATCATAGATTTAAGGTCCATGATTCTGCGATCCTGTGATTTCACAGGGTCCACTTCCCTGGCTCCTGACCAAGTCTACCTATGCTGTAGCACTTTCCCTGAGCAGCTCAGGGCAAGCAAAGGGAAGCAATTCCAGAAACAACTCTAGACTCAATGCAACTCTCAAATTAGAAATAACCCATCCTCTGCACAGAGCTAGCCAAATAGCAGCCTGGGTGCTGAGCTGTCCCTCTGCCCATCATGCCCTGGCTAGTACGAGCAGCACAACTCACACTGGAGAGCACACTGAGCCTTAAGGAATGGTTTCAGAACCCTGCCTTCAGCCTGCTGGACTACTGCAGAGCCAGGCAATTGCAACCATTTCTGTGCTCTTTCTAGCAGCATCACAGGGGTCTGCACCGAACTGTGTCTTGAAAGGCAAGGTGAAGACAGAGCACTGTTGCAAAGAGATTTCATTAAGCCAATAGCATCATGGGTTATCAGAAGCAGTTTTTTCATCCAGGACATTTCAGGCTCAAGGCTAATACTTCAAGAAAAGGACAAAGGAGAACAATACTTCACAGGTTCTGTTTTCCAGCCTTTCCTTTCAAGCCTCCTCTTAAGTCCCAGCACACAGTGGACTCCATACTTAGTAGCGCTGCATACAAATCTTAACTACCAACTTAGTACTGGCTAGGGACTGATAGAGGAAAGAACAAGCCTGGCTTGTTCCAAGACAAACTCTCAGTACAGGCTGCATTCCTATGTTCATAGAATCATTTCTGTTGGAAAAGACCTTTAAGATTATCGACTCCAACTGTTAACCTAGCACTGCCAAGTCTACCACTAAACCATGTCCCTAAGTGTCACATCTATACATCTTTCAAACACCACCAGGGATGATGACTCAACCACTTCCCTGGGCAGCCTGTTGCATTGCTTGACAACTGTTTCAGTGAAGAAATTTTTCCTAATATCCAATCTAAACCTCCCCTGGCGCAACTGCAGGCCATTTCCTCTTGTCCTATATCACTATTATCCTGTTGTTATGTGGGAGACCAGCACCCACCTTGCCACAACCTCCTTGAGAGCAATAAGGTCTCCCAGAGCCTCCTATTCTACAGGCTAAACAACCCGTTCCCTCAGACGCTCCTCATAAGACTTGCTCTCCAGACCCTTTACCATCTTTGCTGCCCTTCTCTGGACAGGCTCCAGCATCTTAATGCCCTTCCTTTAGTGAGGGGCCCAGAACTGAACACAGGATTCAAGATGCAGCCTCACCAGTGCCAAGTACAGGGGGATAATCACGTCCCTAGCTCTGCTGGCCACACTATTTCTAATACAAGCCAGGATACTAATTGGCCTTCTTGGCCACCTGGGCACACTGCCAACTCATATTCAGCTGGCTTTCAACCAACACCTCCATGTCCTTTTCCACTGGGCAGCTTTCCAGCCACTGTTCCCCCAGCCTATAGCGCTGTGTGGGGCTGTTGTGACCCAAGTGCAGGACCCAGCACTGAGCCTTGTTGAACCTCACACAGCTGGCCTTGGCTTATCGATCCAGCCTGTCCAGACTCCTCTGCAGAGCTTTCCTCCCTCAGGATCAACACTCCTGCCCAGCCTGGTGTCTGCAGACTTACTGAGGATGCACTTGATCCCCTCGTCCAGATCACTGATAAAGATATTAACCAGGACTGGCCCCAGCACTGAGCCCTGGGGAACCACTTGTGACTGGCCACCAACTGGATGTAACTCCATTCACCACCACTCTTCGGGCCTGGCCATCCTGCCAGTTTTTTACCCAGTGAAGAGTACACCTTTCCAAGCCACAAGCAACCAGTTTCTCCAGGAGAATGCTGTGGGAAATGGTGTCAAAGGCTTTACTAAAGTCTAGGTAGACAACACCCACAGCCTTTCGCTCATCCACTAAGTGGGTCACCTTGTCACAGAAGATCAGTTTCATCAAGCAGGACCTGCCTTTCATAACCCCATGCTGACTAGGCCTGATCACCTGCTTGTCCTGTACCTGCCATATGACAGCACTCAAGATGATCAGAAGACCCCCATGTGATCTGCTAACCAAATCCATGGTGGTTCTTCCTCTGCCTCTAGGACAGATTATCGTATGCTGTACAATCATGTTGCACCATGTTTGTGTTGCCAGAAAAGCTGATTTAGTGAAGGAAATCAAATAATTTATCCAAGCTACCTCATGGTGTTAAAACCTCTTTTCTGTGAAGGTGATGGGACAGTCTAACCTCTGCTAGGCAGTGCTGTAAGCTCCTCTAAATATGGTTTTAAGGTCTGCTCCATCTAGTGCCCCGAGAGATGAGTAACATTGGCTAAGTTTTGCACCTTCATGTTCATTTACTCCAGATAAGCAATGGATTTCAAGGACAAGGAGAACTCCTGGTATTAGGACATATGATCAAACCTTTCCCAGACACCCCATTAAAGTCTTTCAGCTTGAATTCCTATTCATTGGATAGACAGAGTATCCCTTTTTACCCAGTCCGTGTTCTTTGCTCTGCTCTTTTTTCTATCTCTGTTAAAACTAAAACAACCCAGCTTAGGGAATGTGCTGCAACCTATTACTGAGAGATCTGCCACTGCCCTTTAACCACCTTACTGCATCTATTATAAAGAAACTTACTTTAACCTTTATTTCCTTCCTTCCTTCTTGTCTCTACTTACAGCTTTGCACTGAAACTACGCAAACATACTGCTAGAGTAGCCATCTGCATAATTAGATCAGCTTGTGGTACTATCATATATTTTAACGACAGAGCAGCCCCATGCCCGACCTCTCAACTCTTGAGGTTTCCTTGAAGCATCATTCTCCCACTCAGCTGCTCACTTCACCCACAAACTAGTACATACATGCCATTTTTGAGGACTGCCTCCTATCAATTACATCCTCGGCTTTGTGCTCCTCTCCCTTGATGAGCTCTTGCACATATTACACCCTTTTGTACTGGCATGAAGTAGTCTTCTGTTGTTTAGAGGCACTTGTTGCCTTCTCTGAAGCTTAGTGATGTACAAGTGCTGGGGTTTCCCTCCTATTCCTCTTGCTAAGGGTGAATCTGTCTCCAAAGGACCTTCCTAGCACCTCAAGATGCTCCATGCCGTAAGAGAGAGAACGGTGCTAAAAATACTGGGTGGAGAAAGACAGGGTTCTTTCTGGTGTGTTTTTTCATTCATTCACTTAGAGGGTCCCTGAGGTGTGGGGCAATTGTGCCTACTAGGGATACTGCGTTTAACACCTTTGCAGTCTCCATTGCTTAATATTTCAAGTGGTTAATCCTGGAACAAACTCCTGTTTAGCTCATACAATTAATTCAGTACTAGCTTCTCCTCTTGCCTACTGCTTTACCAGCCTCACTTGCCTTTCTTCTGTCAGTGTTTAGTGCTCATTCTTTTTCCAGGCCACTGCAGCAGCTTAGCTCTGCTAGCTTGCTCAACTTCATAGGCTGCACTATATGTATTGTTATATTGTAGTGTCGCCTCTTCCCTTCACATTATGTCACCCATTACAGTTTGGCGAGGTGTTTGGGGGGCCCTGTACTCCTTTCTCATCTCTATAATATGATATGTCTGTCCCTACTGTTTATAGCCACAAATTAGAGTATCCCATCACTTTAAATCATATCATCACCCTCCAGTGCCACCTACAATAACAAAGTTCCCACTTCTCCTCCACTGTGTGGGTTAATCAAACTTGCACCTTGGGAGAGAAGCTCCCAAGAAGAAAGGCCAGAGAGATTTCTGACTGTTTCTACAAGGCTGTATGAGAATTTTTCAGGGACCTCGTATCTGCAGCTCTCAGCTGTGCTGAGAGCCGTAATCACTAGGCAAGCATTCACAAAGACACCAGCAGTTTCACTCGGTGCCCTCTCACCTTGAATGCCTCTGGCTCAGTGAAGCCTTGGTTTCCATCCCATTCACTAATACAGAGATTCCCTTGTGTCCATCACATCCCTAAGAGACTTTTCCTGTTCAACCCAGTCAGCTCTGCAAATACCTACCAGCCTGCTCCTGGCTCACAATTTCCACATCACTGCACAAAGCCATCTTTCTTCTCTCTAGCAGCTGTCTGCTTGTTACTTTTGGTTAAGAACCATTCCCACTCAACAAACATCCCAGGTTTATAGACTTTATACCACCCCCCAGGTGGCCATTTCTCTGACAGTTCCTCATTAGCTAAGGGAGAATGTCATAGAAGAATACACAGGAGACTTGAAATTCACAGCTAAAGAATGCCCTGCAACAACCTTACTGGTGCCAGTGGGTACCACAACCAGTGGTTTATGCTTCATGAGACTCATAAGGGCCTGGGAAAAATCTTTAGGGACTATCTGTCCCTGCATTTGGTGGTTGAGTTCTTAAAAGGGTTGTCAGCCACATTTTATTAGTTTGAGATGAATGTATCACCCCCTGGGTGTTTTTTAACATGCTGGTTACTACACAGTTTTTGGTTTTAGATATGATACTTAAAGGGAAACCTAATCTTCACGCATGCACCTGCTGACACAACAGGAGGACTCTGAATCAGTAGATGTGTGCAACCTGATCTATTACTTACATCAACCATCCCAGGCTGAACATAAAGCACAACACACCCAGCCAGGAGCAGGGCCACTTAAACCCATTAGAGTGGTCTTTGCTGTGACTAAGCAGCACAATGAGATTACGCAGGAGCAGGGGGATGGGGAGGACCCAGCAGCCCTGTGCTTATGGTCACAAGATTTTAAGCGCTACACATCACAAGAGCAAAATGCAGATGGGAGGTAGGGCATGCTTCGAGTCCAGCGGACAAGATAATTTTGGGTTTTTTCTGCAGAACTGTTTAGTTTGCTGCAGCACAGATCGTGGTCATAGACAGTGGAGGGCTCATCCAGGAGAGGAGAGTGCAGCATCTGAGTCAGTACAGCAGAGGCACCTACCCTGAGGCGGAGGGGAGAGATACCACGGAGATTTGCCTCCTCTTTGAAAGGGGCACAAAGGGATTCTGAGTCTCCTGGATTTAAATCCTGGCAGAGGTCAGTGCCAGCTTCTTTTCAATATCGCCTAAGAAGGTCAACATGATAAAAGCTCACCCCCTCAGTACTCAACAATCAGCGATTAGCAACCACTTGAACAGCAGCAATAGATTCTCCTCCTCTCCCCCAGTTTTATTACCCAGCAAGTCTGTGAGTGGGTTCAAAGGAACAGATGTCTTCATTGTGCCTTCCCCCTCCTTTTGCTCACAGGAAGAGGTGGAGCAGAAAGAAATTAATTTCCTCCAAATTATGTTTTTAGCCTACTGTATCCTCTACACTATTCAATGGTCACAGAGCTAGGGAAGGAACTGCAAACTTCTGATACTGCAACAACTTCCTTGGAGTGCAAGTGACTAAAAAACTTCCACATTTTGAATACACAAAACAGCCTCTTCAGCCAATTAGCACCCAAAATCTTTGTGGTACAAGTAAATAAAACCTTGGTGAATACATTTTACTTCATCTTTGTATCCACCTGGGCCTGGGTTTGTGTTTACTGGGTGGTTCTTAACCTACCAAGGCACACCTCAGTCTGCAATACGCAGCATTTTATTGCTCAGCAATGCATGCAGTTCTGAGTGGAATTCAAGGGACCACGAAGTACTCTAACATTAAAAGAGAATTTGGTGGCAACATAAATGCGCTATTAACTCAGCTTCTGCTGCAGGCTTTTCTGTCAGCATTGCCAAAAAGTGCAAGAGATGCAATTCATGATTAGCAGTGTTGCCACTGAAACCCTGCGGTATGAGCCCAGTCTATTTGCCACTTGGTGCTGCCTTTTGCCTAGATACAGGCAAAGGTAGGAAAGAGACTTCCTGGCAAAAACTACAATCATCTTGGCAAGATTTTGCTGACAGAGCTTGCCTTTACTAACCTGAGAGGACATCAAGCCTCCTGCTTCAAAAGCACCAGTCCCTGCGCATTGAGCTGCACGAAAATCTTCATTGGCTGAGTGAAGAACACAAGACACAGCATCAAACACAAAAGAAACCAGAGAGGCACAGCTGAGACACCAACTGCTTTATTTAATAATTACACAGAAAGAGGCAAGCCAGACTGTGCAAATACTGCCCTCTCCCCAAGCAGCTGGACTCTGCAGGTGCGCAGCATGAGGAGCACCAGCCACTGTTTAGAGGACCACCATTTCCCACGGAACACCAAGGTTACATCCGACAGTATGCCGTAGCCCAAGCATGCCATACCTGACCTCTCCCAAATTACCAGGAGATGCACCAGGGCGTTGAGCAGAGACTGCCCTTTTCAGCTCCTCTGCTCACTGGCACAGGATATCCAGAGCCAAGCAGCAGCAGGGAGGTATCCTGATTTCTAGTGGAAGGCAGGTAGGAATGCTGAACCATAGAGAATGCTCCCAGAGGACAGATACTGAAAGGAACTGTTGTGCCAAGGTGTGAACAGCTTTCCCATGGGAACAGAATGACAATTCTGCGTTTCTCGTCTCCACCCCCTCCTGACTCAGCAGTTGCAGAAACAAACCACAGCTCTTCTTATGGTTAGTTCCCTCTATTAAGACATCATGTAGTATAAATTTCAGCAGAAGACTCTGACAGAGCTTAATTTTTTCTGGGAACAGAGCAGGGAGACAACCCTCACCACCACCTATACACATTTCTTCCTTTTGATGGATCCACGAGTAAGGCTACTAGCACCCCATGTTCTGGCAGCTGGAGACTGCTGATACCCTGCAATAATTTTGCACAAATGGGATTTCTGACAGTCATAGATACAGCACTGTAGACTCCACACTGTCCAGTGCCAAGACTTGCTACTCTGTATTCACCATAAACGCCCTCTGTGCAGTAAAAAACATGTCTGGTTCAGCTGTTCATCAGTCGAGATTAATACTTCCCTGTTATGAGTTACAAAACAGCCAGTTTCTGCTCTTTGGGCTGAATTCCCCAGGCACCGACAGCAGCACACTTCACTTGGACTTCATTCATATATAAAAGTTTAACCTGATTTAGGGTTAAAGTGTTCCAATTTACAACATCAGCAATAAAGTACAAAGAGCCGTGCTGTTAAGACATACTGACTGAATTTGATCAAGCACTTCTGCTTATTCTCTGCACTTCCCAGCCTAAATATAAGCAAGTTTTAAACAAACAAATGTGCATTTACAGTACTAGACTTTCAGGCAGCTGCCCAGTCCCATCTCTGGCATGAGTCTGTGCATACATCTAGCCTCAGAAAAGCTTATTCCAGTAGCTTTCTGGGAGACTGCCAAGTGTAACTGCAAAGGGAAAAAATAGGTGAGCTAATCACATTCCTGTTCGTGAAAACAGAATTTCCTCCATCTCAGCAGAAGGCGGAAGGAAATACATTTGGCCAAGAAGACCCCAGTGATCTCTAAGCTGATGGTATTTGACAATAAAGGAATACTTGGAGTGGGAAAAACTGTGTGTAATTTGGGCACCAGCTGGGTGTAAGCACCTTCACATATTAACTGAGCCTACTGCAATCATATTTCTGTATTTCATGCTCCCAGGCTGGCAGCACTCAGTTCTGGACACACATCTCCAGTGCCTCCCTGGTCTCATGGCACAAGATTTCTGTGCAGACCCTCCATCCCATAACTCTGTTAGACCTTTGCTAAATGAAAGGGAATTGTACCTGATGTGGCTGCAGTTACAGACACAGACAGCAAAGCCAGCCAAGCATTTCTATCAAGTTATTCCTTTTCTCAACGCAACAGCCAGCTGAGTGTTCTGGAAGATGTTTTGGCACTAGTTTTAGCTGAATCATGTAGTAATATAAGCCACATCTGTTCCACACACATGATCTGGAAAGCATCTTTTCTTTAGCAATTTCACAGGAGGAGAAGGTAAAATTGGTAACAGCTTGGCTTGTGGCCTTGAGTGCGCAGCAGATCAAGGGAATCAGCGTTTCTAGTCCAGACTGCAAAAGGGAAATCAATCAAGTTTATTCTCCGTAACCCACTAAACCAGCTCAATTATTGCTAGAGACAGTGAGCAAATGCCTGCCAGGCTCCTCAACAGGGGAACTTCCAGAAACAAGTAAGACAAACTCTGTAAGACTATCAGCAGGGATTTTTGCTGAGATGCAAGGAGGAGCAATCATAAACCAAGCAACTGCCAAGAGTCCAGTCAATGGTTAAACCAACCCAATGGAATTGCAAGTCAACGAAGTAGTAGAAGGCACAGGACTACTTAAAATGCCTCTGCTACTTATATCCTAAAGACACCTTCAAAGCAAAGATCCCAGTTTTCCATTAATCTTTGCACAGACTTGAGTACTATAGGGCTCTGTCCCCAGTTGACAACTCCTAGATGTACCCACAACACATACCAAAAGCTTCCGTTTCAACATGAAATGCTAGTTTAAGTATTACTGCCCACCATTAACCTGACACTTGTGGGAAGGCTTTGCTGGACTTGTATCAGACGAAAGAGTGCTACCAGTTTATTCCCTGCCAAGACCTCACCAGATAGTGTGCGTGCCTCCCTGGCTGCAGCACCAGGAGCTACATGAAGATTTCTGTCAGCAGAACATTCTTCCAGGGCAGAAATATCGGGTAGCAAAGCCAGCATGTTGCCTGTTTTCTGAAGCCTGACATTTGGAAATCTGGCATGTACAGCCTCAGCTGTGGTAATCATAAGGTGTATACATCTCCTGACATCCAGAAGAAAAGACTAAGGGATGGAGGAACCCGAGCTCCTTGTACAATGCTCAGTACCACCAAGAACAGTACACCACTTCAGATGAGTGACTGAGCTCTCAGCTCTTCAAAAAGCAGATTAAAACTCCTTGCTGCATGGGGACAGAAAGAAAAACAAAGAATAAAGAGAGTGATTTAATAGCTTTGCTCACTCTCACTCCTCCTTTAAGAAAAGCTGCAGAGTTAAGTAGAGACTGACCGTAGCTTAAGTTTTGTCCTCATCAACCTTGGTTGCATGCTTTCAATACCAATGAAGACAAGAGTTAGAAGAAAAATAAAGTGAGAGCAGGCAGATAAGGGGATTTTGCAGTGATCAAACCAAGCATTGCTGTCTTATGCTGTCCTTGAAAAGGGAAGTGAGAGATCTTTTCAAAGAGTGCACTAGAAGTACAGAAGTGATACATCTAGGAGCATTTTAGGTTGCAAAGGCCACATTATGACCTGCATAATAATAATAATAAAAAATCATCCTTCCTTTTCTCTTGGGTGCTAAAAACTAAGCAAACTTGCAATAAAGGGTCAAATATTTAATATGATTTACTTCTCCTTCCTCAGCCACCATTTCAGTACCTCCTAGATCTAGTCTTCCCTCATGGCAAACTAGCACAAAGAAGGCTTTTTTTTACATATATAGTGCCAAGATACACAGAAAACTGAGCCAGTCTGGGCAGGAAACAAAATGTGCTGTAAACTGCTGTGGACAGTGATCAAAATTAGTTCAAGAAAGGTCTTGAAAACAAAAGGCAAGGGGGGAGCAAACACCTTTCTAGGCAATTAACAGGACGTACACAAGTGGTTTCAGAGTTAAGCTGCAAATGAGAATCTATAGTACCATTTTCAAGGTCAGCTCAAGGCAGCAAAATTTCACGTTAAGAAGACTGGTGACTTGGTCAGGCCCTCTGTTGTGTGCATCTGGCTTCTCAACTTTTCACTGCTGTGTGAGAAGACTTCAGTTCGTCTCACTACTCGGAAAAGTGCACTTTACAAAGCTACAAACCCATCAAGAAATGCAGGAAACACTGCTCCATTTGCTACGGATTTTCCTTAGGAAGAACCTTGTATAAATCAAGATGCTGGGGACAGCAAAAGCTGAATCACTTATTGAAGAAACACTATACACTACACTCATTTAGAAGAGGAAAAAGTCCAATCCCATCCTCAAAGACTACAGTGGAAAGAACTGCAACAGAGTATGTGTGAAAGGAGACAAACACTTTTCTGTTACAAATTGGAATTAAAACTAAAGCACTGGAAACCCCTGAACTCCCTCCCTGTTTCCAAATAAATCTTCCTCTTTTGAATGTCTACTGTTGCTAGTTCAAGATTCTTTATATAATGGGAGGGGATAGAAAGTAATTTTGTTTCTTCTTAAAAAAGTAAAAATAAAAATAAACGTCCCCCAAAGCCTCCAAACTTACCCTTTCTCCAGGAATTAGGAATTTGTACAAAGCATCCTTGACCTGACAAAATCACAGTTTAGAAGAATACTACACAGCAGCAAAGAAAAAGTGGACAAATAGTCTATATGTACATATGTCTTACGATACAGCGCCACGTACATACCATGATTCACAGTCAAATGTTTTCATAACTCAGCTTGTATATTCATATCCAACCAGTGCCCACCAATTAGCCATCCTTTCCAAATAGTTAAATACAAGAGTTGTTTATGGCTAAAGACAATTTCAAATATTTTCAAAATAGCACAATGCAACATTTGCAACACTGAAGCTAAACAAGGTATTAGTTTGCAAGTAATCCTGCTGGCCTAGGAGATAAGCATTCCTGAATTATTATAATTTTATTCTTGGAAAGAAAAAAGCTTTGCTTTTACAGAAAACAATCATCATGCAGTTTGGACATGGTGAGATCACACCTCCAGATGGATAGGGAAAAAGAGGGACAGATGATGGGATAGAGGGTGAAGCTTGAGTGCAAACCCAACCCTGCCTATGAAATGGAAACAACTGTTGTGCTTTCACCGCAGACTGATGCTGGACAAGTAAACATGCACCGCCTTGGTCTGTGCAGACAGATGCCCCCAGGGAAGATGAAGCCCTGTTGTGGCACAACATGCTTGTGGTATGTCAGTCTGGTGGCTCTGTCAGGTGTAAATGCTCTTTAGTGTTCACAGCACTTCACTACCAAGGGGACTGTAGTCTGGATTAGCACTGTGTACCTCTTTTAGGAACGCTTCTTGGCAATTATAGGTAAGGAAGATATGGGTGGTGGGAAAAACAGGTCATAAAAAGCCATGACTATTTAAATATAAAATAAAATGCAGCAAAGCATACTCAATGGCTACACTAAGTCCCTTAGGAATCATGAGACATCTCCTGACAGATCACTGGTAAGCACAGACTGTTTCTCCCTCCCTTAGACAGCTAACAGGACCCAGCCCTTCCCACCACTTAAAATTCAATACTGTAAGAAACAGCCGACTCTTCTGTACATCGGAAGCAATGGGGGAAGCGAACAAAGCTGCTTTACTTTCCTCTAATCTTTCTCCCTTGTGTGCCTGCACCAGATGGTGCCAAGCTGCAGGTTGGAGGGAGATAATAAACCCAGAGGAAAAAAAAATGGTAATATTAGGTTATAAAACAGCTGACCTTCAAATATGACGTCAGCTCCTGTTTAATTGATGGGACAGGTCCAGACAGACAGACGCATGCACACTGGGATGTCCATATTCAGCACCTTCCTTTCTAATATGGGAAGAAGCCATACGGCAGCGCTGTTAAAACGGTCTGTTCAGACTTTACAGGTGTGAGAATAAGCAGAGAAAAAGTCAGTCTCCATTTATCTTGCAACAGGCAGACCCACTTGGGGAAAGCATTCTTGCTTTGTTAAACCCCTGGTCCAGTATCACCAGTCTCTCTACTGATAATAGCCTGCCTCTCCCACTGTAAGCAAAGTGAAATAACCCCAGAGTTAGAGAGCACAGATCTTCCAGAAGAGGAAAATTATCAAATGAAAGATGGGTTTAAGCTTCTGGCTACTCTTGTCCAGAGCTTTGCTTCTAGCTGCCAGCACTGTAAACACTGCTATGAACAGTGATTTTAAACACAGTGTTGACTACTGGGGTTATCTTGCTTGGGTCAAGCATAAACTCGGGAAAACTCTGCCACAGCATACCGTAAAATTTTGCAGCCTTTTTTGATATGGTGATCTCAAACGTTTCCCACCAGCCTAGTGTTGGATGCCTATTTTGTATGATGTCTAGCTTTGGGATAAAGAAAGCAAAACACACTAAATAGTAGTCCCATTGATTAAAAGGCAAGTCCTGTGCTAGGCTACTGTGAGGAAGATGGAGCAGTGTGAAATGCATAGGCCTGAGAGTGGGAAGCCCTGGGTGGCTCTGCCTCCCCTGCAGACACATGCCACAGAAGGCACCTCCCTCCCCTTGGCAAGGAAGTCATCTCCTGCCCACCTGCCACAGCTGTCTTTGCAAGTAGCTGAAAAGGGCTTTAAAACTATTAAGTGGTTTGAAAAACATTAGGCTCTGGTTTAGTGCTTTTAGTGTTCTCCCGGCAAAGGTGACAGACAACAGCCTCAGCTAGAAAAGTGCGCATCTTATGTCACACTCAAGGAAGCAGCCTGCATTGTGCACTGAGTCACAGGGCTTTATGGCTATGTTTCGCCAGTCTCAAGGGAAATCTATACAGAGGCTCCCAGCAGCAAGGGACAAAGCCGCACTGAGTGACAACACTGAACAGTTCAGTATTTATTAGGCATGCACAGAAATAAAATAGCTTGCTGTAAGCAGCTCAGTGCTGAACCACTGAATTTCAGTTTTCTTGCTGCTTCAAAGATGCTTCGATCAGGGAAGAACAAAGCCAAGAGCAGAGCCACTCAATTACTGTGTCCCTGCAGAGTGTCTGCACCCAGACACCAATGCAAACATCTCTCATTCACATCACAGCCGTACCAGGTGTGCCTGCCTCTGCTCTCTAGAGCCAGACAGATGCCTGGACATTGGCCAGCACACAGGTCGCTCATCAAAATACTGCTTCCTTGTCCTGTGAACAGCCCTGTAACTTCTTGTTGTCCTTCTAAGGTTGCTGGCAGGAGAAATGCCTTCCTAAGAACTCAGAAATTTTACACGGAGCTTGGAACTGGGACAGCAGTGATTTAACATCTACCATTAAAAGTAGTTTAAAATTTAATGGTCAGAGCATAATAAATCCTATTCAGACATTTTCAGTTTGCGAGCCAGGCCATCAGCAGGGCAGAAATAGATTTGCTGCAAGGCAACCAGGAACAATTTCAAGTGTATTTTGTAGAGAACATAAGCCCTGGATTGTCTCACACCACAGCTTTACCCAGCACCTAGATGAGAAGACACAAAAAAGGACGTACTCAAGCAACCAATATTTGCCAGTTAAAATAGGTAGGACCAAGAAATGAGGAATAAGGCAGAACAATGCTGAACTGTAGCACAAAACTGGAGCATTATCCTCCTTGGTGCAGAACAGAATAGCAACAACTCTAAAAATTACCCTACATTTTCCTCCAGAATCAAACTGGGTTCTCACTTGGGTACAGGTTGCTTTTCATACTGCATTCCACATCTCAAATACCTCGAATCACCGCCTAGTTATCAAGCATGGCACTGAACACCTGCACCTGTAGGAACTCCCTGCTAAGAGAATTAGGATGGAACTCCAAGATGCACTGTTGGGATCTTCCAGAGAAGCTGGTTACATGGTTGTTCTGCCATGCCGAGGACACAAATTGCTTTGCCTTCCTTTGTCAAAGCAAACAGGAGTACCTTTCACCATCCACCAGAAGTAGAGATGGGGACTAGGGAGTGCATTCCTTCACCCCTTGTTACCATACCTGCTACAAAGCAAACCCAAGACTCAAACCACCTTGCTGTGCAAGACACACACATAGCAAAGACACACAGGACACAGAGCTGTGGACAAAGCCAAGCAGGCGGTGGGGCCTGTATGACCAACTTAGTTCCTAACTTCCTCCCATATAGGTCAACAGCAGACCTCCCACATCCTCCAACAGGAATAATTCAAGCAGCTGGAGGCTAAAGATGTGGCTGCTTCACCATGGAGGGGACATCAAAAGAGAGAGGTTTGCATCAGTGATACCGGTTCCATCTTCCCACAGACTTTCTCCTCTAACCTCCTTAGATCAATTGCCCCTGCAGCTTGGGGCAATACAACACTAACTACAGCCTCTTCGATATCCCAGTCACTGAAGTTTTAATGTCTTAAAACCAAAGGGATTGGGAGAGGGAATGGTGAAGAGTGAGGCTGAAGCTGTGCTGTGCCAGGGAAGAGAAGAGGCCTCTCTCCAGCTCTTTGATGTTGGCTCCTGCTGTTCTAATGGAATCTTACCCGGGAAAACAAATCTTTAGTTAAAAATACTGCAAACAATCACAATGGGGCTTTATCGTGGCAAAACCAACCCCATTGCACCTTCTAAAGCTTCTAAAGTTGAACACGGTGTAAGCAGCAGCAACCCCACACCGTGCTGAAGTCCACATTCCTAAAATTCCCCAGTGCACCAGGCATGCTCAGAGAAGGCAGCTTAGTGGCTCAGGGGTTATTAGCTGAGAGTTCAGGTTCACATGTGCCATGGGATGGAGGTCAGGGCACGGTTATGGCTCCTTATTTCTCTTGGACTTTCATTCGAAAATCTTCAAGCATTTTCAGCATAGCACCCTCGCTGTCCTCTCTCCACCAGCTGTTGCGCTAAGTGGTTTTTGCTTGCATTCCTCCAGTCCTTACAGCCCGGGGAAGTGCTGTAGATCTCTGGGGCTGGAGTGCAGGAGATCCACGCTGCAGCAGCCTCCTGGGAGGTCTCGTAAAACAGCAGCACACAGCTTCCACCCTACCCCCCTGATAACCGCTGCATCAGTGTGAGGGAGGAGAATAGTGTTAATGCAGCAGGAATCAACAAGCCTGCTTGTTTCTTATTCCAAATCGAAGACAAAGGTGGGGTTTGTTCAGCTAGGCAGTACAGCCAAGCCTTGCAAGGAAGGCAAGAAAAAACATGGGTATTTTTCATTCTGGTTTGAGCTGAGTCCCTTGAAACAGGATGGGGTTAGAAGTATTTTATAGGGAAAGTAAAAAATTGGAAATTCATCAGAAAAATACTTTTTTTTCTAAGTGCTCTACAACTGTCCAGTAACACTGCTCCTTTGGAGACAAATGGGGCTGGAAGGAGGGGACAAAACAGGGGGAAAAAATCTAATGCTTCAAGCTTCTTTCATCCTAACTTCAGAACAGGAAGGAGTCGCTAAACCTTTCTGAGTTTTAAAGCAGAAAAGAAATGGAAACAACCATTGGATTTGTGGGTATATGTTAGAAAAAATATGGCATACTAAAAGAGAAGAGTTGAAAGGCAGCAGGGAAGTCTGGACGTAAAAAAAATACAAGAGTGAAAGAAGGTCCCTAAATTCCCTATGCTTCCAGCATAGGAACACATATAGCAATTGGAGAAAATTAACTTGAAGATAGAGATTATTTCCTATTATTTGGTAAAAGTTATGTGACAAATCAGTTTGCTAGTCAAATCACACAACCTTTTTAATTTTTTTTAAGCTATTCATTTGCAGTGTTTAATAGCAACATTTTCAGCCTTAGACTCTGAGCTGTATTTGGCAGCTACAGTGCTAATAATAAACTGTTAAAATATCTTGCTCCTTTAGCTGACCAGCTCCCTTAAAATGTCTTGTGGCAGAAGCCAATGTGCTATTTGACCAGGAAATTAGTTGTCTTGGAGACATCTTCACATACAACAGCGGCTCAGTCAGTCACTTTGAGTGACGCCACCTAGCAATCTACACATTAACTTCAAACAGAAAATGAGGATATCAAAGCTACTGAAAGAGAAATCATCACCTGCAAGAAACACGCTGTTCTTCTCCCATGCACTGTTAGCTGATAGGAAAGCTGCAGTGAGATATGAGTTTTTATCTCAAAATGGGCTGCTACCTCCCTCTGTAATTAGGTCACTAAGACCCTAATGGTGTTCCTGTTCATACAATAATTTACACGAAAATTATAATCTACACTGTTCTTTCAGAATCAGTTTCAGGTCAAACCACAGACATCACTTCTAAAAAAGAAAGTTACCAAAAGGTTAAAAAAAGAGGCAATCCAGAACTGCCACCACCTAGTTATAACTAAACCTCACAGATTAAAAAGAGGGTTATAACTACAGAGCATGCAGCAGTTCTACAGCATGAGGCATCAGTTTACAAAGTCTACCAAACAGTTATTTCTAAGGTAAACCATTAAACCCAGGTTATATGATCTGATAAAAAAAAAGATGCTTACCTTCTAGTCACCCTAATGGAATGGTAAAAGGAGATGCTATTCCTGCAAATAAAAGTAGAACCAATCCTGCCCAGCTCAAAGATACAGACAGAGATGCATCAAACTCCCTCTCACCAGCTCTACACACATACACAAAATGCCAAAGCAGAAAGTGAGTCAAATACCAGCCAAATTAGATTAATGCCAATGCATGTATTACTATGCTACATGTTTGGGATACAGGACTATGAATAATGGGACATGACATCTTCAATCACCTTCAAAACACATCTCTTACATGGCAATAGGACGTGTGTTGTGGTTTCTCCTGCCCCAAAAGACAGATTGGTGCTCTAGCAGGTGCTGAATCAAGAAACACGGACCGAAGCCATCCACCAAGCATGCTCGGGTCTCTTCAGCGTATCGTCTGATGACGCAGCAATAGGCACAACTGACAAATGTTTATTCTCCTCAGCCTTGAAGTCCACCGGATATAGTGCTCCCCCAAGGCCTTATGCAAGCCCAGGAAGATGCACTTAATGCATCAACACCTTTGCTAATGCAGTAGCTTCTGAAACCACAAATCTGTTAACTGTGGGTCTGCATATTTGCAGCACAGAGCGTACAGGCAAGTCTCCTGCATAATTTTCTTAATAGTAACACATGTGATTTGGGAATAGTCCAATTCCTGTGCAAACAGGGGTACATACAAAGGCTTAAAAATGTCATGAAGAACGACACTGTCCCTGTAGAGAACATTCCTGCCAACAGCTCCAGTTAAGGGGAAAAAGAAAAGCCTTGTCCCAGCTGTAATGAAAGGTTCCCCTGGGCAGCAAGAAGAGTAGCTTCACTCACAGAGTATTTGCATCTCAGCTGAATTGGTTAATGTGTGTTGAACACTCTGAAAACTGTGAAGTGGTATATAAATGCTAAGGATTGTTATTTATTATTGTCTTGGTGCACAACAGCGGAAACTAGTGCCATTTACAGACGCAAATTAAGAACAACAGGAGGTCTATCAACATGCTGTGGGTCTGGGGATTTTGTTCATTTGTCTCCCCCACTTCGTCTCCCTCAGACAGAAATCTCTTCCATAGTACTCCTACCGTCCTCATGGAGCAGTGAAGCCTGTCACAGTGGAACAGCTCTGTGGGGAGGGGATGAGACATCCACCTGCACACCTAGGTTATACCACTTCTTAACAGCACTCTCCTACACTCCAGAGCACTGTCATCACTGCCCTTGACCAGCAAATATTTTCCATCTAAATTATTTGTTTGGTGCAAAGTAAGACAGAAAATAGAATAAAATAAAGGCACATAAATGTTTCAAGGTAAAGAAAGGGCTGGTTTAAAAAAGCTGAGAACTCAGAGTGACATACACTAGCACAATAGAGCGATTCATATACACAAGTGATGTCTTACAAGACTGGTCTCAGTATAAGAGCAGATTCTTAGACACCAGTTTCTTTACCTGCATTGTTAAGAAGCAGCTTAGATAAAAAGATGATTCTAAACTGCCTGTCTGCAGCTTGGGTGAAGACGTGAGAGGGATGGTCTAGTTTTTAAAGTAACCCAGAAGTGTTTCAGGAATCAGAATTTAGGTTTAAGAAGATCAAAAATAACTTTTTTTAAACTTTGATTTTCCAGACTAACTTGTCAATTAACTCTGCAGCTCTGATAATGTGCAAGTAGTTTTGCTGAGTGCTTACATAGCACATACGAA
This sequence comes from Falco rusticolus, assembly GCF_015220075.1. Lineage (NCBI taxonomy): Eukaryota > Metazoa > Chordata > Aves > Falconiformes > Falconidae > Falco > Falco rusticolus. Next base: position 16,570,751 of record NC_051199.1, on the reverse strand, counting down.
TCCCTCCCCAAAATAATTACAATAACTGCACAGACGTAGTCATTCATTGATTTTATAAGGCTGTGTCAAAGTAGTTATTTTCAGTATAACATTGCTGCCTCAACTGCATGCTTTGCACATTCACAAAATTCACAGGATATTGGAAAAAATTGGGGGTACAGGGTCAAGCTTTTACAGACAACTTAGCATATAAAACAAGCCTCTGACAGATGCTCAGTCAAATTGTAATATCTCGTTTTTCTCAGTAATGCACTTATATTGTGCATTACAGCTTACATGTTGGAAAATAAAAGGCATTTAATTCAGAAGGTGCAGTTTGTTCAGAGACATGCTGCACTTGCAGAGACTTGCATTCCTCTTATTTTTCTCAAGTTACTGATTGCTTAGCACATGGTTGCCCTACTGTCTATGAAATACAGACATTTCAGGAACTCGAGCTTTGAGGGCCTAATATCAAGGGGCCAATATCAATACCTCTTCTGCCATTCAGCACACTGTATGCAACTTTCAAAAGGCAAATTTCAGAGACAGAAAGCAGCAGAGCCCCTGAGGTGTTGTTGCAGTGACATTCCCTCCTCTATTTGCAGAGCTGCAAATTGTTTTATGAACACCATTCAATCAAAAGTTTAAAATAAACAGCAGTTCACTGTCCATGCTGGAACAGAAGCAAGCTCTGCTGGTTGTGTCGCAAGAACTAATAACTGGAGAGTACAGCTATCCCTGTGTACAGATCTGCATCCATACCAAGGCTTCAGAATCATATATAACAAAGAGCAGTGGGTTTAGGCACCTCTGAATCAATATAACCACACCGCTCTGAATGCTGGCAAAGGAAGAAGTGTATTTAGAAGGAGATTAGGGTATTTCCCCCCTCCTCCCAGGACAAGCCTTATTTAATTTGAATGCAGTCAGTTAGCTCCTTTGTTTGCACTCAACTCCAGATTCCTCAATACACCAGGCAATCCTGTACAATCACATTCAAGAGTGGCAATGCACAAAAAAGTTTACAAGAATAGGTCTCAAAGTACCTACAAGAGCTTGCAAGCTCCTGCAAAATGCCCTCTAGAACAGGTTCCTGTCGCACCGAGCTAGGGACAGAGATTAGAGTTATCAGCTTTGACACTCAGCAGGAATGTGTCACAAAGGATTAAATCATTATATCATGAAGTGTCAGCAAACGCAGCTTTCCTGCTGTTCTACCACTAAGTTACACATTAATTAGTGAGGTACAAAACAAACATGAAATATCTCCAAGCATCTGCCTGTGGATCAGGCCCAGATAGAGCTATTAGCACAGGATTCCTTTCCAAGAGAAGAGCTGGTGATGCTTTGGGTGACTCCAAGAGATCCATTAAAATGCAAAGAGTAGAAGTGCTGAAGGGAAAAGCACAGAAGCTCATTGCAATGTTTGTCTTAGCATTTTTGATGCTTTCTCACAACTGCAGCACCTGATTTTCTAAACAAGGTCATGTACGCACCACTGAATAAAAACATCCTTCCTTGAGAGGTGTGGAGTAGTGTCATAAGATCCTGCAACATGAACAGGAGAGTTGGGATACAACATTTTAGAACAGATGAAGCACGTGGCCTAACAGATTATGCAGTAAAGGAAGAACCGACTTTGTTCATTATTTCTTGCAACTGCAAATGTCCTCTAGCTGCTCAGCAGTTCTGAACCGAATCATTCATGAACTTTGTCTGTCAGTGGGTGGAAGAAATTTGGCTTGGTCTGACTGCAAGCTACAGTAGAGAAGATCTAAGCAGACCAATGACATCTGACACATAAACCTCTATTTTTCATCTAAATCATGACCTTAGGTGTCATTGGACAAAAAAAAAAAAAAAAGATTCTCTGCCAATTCCTTATGGCTATCCCAGCAGGATTTCTAGCTTCAGCCATGTCTTGTATTTTTCCCTTGCTTTCTGTCCCAAACTGCTGCCTTCTCCTGCTTGGCACTGCCTGAATCTGCCAAATTACATCAGCATGCAGACTGTGGCCAGGATGCATTCTTCACACTAATTTTTCCTGATTTTGCTTTGGGATCCCTTCAGTATAAAATAAGATTACCTCCTAGAACTGCCTAACTAGGTCACGTTGTAATCTCTCTCTCAGAGTCTGAACTGTACTTGATCTCAAAGGCACTAGATCAACACCCACTGGCAGAGTTGCTATTTGCCCTCACTGATTAAATACTTTCTGAGGCTAGACTCTTACAAACAGACTTCCTTTTCCAGCTTCAGTTTCAGAGGGTTGCATGGTTAAACCATCCTACCATGAAGAGCAGCAGCACCACGATATTCCACTACTCTGGTACCACCCCACCTTTCACAGACTGATGAAGCACAGGAGATGAGGATGGCTTCTGGTAGTACCGAGCTCCCACCATGTATCGTTACATTCAGAAACTTGCGCAGGTCTGTGTAAATTTAAGGGCAGCTCAGAATGAAACATAGATCTAGGATGTCCTGACTCAGTGTTTTACCCACAGAGTGATTTTCTTAGGGTGAAATGGATGCCACCCACCTCCTGTTCTACAAGCTGAAGCCACCCAGTGCTATGCAGACTTCTGCCCAGCAGCCCTAAACATGAGTGGGTGGAAGTAGCTACCACTGCCGTTTCAAAGACATGAATATTATGAACCTTAAAGTAATTAATCACCCCCTCTCAGTAGTATGCAAATCGGACTTTCGACATCAGCATGCTCATAACAAAATGCATTAACAATCTTCTAATTAAATGCTTTAAATTAGATTAAAATCATACTGTCTGACAGGTGACATATAATACAGTAACAGGATTGTTGTAACTTCCTTAGCATCAAGTGTTTATTAAAAGCTCAAAAGTCAAATATGTTGGGGAGAAGGGAATCTATCTTCCTCACACTGAACGCTACAGACATGTTGATTCCGTTACAACCAGAAAGTCACTGAAACAGTGCTTTGAAAGAACTGCAGAAAGTTTATCTAATGCAGAAGTACATGATTCAGGGACCTGTCAGGTTGGCTGAAGTACTAAGGCACAGATTACTCCACTCAGTCCACAACAATTGCTATTTGCAAGAAAAGGGAATGCAACAGAATGGTAGAAATTAAAGCAAACAGTAGTTCTCTTCACTAAAGAGAACAAAATCCATAGCAACATCTGTCAATTGGAACATCAGCTGCTGCTGAAAGATTTATTTTGAATGTCTCATAAGCTGCCTTAGCAGTTATGCAGCAGTTGTATTAGCGAAAAAAGAAGCCAACCCTCCTATTTTTGTTAGTCAGACAGTAAGATAGGTTTGTGCTAACAGAAGTCATAAACTTTCACTGGATATAAAATTCATAATGAGGATGGAGAACCTGTGAAGCATGGTTGCAAGTTCTGATAAAGCTACAGTTCAGTCTCGTGAACTCACATCACACTAATAGTGATCAGAACAAGACTTGGGCAAATAACTTGAGACATCCACCTCAAGCTCATTTTTCAGCTCTTTTATCCTTGCTCCCATGCAGGCACACTCCTCTTTTCTCCATAAGGGATGTTCTGTGAGTACAACATCCAAAGCTGCCTTCTGTTCTAGCTCCCATGATAGGTCCCCTGCTTTTCCAGGGCAAAAAGCAGGCCAGATACCCTTCTTTGCTTCCCCAGAACTCCATCTACACTACTACTTGTTTCAAACCCCAAAGATAGGCAAAATTAAAGAAAGTCTAAATGTAATACAGTGTTGTGCAGAAGAATGGACTGTTACTCTCTAAGGAATTGTGTCTCCTCGTTCAGAGGACAGCAAGCAAAGCTACTGATGGGCAGAATTAACAGTTTTCTTCTAGGATAAGGAACTTAACCCATCCCAGCTGTAAGTTGCTAAGGGAAAACCTAGCTCAGAAGGTATGTCACCCTACATAATACATTCAAGTTTAACCCTCTCTTTTCATAGGAAATGAGCTACAGCACTTGCTTCTCAAGTTAAGTTTCATATACTAGCATCACTCAGCCGTAGGTAATGGACTCAATGGTGGGTCATTTTTCTTAAAGAGAGTTGAGAGGTCTATACCAGAGCCTCCACCCGCAGCTGCCACCGCAGGGTCTCACACAGGCATGCCTGGAAGTAGACTTGTCAGCTCAATCACTGTTCACAGTGTCATGCTGAAGCAGCCCTTACAACTGAAGCCTCCTCAACTGGAGGTGAGAGCTAATCTCTTGGCCTTAAACCCATTTCTTCCTGGCACTTTCTCACCTAACCAATCTTGCAGAGTACAAACAGATAGGGACTGACCTGGACAGAGAAGGAAACAGGGAAACAGACAGGGAAGGGTTTCAGATATGCCTGGGGAAACCATCTTTGCAGCAAAAGGACTGGGACATAAACAGGGGCAAGACTGTACGTGTCAAGGCCCAAGAAAACATGCAAAAGTTTTAGCTGTAGAGAAGATGGTTAAAGCCATCAGGAACCTGGCAGTTGTCAAATAAAATTAAGGACAATCCCAACTTTCAAAAAAATTTGCACAGCTTGAAGATTCCCTTTGAGCAGTCCAGGCAGGACTATCACATTCCAAGTCTCCTCTGGACTGGACTCTGCCCATGGGCTGCTCTGGGTATCTGAGTACACATCCGTCTTATAAATTACCAAAGCTATAATAAAACATGTCCTCTAGACTTCCTGAGTAATGCTGTATTTGTTTTTAATTTAGCTTCATCTATAAAAATAGCCAGCTGCCTAAAAGAAAGTTGAACAACTGGTTTCTGACTAAATTGCTCCAAATGTGTTAACATTCAAGCAAAGTCATGTGGAAGAAAAAAGGAAAAGTCAAAAACCCAATAACTCATGTATCCTGGTTACCATCCTCCACTATAATTATAAAATTGCCCTTAAAACATAATTGCATAATTGGGCTTGGCAAGTATTCACCCAAATCTTTTACAAATATTTCCACAGACTGAAGGAACAGGCAGTGGGCAGTCTGACAAGCCTGCCATGAGAATTTGTGCCCTTAGGACATGTTCCTAGCTATTATACTAAATACTTTGCATCACAGTCTAATGTTTCAAAACACTAGTTGAGCAAATTAAGTACCAGCATCTTAAAACAAATTGAGAGAAAGATTTTTAAGCTGTTTTCACCGGGCACACACATGGAGCAGTAATCCCTTTGAACAAAGAGACAGAGGAGGGTACGGATCCTTTTTAACTAGTTACACAGACAGAATCCCCAGTCAGATGGAATCGGTTGACTTATGATAACTATAACCAAACAGAAGCTACCAATTCCTTGCTAGGGTTACTTTACCAGCCTAGCCCCTTGTCCCTTAAGAAAAAAAACAACACAAAACCTCCACAATCCCAAATGCAAATACAAAAACATGTGGCCTGCAGGGAGAGGAGACCCAACAGAAGCCAGAAATGAAATCTGCAATACAGTAAGGTTGTTTTTAACAGCTGTGCATTATGCATTCAACAGCACAGGGAATGCCAGCAGGGAGCTTTTATTAACATAGGCCTCAGAGTACAGTGTGCTCCTATCATGATTGGCCTCTCTTGAGAAAAGGCACACACACACAAAAGACTTAACCCTAGAGAGATCACTCCAATCCTGTTGCTATTTCATCAGCTCAACACCACAACAGAAACCAGAGAATTTCCGTCATGTATCATAGACAAACAGGTAACACTTCTAACAATGCCTTACACCTAATCTACAACAGAAGTTTCATCAGCAAGTCAGCAAGTTATGCCAGGTAGGGAAAGGGAGAAAAAAACGCCGCACAAACCAACAGAAGAGTCACACTATGGACACTGCTCTGCTACAGCAGACCTTGGGCACAGGGGATGAACGTAATATGCTTCTCTTGTTGAAGATGCTAATAAAAGCAAGCTCTTGTCAGGACACCTGTGTTCTCAGCACAGCAATCTGCACCTCCACTGCACATATTTCAGGAGCCCGTCAGTCCAAGGAACAGCTGGAAGCCTTGCTACAGATGCAGGGGCCCAGCAGGGTAACTCACTCCATTTGGGAAGCCGGTATTGGCAGCAGAAATCTTTTGCCGATGCCAGCTCTGCCTCTGCTACGAGACTCACCTCTATCACAAACACTTGCCAGCACCAGACACCAGACAGAAGGGAAATGCTCTCAGAACAAGCTCACCACCCCTCCTGTATCAGGTGCTGATACAAGCTCTCTAGAGGTCTTGTCAACAGCTCAAAGCGGCAGCTGGCTACAGATCCTCAAAGTGTGGTCTGTCCCAGTGGGCAGCTCCCACAGAAGTGAGATGCAACCACTGAACTGACAAAAAGACACACTAGAGGCCTTAAAAACAAAAAGAAGGCCACCTTAGCACCAATCTAAACCAGTCCTTCCCCTGACTTGTGGGGGGGTGGGGGGGGCAAGGGCAATGAATGAGAGGAAAGGCAACAGCATGAAATGTCCTCAGAATCCCTCTTCTAACTCTACAGAGAAGAAAAAGTCTCATGATAAGAAAAGGAAACAAAATACCAACCTGAAGAGCTTGAAAACTGCTCTAGAGGACTGAACACCAATGTGTGCCTGGAGTGGAGGAAATAGGTCTGTATAGCCTGTATCTATTCCTGCCTCCACTCTTTTCTCTTCTCTTGTTAAGAAGTAAAACACAAGTCAGTATACCTAACAACATGAGCTGACTTGAAGAAAAAATAGCTCTAGAAATTTCAAGGAGTTATTTAATATGCAATGTTATAGTTCCCATTAACATCATATATTTTTTAAGCCTAGCACATCTATGCATTACAACACATTTCTACTTAGGTGCTGAACAGAAAGAGACAGGTAGTGCTTATTAAAGAAGTTTCCTGGAAGTACCTGTACTGCAGGAACAATACGTATAAGACAACATAGGTCAGGTAGCCCTAAAAGGTTTTTAATAGGAGTGCTATGCACCTCTCATCACAACAGCAGCAAGTGCTTTAAAAATCAAAATATCATTGACTATAATATCATCACTTGATAAAAATACTCCTTTATCGCTCTTTGAGCACAAAAATACCCCAAACCCAAGTAACAAGGAGAGTAAGCAATTAGCTCCTTTCACAACTGGCAAGCAGACTTGGTCTCTCAGTCACTCCCAGCCAGCCCACTGCCCAGAACACAAGACTTCTTTCCATTTTTTCTTGATTAATACAGCCTTCCCCTCCTTTGAGGCCCTGTTATACCTGTGTCAAAGAGACAACTAATTAATCCGGACAGTTCAGTGTGAGTATAGGAAAGTACTCAGCAAATACTCAGAAAATACTCAGCAAAGGCACCAAAAGACACCTGTTGTTTCAAAGTAGGGTTCTAGCAAGAACATATGGTCTTGGTGACTATGAATGGGATGCCCAGGAATTGCCTACATTCAGAAAATACTTCCCCTACCAGATAGGTAGGTCATTTGCAGTCCTATTCTAATGTTTGGGGCACAAGATTTTGACAAAGGCATGACAAGCAGTACCTCTCCCTAATTTTATCATAGCCCAATACTTGAGATGTTCCAGAGTTCAGTTGCTAATAGCCAGGGCAAGAAAACACAGATGAAAGAATTAATATAAATAGAAACCAAAGATCTGACCTAGAGGGCAAGCCGTGCAGCGTACAAACATCTGAGAATCTGCACAGTCTCCTATCATTCAGCCACCAATTACACACACCAATGTAATTAAATCAGGAAAGCTACGTTTAATTTTCCTATCATCACCCGATGAGATAAGAGCAGTACGTATGGGAGGGATCAGGCACAGGGGAAAGAGCTATTTATTAATAAGTTAAATCCTTTTAGATTTAAGAGCCTTTCTGGCTAAGAAGGGTCTGGATCTACAAACACAACTTCCATGTCTAATGCAGACAAATCAGACCTCCATTTCAGCCCTGGGCTTGGTCCTCAAGTCTCTTCTTTTATTCAGAAACAAGTCTCATTGGAAAGTGCCAGGTGTAACTTAAAACAAATATAGCTTTTGTTTAAATTCCATTTTTAGCCTGTACATTTAAAATTGAAGAACGCTCATCTCTGAGCCATTATATTAACAAAGACAGCCAGTTTAATTTACATTATTTCTAAACAGCCTAAGGCTGCCTGTTTTCACGAACAGCAAGGCATTAGGGTGCATTTGCAAAAATACAAGGCATGCTCCAGCCTGTTCTGTATTTCTATTGCCTTCTCCCACAGGAGGCAGGAAGAAATGCTGTGGTCCCTGTCCCCTGCAAAGACTAGTAATGCTTAAACAGGATCATACAAAGCTTTCTCTGCTTGCTAGCCACACACCCAGAACTGCTGTTCTGGCTGTTTTCTCTCCACTCTTCTTTGCTTCATCCCATCCAGCCCTGCTTCCTCAGCCAGTTATTTAAAGCCCTGATTGAAAAATGTATCAGATCATAATAGTGGATGACTTCCACAGGATCAGGTTTTCAATAACAAAAATCCTACAGGCTTTGATGCAACTATGGCTTCATCACTTCATTTTTTTTTTAAACAGGAAGGGAAAAATATTTATAACAGCAACTATAAATATACATGCTACTGACTTTTCAACTTGTTGTCCTTGCTCTCAAGCTAAATTTAGTCTGCTATATCCTGTCCAGCCGTCGGTGAAAAAGCAACACACACACAAAATTGTGCAAATCCTACAGCAGGCAATTATACTTATCCAGATACCTTACAAGATAATGAGCTGGACAGGTAGATTCTCATTTAGTGAGTGTAGGTATGTTCATGGCTATAAAGGTTGTCTATTACAATGATTACCCCCAATGCAGAAAATAATTATTATTGCCATAGGATAGCTCTGTGCTTCTAAATGAGAAAAGCCATGCAGGTTATTCACAGTGTACATGTAGACCATACACTAGGTTTGTGCCAAATACGCTTTCAAGGGTGTATGTGCACCTCTGAGCTACAAAGAGCCATCCACCGGCCACACCTGCTGTTTACCCATGTTCGTATTTTACGTGCAAAAATGTTTGAGATACTGATTCAAACTTGGATGACTGATTTCCAGGTCCGACCTACATGTTAAAGAGCATCCTTTCGTACCCTGAAGGCTCTCATTCCTGTGAGTGATTTCTTAGTCGAAACAAGGTAAATATTTACCAGGAACTTACTACCTGGAGAATCGGAGCTGTTAGTCATTCCACTGTTAATCTTAAGAATCCTTAGTCATGCCAGAGCCCAGGTGATTTCTGCAAGGGCCGACACATGTTCCACCCTGGCTTAAGGATCCCTGCCCGCGATTCAAAGTTTCACGCAGATGTGGACTCCCCCGCCACAATCTCACTTGCTCCACTCGCAGCAAGTTTTGCAACCCAAGCAAGAAACGCAGTGGATGCTCCTGTACGAGCATGAGCCCGTCTAATAACCAAACTAAGCGGTCCAGAAAAGTCTGTTTCCTAAAGCCTTGAGAGTTGGGGGCGGGGGGGATAACAAGAAAGGGGCTCGCCTCGCCCTGCTGGCTCGGCGTGTCTCTGGGGCACCGGCCAGCTCTGCGACCCAGCCTTTCCTCTGGGCTTATCCGTACAGCGCTGCTAAAGGCCAGGTGGATAGGACAGGGAAAAACAGTTTCCTGGGGATGAGACCCGCCCTGCGGCCGGGGACCCCCCAGCTCGGCGCGCCCGGGAAAGGGTCCGCCGGTGCCGCCCCGCCGGGCAGCCCCGAACCCTGCCCCGGGTCCCCGGCCGGCATCGGCATCGCGGCTGCCCCCGCCCCGCGCGGTCCCTGCCCTACCCAGCATGGAGAAGATGAAGTCCTTCGCCGTGTGGATCTCCAGGGCTCGCTGGTCGTCGTACTCCCTCTGGTCGTGTTTGGTGAATTCCTGGATGAGTTTATTCAATTCCTCCACCCTGGCTCCCGATCGGAAATCCAGCTCCGGGAAGGGAGGCTTGCTGGTGGTGCCAGCGGACCCTGCCTTGCTGGCGAGAGGCGCCGCCATCTTCATGCAAAAAAAAAAAAAAAAAAAAAAAAAAAAAAAAGGCAAGAAAGGGGAGGGGGGGGGAAGGAGGGTTTGCAATGTTGCAATGGTAGAACGCAAGCGGCGCCGCAGCGCAGCGCAAAGCCGGGGCGCGGGGGTGCCTGCGCGGCGCGGGGCGGAGCGGGCCCGGCAGGCGCGGAGCGGCGCCGGCCGCCGCGATCAACAAGCGGCCGCGCTGGCTGAGCCCCCGCCCGGGCACCGCGGAGCCGCCCGCCCGCCGCCGCGCCGGGGGGCCGGGCCGGAGCGGAGCCCGGCGGCGCCGGGGCCGCCTGCTGCCGGGGCCGGGGGGCGCGGGGGGGCTCGCTCCTCCGCCGGCGTCACGGCGGGCGGGTGCTGCGGCGGGAGCCGGACCCCTGGCTCAGGATAAAATCTCCCCTTTTTTCCTTTTTAAATTAAAATTTAAACTTGAGCAAAAGCCTTGTCCTGCAAGTGGATTAATGACCGGCTGGGAGCTCTGCTCCTCCCACATGTTATGTGTTTATTCCTTTATTGCTCCGTAAGACGTCCTAAAGATTAGGGGGTTTATATATATGAAGTATATCTATTGTAGGTCTTGGAAGCAATGACCAAGATAAAGTATCCTCACTGCTGCACTTGAGACCAACCCTGCCTAGAAGCGCTCCTGGGAGCTACATAGACAAAGGGTAGGAGGGGAAATGGGATCTCAGAAGACTTTGCCTGAGGTCAAGCTGCCTGTGGCAGGCAGCCCAATCCATTTGCCCACCTTCAAGACTATGTGCTTTTCTTCTGTATGTATTTTTAATGCCTTCTAACTTTTCAGCCCGGAATGGTTTTCTCCCTTTAGCCTGATCTTCTGTGCCTTGTCCCATCATTGAACAGATGTCTTGTCTTCCTGCCCAGGGAGCATACAAATATATCACGTTAGCCTCCTACAGGGCGTTTCAGGTGCTGTGGCACCGATGCAAACTCCTTGGATGTGTACTATCCTCTCAAGATTCTTGGCAGGAAACAAAGCTTTCAGCTCAGTCCCAGACTATGGTAAAATGTGTCTACCAAAATCAGGCAATTCAGAGAAAAAACAGGAAGGTGAAACTAAGCTTAGTGTGAGGAGATACAGGCTGGTTTCCCTGATGCATAGTAAACACAGATGCTAGTGTTTAGACCTGAGCTCAGGGCTTTGGCTTGGTTCCTCTGGACCACTAATCTTGATCAGAAATGGGAATTCAGCACTTCTTCCAGCAGGACCGTATCTGAAACAAGAATGAAAATCAAGGGTAGATTTGGAGCCTGTAACAGAAACCACAGCCTATTCAGAGAACAGCCAACGCCTCTGGCTTTGTCCTGTAACTACTTACACAGCTTTTGAGGGCACTGAAATGCTCATTATTTAAGAAATTATGTCCCAAAGGTAAAGGTAGGAGTGTGTGCGTGTGCATGCACATGCCCTCCGCTGTGTATACATGCCCTGTTGTGTTCAGACACTGCTCACAGCCTACTCTGAAAGACATCGACTTCATTCACTGTCTGAGCGAGCCTCGGTGAGCAGCTGCATTGTCGCATGAACCATTGACCAAGCACCTTTCCTTCATCTGCCTTCCCAGCAAAGCCTACAAATAAAAACAATTAACTGATAGCATTAACATAATGCAGGATCTGACTTGCAGAAGAGCAATTGGCAGTGCTCAGTGTGGGTGGCCTGCCCCGCAGGATTAGCTCTGCTAACCTGGCTCAGCCCGTGCCCTCCCATGCTAGCCTGCTGTGGTTACTGCACGACCGAGCTCTCGGGACCTCCTGCCCCTCCGGGCGTTGGATAGCCCTGTTGCCGCTTCTCTGCAGTGTGTTTGTCGGGGGTGACAATCTCATACAGGCGGACAGCTCCCTCTTGTGATAACACTGCTCCCACAGAAGTCACAGCACCTCCTGAACCCCGAACTGCTTCAAGACCTTCTGGTTTGTGGTTTGCCCTGTCCGTCCTCTGAACATCCTGCTTGCCTGCCATAACCATTTCTAGTTGTATGGGTATCCTTGTTTCGCTTTTGTGTGGTGCAAACTTTTAGCAGCTATGCATCACTGGCACCACTTGGTGAAGTAGCTGAGCCTTTTGATACCAGCTATGCTTTTCATCCCCAACCCCCTTGCCTCATCTTTTTCAAGCTGATGTTCTCCACAGGATTCATGAGCTGTGTAGCCTTCTTTCCTAACCATATCTTATTTGCTGCATCATACTTCAGTACTAGGACTTTCAGTAGTTTCTTCATGAGCATTTTGTCTCAGATTCTGTCTTTCAGTGGGTCTCCAAATGATCGCACTGACTCTCCACCCACATCAATCACAGACTTATATTATCATTTTCCCCCTTCTTCATTTAAAATGTTTAAATCTCATTCAGTAACAACATCCTAGCTCGCTTTGATTGCCTGAATTCACTAAACACCTATTGGAAACATAAAGTGCTTTAGAAACAGCTGATGCCAGGAGCAATAGAGATTTCAGTTTGATTGCCTTTTTGCACCTCAGCTTGAAGTTATAGTCACCTTCATGTTTGCAGAAAGTTTCCATTAGATCAGGGTGTTAACTGCTCCATGCTACTTGCCCATCTGGAGTTTGTTTTATTCCTGGTACCATGCATTATTCAGAAATTGCTCAGAACCAAAGAATGTGCTTCATTTAGTGTCTGAACTCAGACCAACGGTGTTCACCAAAAGCAGCGTCAAACAAGCAGTTTTAATTTTCTTCAAGAGTCTCTGACAGATACTACACCTCTCTGCCTCTCTTCAGTGCTAAGAAAAATTCTCCTTCATGAAAAGCAGTTGTACTTGCAAAAGAAGGAGCCTTTTTGCCACCTTCTCTGGAAGCCTTTGAATGGGCTTGGGTCCCCCAGTGGCAAGTAGGATCTGCCACGCTATCATATGCTTGTTAATACCCTTGAAACTGCATCAGCTTGCAATTTTACCTCATCGCATCAGTGCAATTTAAGATCTCTGAATAAATACACAGTTAATTCAAGTCTTACATAAATCAAGCACTAGGGATTACTTGAGCAAATAAATGAGAATGAGATTGCAAGTATAGTTGGCCACGAGTTTTTCTACCAATCTTTTTTCTTTCTGAAATGGAACTTTCTGGGGAAATATTGCAGCATCCCCAAAGCTCCTCCTGTGAGCATTATTTAGGGCCCAGAAAGAATCTATGGCCTCTGCCATGCTGGTCCCAAGACTTACCAGTGAGGACATTCACCTTATTTGAGACAGGGATTGAACACCCTGACAGCTAAACTGTTTCTCACTTGCACTTGGATCTGTGCCTTCCCTCTCACGTGCACTCATCTTTTCTCCCATATGTCTTCTCTTCCCTTCAAAGCATCTTCCTCTTTTTCTCCTGCAAAATAGACTTCCTCTTCTTTCTCCTGCAGAACAGATATCCTCTTTTCTGCTCAGCGCCACTTCCAGCATTTAGAAATAGAACAGGCCACAGAGAAATGAAGTGAAAGGAAAGAAATAACTGTTCTCACTTCTGTAGAATGACCTGAGACCTCAAAATGCTTTTCACGCTTGAATAGGCTGTCTCAAAAAAATGCTGGATAGCAAGTGGTATTAATACCACCATCCTAAGACTGGCAAAACAGTTCTGCAGTAACTATGAAGAGCAATTGACCAGGAATACCAAGGGAGAAAGATTAGGCATCCCAGGGCCTGATGCGAGCAGCATCTCATTTAGGTGCTGCAGGCTGGTAGAGGGAATTAATTGGAACAAGATCCAGAAATAAGACGGAGCCTCAGATACATCATCTTAGGATATTTCACTGCAGCTGGTAATTAGAGTGTGACGCAGAATGAGCTAGACTGATCCCTCATTTCATAGAAATTGTACCCAGATTTTCTGAGGCTAAAAGTAGACTCAAGAAACATCATCCTTATCTGTACTTAGCACCAAAGCAGCTGTAGCTCAAAGCTTCACGTGGCAAGGGGCTTCACCAGGAACAAAATTACTGACTGGAAGAGCTCTATTTTTCCAATCTGGTGGTTGCAACTTCTGCTTCATATTATTGTGGTACCTTCTAAGCTGTTGAAGGGTCCTTTGTGCCTTGTGTTGCAGAAAGTTGGTCCTGGCCTATAGAACAGCCTGTCTGCACAGATAAGAGGGGTGACACAGAGCAGGGAAGTGAGCTGTGCACAGGGAGGGAAGTAGATCAGCAGCAGACCAAGGATCCTGCTGTGCCATCCTCGTCCCTCTCACTGGCTCTGCACCCAACCCTGCTCTTCCCACTGATAGCTGAACCCCAGCCAAGATTCCCTTCTACTCCCTGTTCTCCTCCCTGCAGCCTTTCTCTGTATGGCCTTAATTCCCAGATCTGTGACATTCCCAGGAGGAAGGAGCCTAGAGTAGCACCAAAGCTGGTTTCACATTTATCAGGACCTCACTTTGATTAGGCTGCCCTGGTGATCTCCTGATGTACTTCAGCTGCTTCACTGCTCCTCAGATCTTTCCCTCCACTAGCAGTCCCTAGTCTGGTTCTGGAGTGGGGCATTTTTGGACTCCCAGACAAGACTGGAATGTCACATCGTGCTACAATGCCACTAAAGCACTCCTTGTGCTTCTCTGTGCCAGGGGTTCCCCTCATCCTGGTGCCAGAAACTTTGCCTGTGTTTCACACACCCCAAGAATATCTTCAAAATAGCAGTTACAAGTAGCAGTCTTCAGGCTCCACACAGCTGGGATTGGCCAAGGCCAAGTCTAGTGCAGACTCAGGGAAAAGAGAGTCTTTCAGATGAAGTTTGGACCCATGCTCTCTCCCTGGCACTGCTAGTCAAGTTGCATGCTTCAAAGGGGCAAGATTTGAAGGAACTACAGTGAACATAAAGTCACACACCCCCACCAGAGCACTCCCAGACTCTGGAGATATTGAACTGGCAAGGACTTAGGCGCTTGCTCTGTACCCAGGGCTCCCCTTGCCTTCCCCAATTAATAGAGGAAAGCCAGTTCCATTCTGGCCCGTGGATCCCATTGATTTCACCACCTGTAGCTGTCTCCACATGGGACATATGTGGTACCAGCTGTGAAATTTTCCATCCAAAGCAGCATGTATTATATTCAACTCTGTCCCTCTCCAAACACCTAGTATGTCCCAGATATTTCCCAGAGACCATGAGAAGCTCTTCCTGCCCTTTTCCCTCCTCCAGTCACCACAGACTTTGTCTAAGTTAGTGTCTGTAAGTAAAAATCTGGGTGATTTACAGGCACAATTTCCATATGCAAAGGATTATGACAGGTGAATAGCACCCAGCACACACCACAATCCTGAGACAGTTTTAAAAAGGGGTGTGTTGCCTCCTTGACAGACTTAAACTTTTTCTCCAGATTAAAAAAAATAATAATAATAAAATGCCTCCCCCTGTGAAAAGTTGTGATCTCCTACGTCCTGTCAGCAGAACACAGCATCAAGCTATCCACATGGCAGTGGAGCTGTGCTCATTAAAATCTTTTGAAACAGTGGCATTGCATCTGTCATAGCCAGCCTCAAAGTACCCATACTCAGGATGCTTAAAATGTTTTCTGAAAGAATAGCAGATGCTTAGTGCATATCCCAAGCTAGAAATATATCTAGCTTGTATATCCACCAAGGCTTTTGAAGTAAGTTTCTAAGCAGCAGACTGCTGATTCTCAACCAGCTTCAGACACTAACTGCTGAAAGACCCCAGCCAGATCATTTTACTGTTCTTTCCACAGTGACCTTTTATTTTGGCAAAAATACAGTAGTGATATGTTTATCTCATTTATGTTACGCGTAATTAGATTGTACTCAGACACCTTTGAAGTTGATTTGATAAACTTCTTAATCTGTAAGTGGGTTGGCTCAGGACCTATGTAAGCAACGTTTGGAAATATTTCTGCTGTTCATTTCCTGGGCTTATGTCAATTTTCTGTCATTAGTTTTATTTTTAAATTGGGATTATCTCAAGTAATAAAATTTGGATTCAGATCTGAGCAGTGTTGAGTGTTGTAGTGCTGCACTGGAGCTAATGCTGTGGTACAGGGATCCTTTCCTACTTGGAAAGGATACAGCTTTGGCATTTGGGTTTGGTTCCATATATAATAAATAAATTCTGGTGGGGCAGATTAGAGAATACAAACAGCAAGACACGCTCCCTTACACATCTACATGCATTTTGTATAGCTTGACTATACTCATTGCTGTTGTTCATTTGTAGCTAATTATTTGTATTACAGTAATATCAAAAGCCACAAATTAGAATCAGCATGCTATTGTACTGGAAACCAGATATAAACATAATGAAGAACTGGTCATTAGCACTTCTGTTTTGTTTCACTGTATGGTCAGAGACCTCTCTCACCAACTCTCCTCCTACCCAGGAGCTTAGAAAAGTTACCAGTGGGTCTGTGCCTGCAGTGATCTAGGGTGAGAAGAACAAATTACACCATTTCTCCCATGCCAGCCCTCTGCTCACAATATGGCTACCAGCATCAATTTAACCCCCACATTGTAGGGGTTAAATCTGCAGCTCTTGAGCAGACTTCAACATGGCATTTTTCATGCAAACTGTAAAATAACAATTGTCTTTGTGATTTAGACATACCTGCTACTTCTTTGGAGCCCCATAATGTACCAATCCCAGCATCAATTGTTATTTAATATCACACATTGAGTTCACAGGTGACTCAGTTCTCCAGACCATTGGGTAGTGGTTGTAGCTGTAAAAGATGGATATTTTTCCAAGTTTGAAAACAAGAAAGGCTCCAGCTGCCAGACTCTTTCGTATGTTCCTGGAGAACACACTTCTTACAAGTTGTCATAAAGCTGTGGGGAAAGGGAGGTCTGCAGGAAATATTAGAATTCCCTGTGGCAGCATCCACACAAAGAGAAAACAGTCCTTTTGCCACGTATGGAAAGCCAATAGTCCCTTTCCTCTGCCTTTCCCCATGTTGTGCTTCCTGTTAGAATATCCCAGCCTGTAACTGATTGCCAAACCACTGACTTCTGTATCAATTTCCCTTTCATTAGCATGAAGATCTAAGAGCTTTCTGAGCGTCTTTCTATAAAAATATATCAATGTAAAATTAAATCCAGGAGGCCTGAGCTCTGTACTGTATTTAACTGCCCTACTTCACTAAAAACCTTTCTGCATCTGGCCACTGCAGACAGATTTTTAAGAGCTTGTTTTTTGTGTTGCTGAGAAGCAGCATTCAGCACAGCTCTGGCTGGTAGATATGTTCATATCTGAGGAAGGGAAGACCTGAGATGGATAAACAAAAGGCAGCAACAATCTATAATGAAAAAAGTCTCCTGTAATGCTTGTGACAGACTGCAAATGTGTCAGATAAAACATTGTAGCGGTCTACAATAAGAAATAGGAGTTTGCATGCTGAACACAGGACTTGTCTGTCTGCCAAGACAGACAATTGCAGCTGAAAAATAATGAAAAAGATGGGCGGAGGGAGTTATGGAAAATCAAGGGAATTGTGCTTTTCACTAAAGAAAGATATTAGTGAGACAGACTTCGCCAGAAATACAACATGCATGAATTTTTTTTCTAGCTTTAGTTCAATTTACAAATCTAATAACTAAAATAATTTAATTTTTACTTCCAGTATTGAGCATGCTGTTTTCTGCTTACTGGAATGATCTGTATTTACTGTTCAGTGTTTTGTGCTAGCAGCTGGCATACAAATACCCAAAATATAAATGGGTCCCTGGGAAATTAAAAACATCCTTTAGTCTGAGATTATCAAACACCTTTTGTCATGTGGGCTTTCAATGCACGGGTATGCAGTGCTGGGATACCTGTCACAGAAGGACTTTCGTAACATTTTCCTAATTTAATTTTTCTCAAAAAAAAGCCACAATATCCTTTGACGCTAAAATCCCTCTGTGACTCCTGTTCTGAAAGCCTGGCATGTTGTCACCTGGGAAGAAAGTCACATAAAGTCACTGTGTTTCCTCTTCCTTCCTCAGCTCTTTTGCAGACACAGGCAAATCCTGACATTGCTGCTGTCATCTTTCTTCCATTTTCCCTGCTGTGAACTTGCAAGAGGCAAATGAGGATAGATGCCTAGACATTTGCTATGACTTCTGTTGTTCTCAGCTCTGCAAACACCTCAATCTGGAAGCCTTAGCTGTACTACTTAAACTCTGGGGAACTCCGGCAGAGAGTGCTAGTGTCAGGTACTGTTCAGCATGTTCCCCATCAGGTGGTGGAATAACAAATCTGTTGAGAAGCACAGAACTATGCTCAGCAGGGTATTTTCCTTCAAGGTGCTATAACAAAAGTGCAAAAGCAGTTAGCATAAGAGAAAAAGGAACAGAAATGCCCATCAGAAAAGGGAAAGTCCCAAAGCAGATGTTGTGTCCCCATTACTTAAAGGCTGTTGACCAGTTCTCCTTGTAGTTATGTGACAGTCTTGGTGTTTGTGAGGTGGGAGTGAGGGTGAAAAGCAGGGTTTGGGGAGTCCTATTCTGTCAGTGTGACAAGCACTAGGGGAGAAGGAAACAGGCTGTGGACAGCACAGTCTGCTCAGGAGAGATCTGTGATTGCAGTTGAAAGACCAGGCTGCTCAGCTAAAGGAAGTAAACAAGGAATTGATCAGTTATTGCAGTCATGGTTTCTTGCACGCAAGCTTTCAGGGTATGATCAAACACCATTATCAATTTACAGTGTTAGTCTATGAAGCTGTAATCCAAAGTAAAGCTCTTTGAACCTCCCTAGAGCTGCAGAATTTAGATGGGAACAAGGGCCTACCAGCAGTAACTCCATGCAGGATCAAAACCTTAGCTTTTTTCTGCTTTTCTTGGCTATGTGATGCATTTTCATGGGGTGATGAGGATGGTCTCCTGTGTTTTCATGCTGTCCTTTTTCCCAGAAACAAGATCACTGGTCTCTGCTGTCTATTTTCGCTTTTCTTACTCTAATGAGTGTGCATTATAAACAGAGGTGTACAACATAATAGAACCCCCTGAAAGTATTTGTAAATAAAAGGCTTTTAGGAACCCTTTATAGAGAAGCCCTATAGACATTAATAGATAGTGAACACTTTTCTATAGGCATTGTTTTTCCACTAGTCTATACAATTCAATAGCAAATTATATTCCTGCTATCAAATCCCAAAGGATGATTCAGAAAACCATTAGAAAGGATCTAATTCTCTGTAATTTTCTGCAGTAATTAAGATAAAAGCCTTTCAGGGTCTCCTCTATTACAGTTCATGGGATTTTTCCACAGGAAAATAATTGATCAGTTTAAATTCTCCTTGGTTGCTTAAGCAAAGTAAAGCCAGTACATTCTGGAGGTTTATTCAGATAAAATTTCCTCTCATTTCTGTGGGAAATTTACTTAATTTCAGGAGGCAGTGAGGGCCAAGAATTAGGCTCCCTGTTTGTGATTTTTATAACAGGACATCAAACTCCACCTTCTGCTAGAGCTAAACAATTTGAGTGATTTTGCCTCTTCTTCCCTCTGGGCTGGCAGGGAATGTGTGCTTTGTAGAGGCATTGCACACAGCAGCAGGTCCCACTCCATTAACACATGAAGGCTCAGCGCTGCAGTGAACTCAGAACCGCAGCTTGTCTGGAGAGCTGCAGAATGCTAATTGGAGCACTGCTAGTGTCTTTCCCATCATGTGCTTGGAAAGCCATCTGAAGACGAACACAGCTCTGTGCCTACCTATATCTTGTCCAGAGAGCAGAGATGATGTTTCTAGAACGTTGTGCTGAGACTCTGTGAAAGCCAAATCTTTCTTTGCCCCTTGTCTCCCTGTTTGCTGCCCCAGGAGAGGCACTAGTGACCTCTAGAGCAGGGAACTCACTGCAGAGCCCTGGGAAGAGGTCACACATATGAGAGAAGAATGGGTCATAAAAGCCATGGTGACATATCAAAGAGCTTAAAGGCAAAAATCACTCCTGTGCCGTGCTTTGTTGGAGCTCCCCTTGTGAGGCTGTGACCTATACTTTGGAGTACATAAAGCTGAGGGTCAGGCCTCTGTGAAATCCTGACCTTGCTGACAGCAATAGCAGCTTTTTCACCGACTTCCCTGGGTTTCTGATATGAAAGATTTGTCCATAGCCCTATCATAAGCTCACTCCAGGCAGTGCCCTCTCTGACCATCCTAATGTTTTTTCCCCCAGCCTTCCCCACTCCACCCTTCTCCACTACTCTTTGAGGCTCACAGCAAACTGCTCACAGTAAAATGTCAAGAGTAATGGCTTCTACTGTGTGGCATTTTGCATTCCCAGATCTCTTCAGGGCCAAGTTTTTTAATATCACTGGCCTTTCACATGCAGCTTATACCTAGTTCTTCCTTGGAGAAGTCAAAGCTGGGTACAGAATATAGAACTTTGGATTTAGCTGTCCTCACTGATTCTTGTATCTGTATCTTTCCCTATGTCATTACCTGCCTTCCTGACACAGTGTGAAAGGAAGCTATTCCTATTTCCAGGACCTATAATGACAGACCCCAGCTGATGGTACAAGAAGGTCATGAGGGGCTAGGAGGGCTGTGAGAAACCATCCCTTGTCTTAGTGAAGGATAGAAGCCTGCAGAAAATGGCTTATCAAAGACGTTAATCACCTCTGCTTCCAAGGGGAGTTTTGGAGGTGTTGGATACACTCACCAGTAACAAGACTTCCTGCTGGAATTACTGCATCAATTAGCCACATAAAAAATGACATCCTGCTTTCCCAGCTTCAAACAGATCCTTCCTCTAAGTGTGTGGTGCCCTCTTCATCCTTATTCTAGAGTGATTTTTTTTATCTGGTGGTGCATTGCAAAATTTCCTGGCCTAGCATCGGTATCAATGGCTTATTTTGCCTCCATGTACCAAAGTGCGACTTTGATTACATCATTGTCCCAGCTACTCTAAATCCCAGCCACTTAGCAGCAAACTTAAAGTAGGTCACAATGAATTCAGAAACAAATGGCTTACAAAGATAAATCTTCACTCCAACACGTCAATGCCAGTACTGTACAAGCAAGTAAACTGCAAATCCTCACAGCACCACTACAGAATGTCACTGTAATACTCCAGAGACCAAAGGAAACAGAGCACGCTGAATTAGCTGTTTCAGCTTTTATTAATTTTAATGGCTTTTGGTTGATGCTTTATGAAATTATCATAACTCATGAATGGTGCTCCTTCTTCATTTGACACTGGGACGGTGGGGAAAAGGACATGACTCAAGGGTTTTTCATTTCACTCCAGACTAAATTGTTCTGTGACCTTAGGCAAGCCACCACACTGTGTGTGCCTCTTTCCCCACTTGCCAAGCAGAAACAGCGTTTGCAATGCAGGTGAGTTGAGTGCCGCTGACCCTAATTCATCAAGTCCTGTAATAGCTTGTCTGCCTTTGAAGTCTTGTGGAAGTCCTTTGGGGAACCTTGCTGTGGCTGGTGACCACAGTGGACTTTATGATGCTCAGAACCCTCCTGCTAAACTGGAGGACTCAGAGCACCAGAAAGTCTGCTGTGGTAACTGCAATACTACTACTACTACTACTACTACTACTACTACTACTACTACTACTACTAATAATAATAATAATAATAATAATAATAATAATAGAAACCCCACCACTAGTAATTGCTTGTCTATGTTCTTTTTGATTAGGAGTTTGCACATGGCTACGAGGTCTTCATTTCACAATGAATATTTTTCTGTGTTCGAAGTGACAGAAGTCAGGCTGCACTTCCAGAGTTTACAGGGGGCTTATTTTATCTGCCTGTACAAATACCCATTCAGCTTTAGCCAAACCATCATGAAACACTTCCTGCTATTTTTCTGGACAGGTATTTTGTTCCTATGTGACAGTGAGTTCCCACATTTTTGAAAGCCTTCTGCCCAAAGGTGATATTTGCCTTAGTGCATAGTGTAAGCATACAAGAGCTCCCACAGTACTTTTTGGTAAGATTTTTGCTGCACACAAGTCTTTCAGCAGCCCCTTTACATGAATGAATTTCATCCACACACCAAAAAAAAAAAAATTAGTTTTAAGATTTTGAGCTGAAAAGCACAGTGTAAGTGCCTAGGGTTATTTTCAATTAACAATATCTAATTCCAAGCACACCATGAATTACATTTTTCTTCTCTCTTTAGAGCCAACATTAATCCTTTGAAACAAAAATGGCTGCATTTTAATGAGAGTTTAAAAGGGTGAAAGTTCTGCTCTAGTACACTGAGCATAATAGATTATTTTTGTGATGTATATCTTCCATCCACTCACTTTAATTTTCAGAATAATATCTGGAGAGCAGCCTGTTTTATCTCTGGTCTCTCTTCATTCATTCCACTTAGCTTTCAGTGTGTGTATCACAGTTAATTTGAAGTTGGTATTTGTTACTCCTTATGGGCAATATGTTACAATAACACCAAAAAGATTACAGTGTTGTCCTCTCCAGGTTCACTTGCACAACGGATCTCAGAGAAGCATTTGTTTTAATTGTGTTTTTTGACACTACTTCCTGGCACTAGAACATAAAGAATCCCATTAGGTTAAGTCCTCAGTTGACGACATGGGGTATTAGCGCGGGAGAGCCTTCCACTGGCTGGCACAGACCCCATGCAGGTCTGCAGTGGATTGGCCCATGTTTGCTCTCCTTCAGTGGCAGCTCAAGTCATACGGTGTGGTTTGGAGGGGAAGGGATCAGTGAAAACACCGTAACTTGTTTTTGTAATTGTCCATCAGTGAAACACAGTAACACAGCAGGCAATGCTAGTAGTAAGGGTAGGAAAGAAATTGTAAACTAAGAAGGAAATTTCCTATCCCATTCATGCAAGACACCAAGCCTGATACCTTGCCCACGTGCCTTGCCTGTATACGGTTGTTCATGCCTCCTCTCCAGTGTGATTTTGGCCCTCCTGTTTCTCTGTTGCTTTAGTTGGTGTTCAGGCCAGAAATGTGGGTAAGAACAAGGCGTCTAACAATACTTCTGTGTGCCCTTTTCCCCCATTGTGTCCTGCTCTAGAGCTGAGAAGTCCAGGTAGGTATTTATGCTCCACATGGGGAGGGCTGGAGATGCCTATGGAGGAGGAATTTCCAAATACTTG
The DNA here is from genome assembly GCF_015220075.1 of Falco rusticolus. Classification (NCBI taxonomy): domain Eukaryota; kingdom Metazoa; phylum Chordata; class Aves; order Falconiformes; family Falconidae; genus Falco; species Falco rusticolus. Next base: position 16,547,790 of record NC_051199.1, on the reverse strand, counting down.
TTTTGGCATACATGGTCAGAGTAGGAGAAAGCCACAAGAAACAGGTCCACTGTGCTGTCTGTATCCTGCACACAGACTAGATGACAGAAAATAAATGGATATAGAACATCACAAAACTCTTTGGTACAGGAGAATGCACATGGGAGGCTGAGAGATTTTGCCTGAGAAACAGCAAATACTTTAATCTGTCAGTTCTAGCTGCTAGCTCCTAGAGATTTAGCTAAATGCCAAGATCTCAATCCTGATCCAGGTCAGCATCCCAGCCTACTCACCAGCCTGAATTTCATCAGTTTGGGACCATGGGACCTTCCTACATTATTAATTCATTCTCCTGCAGTGTTTCACTTTGTGCAGCTTAGAGGCAATCCAAAGTGGGACAGGAGTCCCAAAAGTGCATAGGAGCAATGGCTAGCTGATATATTCCAGAAGGCATCCCACAGCTGAGAAATTGCCTCCTTTCACCAGAGAAAATGATGAGGAAAAATGTCTACTGTACTGCTTCCCAATCTATTTGCCAAGGAGGAATGCTGCTGCTTACAAAGGACCTTGGAAGGTGCCCATTCTTCCACCTTGGCCCACTTGTGACTAAAACAATAGTATGCATGCATGTTTGATTAAACGTTATAGGCTTGCTTGCCTAGCTCGATTATGAAACTAGATGCACACATGGCATGCACACATGTCCTAAATGTGGGCATTATGTTGTGTGACCAGATGTCACCATCACGTTCCTTCCTTCTACCATGTGCTTTTCAAGCGGTTGTACCCTGAAACAAGAGCATGGCAGGGAAATTGTCTCAGGCTTATTAGAACCATCTCTGTCATACTGTAGAGATGCTTTTATACATCAGCTTCAACATCAGGAAATCCACTGGAACAGGTTTAGAAACCTCAGTGACTTAGTTGTAAATTTTACTGGGTTTATGGTTTTTATCAGATTAATGTATGGCAGGTAGACCCTACTTATACAGAAAATAAAAGGAGTTGCTCATCCACAGAGCTCTGAACTGAAGTAGATGAAGTAGGTGGATGAAACTAGACAGTGGCTGTGAGCCCAGTGTGGTAGCAATTCAGTGCAGATGTTTGCGTTTTCCACTGATGTATATAGACAGCTACAATCTGACTTGAAACAGTGTCTTGCGCTGGGTAAAACTGACTTCTTCATTTTGTGGGAAAAAGGGAGATTTGAGGAAACCTGTGTAACATCACTCCAAGGTTTAAAGAAAGAGCCTACCTTTATGCAGAAAATCAAACTGGATGAGCCAGCCATCTCTCAAGTTCCTTTGATTACTCCAATCAGGGCATGTAAACAACATGCTGCTAGAGGAGAAAAATATGAAGACTGTAAGTATGCAGAAGAAAGGCTAACAGCTGCTTATGGAAGAGTAAAATAGAGACACAAGAACAGTTTGTGGATAAAACTACAGTAAATTATGCCGTCAGCCAGGCCAGCCCAGGTATATTATAAGCAAAAGTTATTGAATCATTCACACCCACTGCATTGTGTAACAGGCAAGCAGAGATGTGCAGATCCATAATGCAGAGGTGTTACGGAGATGGGTAGATGGCTGGCTGACCAACATTTTGGCTGTAATACACAGTGGCAAGTGACTATGGTCCTGTCTGATCTGTGCATCTCTATGATCTCTGCAGTTATTTAGCTCCTGACTCTTTGAGCTATCCTGTTCTTCCTTTCTCCATTCTGCTCAGTTATTATTAATGGACTGTAACTTTTTAGTTTGCTTTGTTCTAAGTATATTTACTTAGTTTCCAGCAGGAAAGCTCTAATAGAAACTGCGCCTTGCAGCATGTTGGGGAGCTGACACTGATGACTGTGTATTAAAGCCAAGAAGTTGGTCAGCCAGACAGTCGTCTATCCATCTCTGTAACACCAGCACAATTTACTTTAAAATTTGGGTAGCTGTCACCAGTTCTCCCCGTATAGCCCCCTACAGTGAAGATGTCAGGGGTAGGTTAAATCTCATTTTCTTGCTGGTAGGTTTAACTACACGAGCTTGCCTTTTCTAGCCAGCCTACACTGTGTTGGGACATTCCACTGTAGTGTGGCTTCCTCAAGTAGATCTGTGTGAACCTGCCAGAGTAAAGAAATTTCAAAGTTGTTTATCTATCCGAGGGTCTCACACACTAGAAGAGAATGTAGTCAGCAACTATGCACTCTCCAGTGAAAGCAGAGGGTGAAAAGAGGCCTCTGAATTTAAAATACAACTTCGTGTGTGCAAATCCTTGGAGATACAAGAATTTGTACCTGCTTAGTTACCAACATTAAGGATGGGGTGGAACTGTAGCTATAATGATGAGGCAGACAATGACAACACAAGACCACCTGCCAATGTTATTCATACTCAGGAGCCATCAGGTGTTCTGTAGTTATACATGAGGTAAGAACATGAGGTAAGTGGACACATCTCTGTCAACAGTCTGCTGAAGTTTTTTAGTCCACTTTGGATTATAGATGAATTTACATTCTCTTGCGTTTCAAGTGATGCCATAAAATCACATTCTTTCCTCCATAGATTTGCAGATGTGCACAGTCCTCTTCTGTACTGATTCATGGAAGTGTCTCCCTGCTTTTCTGCGGGGTCAGGTCCTCTTGCTATTTCCTTTCTCTGTCACATCCACTTACCCTGGGTGCAATCACTCTGGAAGTGAGTGATGCCACTTGTGTCCAAATCAACTCAGGACAGGAGAGAAACAGTAGACAGGAAAGGACAATGCTACCAGTGTTAGTACGCTTATTTGTAACCATGGCTGGATTCTCATGGCTCATTTAGACAGAAACAAATGAACATTAATTTGCAAATGGCAATTAACCCTATAGGCATAAGGGAGAGCTTGCAAGACCTGATCCTATTATCACTCTGAGAAATTTCAGGTGCAATTTTCACTGAGTTCATTGAATTTCTCTTGATTTAGCAAGGAAGATCTGTCCTTGCTTTCAGCATGCTGTTTAAAATATACATGAGAATTCCTCTCTCCATTGTGGCAGAACAAAAGCCATTCTCACAGCTTTAGCTGAAGAGGCTTTGGGGCAAAATTCATGCCAGCGTGTTACCTCAACTGACTGATTTCTTTGCTGCACAGATGAGCAAACTAGGAGTCATCAACTTGACCTCATCAGAGGAATCAGAGCACCTGTCCCTCTGCACTCTGTGCTCTGCATGAGATGAAAGAAAAAGCAAGTAGATCAGTGCTTGTGAAGTAGAGCAGCTAAGTGTAACGCTGAAACAGAGTTGCAACACTCTTGGCTGGCCTGACCAACACTCCCTGTTGACACAGGTTTGCACCTCTGCCAATTCAGGTAATGAGTACCAAGTCACTGCTCCCATGCTCTCCTAACCAACATCTCATTTAAAAGCAGAGACAGCTGGTTCTTAATAAGTGGGTAGAAGGTTTTATTACTTTAATGGGCGAAGGAGAAACTGGAAGGAAGACAAGACTTCAGAGCATCACTTCCAGACTGCATTTCAGCATATCAAGCATTCAGCAGCTATACTGGTTTCCATACACAACCCAGTACTACTGCTGGTTCTCATTCACTTGCTGCAATGAATTCCCTTGGTTGTTCAAGGATCTGAGACTTTGCTTAGTGGGCCAGCAGTGAATATACAGTTTCATTCTTTAGCCGTTTTCCTCTTCATAAAGCCAGATCGGTTCTCCATTCTGGTTCTTAGCATGGGCCTCGGAAACGGTTGCCCTGATAAAACCAGGTGTGTAAGTGGAGTGAGATGTAGGGCATGAGAATTCCCTAATTTGTTGCCTTTGCTACATCTTTAGAGCATGAAACCCTGCCCTATAATGAGATCTCAAAGGATGGAGTTCACCTATACACAGAAGCCTAGTGCAAGAACAACACGCAGCTTTGAAAGTCTGATTTGTTCTTAAATAGTAATCAAGTCAGTAATGTTTTATGCTAGCACACAAAAGCTGGTTATGGAGTTAAACCCTGCTGTGTCAAATGCTGTGCCAAAAAAACCCCCAAAAAACCAAAAAAGGAGGATCTCTACCTCAGAGAGCTCTCACACGAGCGTAAGTCTGTGAAGAAACACAGAAGCAAGGCAATGTCGGCCAGCATAACAGATGGAGATCCCTGCACCCACATTAGTCCAGCATTACGTTCCTTTGGTGTTACAGGAAAGACTTTCAAAGAAGTGAAAATCACAAGTTTATTTTCTTTTTCTCCCTTCATGTGGAAGGCCTGTAGAAATCTCAGATTTATATCATCTGTCACAGGACAATTGGCATAGTTTCAGTGGACCCTTCAACCTATGTAAACTTTTTGCTGTGAGATTCAAGACATCAGGGACATGGTAGGCATTGTCCTGCAGTCTCACCATCTTTGAGTCTGATTACCCTTGACAAGCTGGGTAACTCTGCAGACATTTTTTTCATCTTTTCTTAAAGCCAGATACTGAAAATTACGGAAACAGAGCCAGGCTTTGGCCACAGCCAGTGAAAACGCACACATACACACAGTGAGACCTAGGCAGAGTCTCAAAAGGTAGATATTTGCCTTGCCATATTTCTAACTGTCATGAAACGCTTCACTTTTATTGTAGAGCAGAAGTAAGTGTTGGGATTATGGGCACTAATGACATACTTATTCACAGGTCTATCACCCATGACAAAAATTTAACCCTTCCTTGTACTACAGACAAAAAACTCCTTAGCAAAATTCTGTTCCTGCTGCAAACAAATTCAGCCCAACACTTTCCTGCTCCAAACAAAATGTTTATTTTGATGTCTTGGAGACACGGCTGGAGTGTCACTAATATCAGTCAGCTAAAGCTCTCAGAAGGCTCTGATGCTTCAGCCAGAAGCTGAAACGAGGGTGTAGAAGACTAAGCAGAGACACTTGGAAAGGTTGCCAGGCAAAGTTAAGATTCATGTTATTTAGGAAGAGCCACCAGTACACTTTGGAGCTGATCTAACACTCAGTGAAGGCCTCAAGGTAAATCCATTTATTGACTGCACTCTGCCATGTATGGGTTCACATGAGGCAGAACACAGTATGAAGTAAGAGTGTTGTTATGATGGAAAGAGCATAACAAAAGGGGATACATGGAGCTCCTGGCAAATCACTGCAGGCAGGATGTAGATGAGACTGGAATTACTTGGAGATGAACACTGGGCCCTAACCAACAGCCTTAAGCAATGCAGCGGCCATTTCCTATGGCCTTGTGGCCAAACAATTTCACAGGACTCTTTCCCTGCTTTGGGTTTTTGCCTTTGTTCTGGCAATGATACAGTGTTTGACCTCAAGGACTACTAATCAGTGAGATTTTGAAAGGCAGTCTGCAAGATGGTAAATTGCAGAGTGAAAGTGGAAAAGCTGTTCTTGATTCACGCCAGGTGGAAGTGCTGGTAACCCAAAAGCCGAGTGTCTTCCTCTGGGCAACCCTGAACTACTTTATGAAGCCAAGGGAAGTTAATACTTGGATACCTACTTAAATCACCTGAATTTGAAGAACTGCTGCTCCCATGGACAGCCAAAGAGTAATGGATTGAAGAAGGTAAATGTCAGTACATCTTCAGTGAGCAGAAATGCCTAGGCTCAGAGACAGGCTATAGTGAAGCATGAATTCAGCACAGAAGCATTGATATTTCAGTCCCTTAACTATCAAGAAGGCTCCTGCTTCTCTTTTCAACTGATTAGGCAATTAGGTTAAATACTGGGCTCAAGGGTAGCTGTTACTCACAGCTGTATCTTGTGTATCTTTGCATTCAGAAGCAATTTTATTCATCTGTCAAGAGAAACAGGTCCAGAAAATTTCAAAGCTGTGTGGCAGGATGCAGTGATGAAGCACACAGCAGCAAGACTCCCAGTACAGCAGCTTGGGTGCTGGCCTAAGAAGGTGGCAAATCAGGAGTTGAGTATTGAAGAGAGGCTGGACAGAAGCCCCACTTTTTTCTCTGGATCAGAACCCATATAAATCTACTGGCTGTAGAGATTTAATTTTGGGAATTTCCCCCACAAGTCTGACCTAATGAGAGATAGCAATGTCTGTGTGCTGCTTCTGCACACGCTCATTTCCCAGGTGGCCATTTCCCCGCATTAGAAAAACAATGTAATTACACACCGAACTCAAACTGCCCTGTTTTAGGGAGAGGCAGTTTCTGATACACAGAATTTTTAAATTGAAAACACATTGCCATTGCATAGGCAACACTATCAATTCCTCATCTGTATCAATTTTTTTTTCAGCATATCGAGTCACTTTTTTTTTTTTTTTTTTTTTTAATACTTAAAGGTTAGAATGAATCAGTGCTAGCGTGAACTTTGCAAAAAAAGGTATCCCCAGCAGAAATGAAGACATAATTGATCATCTAGTTTACTAACTTCTATCTAGGGAGACAGACTAGTTGCGCTGGTGACCATGGGAACATAACCGTAATCTGTCAACACTGTCATGCAGGTACTTTTTTCATTTAATTTTCATTTTCTTTTCACTTTTACATTTACTCACCTTGTACTTGACTGTGATTTTGCACAGTGGGTATCTCATATTTAAAATATAAATCCATGATTTTACTGTAAAACCACGCAAACTCTCTCCTTTTTATGGCTCACCCATTAAAATTTCACAGATGAGAAATTCAAGCACTAGGCTCATGCAGACCTGAGCTATAAACAAACTCTCTGGACTGGAAAAGCCCTGATTTTCACAGACACTTTACTCAGACAGGCTTTGGGCTTAAAATGCCCATAGCTGAGAAATGCAAATTAGGTTGTAAGTTTCTGTTTGGAGATGTGCCAGCTCTGTTCTGCTTTGCTTCCATTTTGCTGGGCTAGGTGGTCATTGACCCAGGGTGGCCTTGAATTTGGATTGAGAGCTCACTTCAGCACTTCACTACAGCCTGCTGCTCATGTGAAAGGGTACAGTTTTAAGTATGTGTACTAGTCCAAATGTTAGGCAAAGGTAATTCCTTTCTGGGGACCAGGTCCCATTCAAGATGGCAGGGTGAGTTCTACAACTCGTACTCCTCTTTCCAAATTCTGCTTACATCCCAGCCAATTTCCTTTGCTTCCCTACTCCTTCAGGGTACCCTTCACTGCTTCTCCTACCTCCAGAAAGTGGAGCACGTTGTCTTCCCAGAAGGACCCCACACTCCTGCCCAACAAGCATGTGCAAAGGATGTTCTGATTGCCTCCTTCCTTAAGAAACAGTGAAAGTTTCCTCCCTGTGCCCTAGAAACAGGGAGTCCCTGCTGGCCTCGCAGGCTGCCATGATATTGAGTACCATCAGTCCTTGGCTCTGTGGGTGACAGAGCTCTGCAGACATCCCCTAAGGCCTTTCCTGCTGTCCCTTCTATGTTAATAAGATATCTGGACTCTAGCTCTAAGTGGATCATTTCCTTTCTCATTTGTCTCATCTCACAGAACCCTGGAGGTCTGCTCACATTTATTTTAGGCTCTGGTGGAGCCAATTTCCCCATTTCAGTTTGATTTACCTTCATTCCCAGACAATTATGCTTCCCTTTCTTAGGGAGGCCTGTTCTTGGATTAAATAAAACCAAGCTGTTCTTACTGGTATTTTTGTTGTTGTTGTTGTTATTAGCATTTTGCTCCCTCATTCACTGGGATGCTGGATAGCCTGCCTCCACCAGCAAAAAGACAAGTGAGTGAAAGGGTACCCTAACCGTGCAGACATGCATGCTGTGAGGCCAGCTCCCTGTGCAGCTCAGGTCTGGATTGTAGGCTCATACAGAGCTTGAGCTGGAGGATCGATTTCAAGCATCAGCAAAACCAACAGCTCTGCCTTTGAGCAGGGAGCAGGCAGCGGGGCCACATGCACGCAAGGAGCACCTGGAAAGCTGCTGGGGGTGGTTCCTCTAGGAGTGCAGGGTGATACTGAGACACACTCAACAAAACAATTTGAGGTGTCCTGGGTGAAAAAAAACCCCTCTGTGTCTCCTGCCTAATCTGGTTTTTTGAGAACTCAACATAGCAACTAGTTTAGTGAATTTCCAGACTCCTCCCATAGCCCCACAGGAGCAGAAACTCATAGGGTATCTCCTTTGGAGAGCTCAGCTTCTAGCCTTTTGTCTGCATTCCCTACGTGGCACTAGAAATGCTTTGGTGTTGGTAGCAGTTGGGTAATGGGAACTGCATCCTGTGGCGAAATACGGAGAAGGGCATGTGCTTGTGAGGGTGGAACTGCGTAAGGGGCAGGCGGTCAGCACTGACCAGCACAACCTTCTCTCCCTGCTCTCCATGCATGGCCTAAGCCCTTTGGATAGAAGTTCACTGGATGTGTGTGCAGATGCAAGGAATGACAGATAAAACTGGAAACACAAATGTGCTTCTAGGGCTGCTGCGGAGCCATCAGCGGGTGCATCTTCAATCCTTATTCCGTTTGCACTGAAGTCAAAGCAACTTGGACAGATAAAGACATTATTGCTCACCCTCTAAGATACATCTCTGGGAACCATGGACTGAGCTCACAAGGACATTACAAAGCTTATTTATTGGTGGGGGGTAACACGCTTTCTCCCATAGGTGGAAGGCACAGCTCAGACCCTGCAGACAAAAATACCAAACAGAATATTATTCCCTACATCGAGCCGTAACTGAAAAAGCAAGGAAAAGCTGCTCCCTCCTCATGCTTTGGGACAGGGATTGTGGTGTCTAAGGAACCATGAAGGAGAAACTCTCTCGACTGTATTTCTAGTCTCTGCAGCCTGTTCTTGCCACTGTCCTGACAAGTGTAAATCATGTTCCAGTGTGAATCTGGACCCAGTACATCTATCATGTCCGAGTGGCAATACAGGTTATGCTGTTTGTAAATCCACTGAGAATAATGTATTTGTGCTGTGGGATGACATCCCATAATGAGATTGTGATATTCCAAAGGCCAAGATTTGCTATTTGTGACAAAGACATTTCATGAACAGCAAGGCTGCCAGGAGATCTGCTGGGCTTAGGGGACATTCATAAGCTGGGGAACCTTCTTACCTGCTCAGCCATAACTCAGATACAGGGGGGAGTTTCTAGTGCTTTTTAGACCAATCACTAAATACAATTAACTACATATCTGGCCATATATTTGCATTCAAAACACCGCACAGCACAAAATAACTGAATGTAGAAAAGCACAGCCAAGAACTGCGTATATTTACAAGCCACCCCATCATATTGATCCAACTACATTTAATATAGCAAATACAATAGTAAAAAAAGTCATTTCCATGCCTAGAACAACTACATTTACTCTCCTCAGAGATTTAGAAAATGAATCCTTTTTATAATGAAATTCTGCTTTTTTTCTTTGCTCCCAGTTGTAGTTTATTTATGGAAAGCTTGAAAAAATTTCTTCACTCTAATTTGTGGAAATGCACATATGCCACATCCTTCCCTTCTGTGCTGTAAGCAGAAGTTGTGTATGTTTGTATTTATGCATATGTACAAATCTGCATGTAAATTCATGTCACACTAACCCTCTTAGCTACTGAAACAACTTACACCTAGCTTGTCTCCTCTTATCTCCTTGGGAATCAATCAGTCTGGATTTAGTAAAGTAGGTGAGTTATACATTTATCTCGGCTTATAAAAGCAGCCTCAGAAATGTTGTCTTGTTGAAGGCCAGACAGTAACAGGAAAATTGTTAAAATACAGCCTCTGTATAGAACCCAGCAGAATTAGGAACTCAGCCTAAGCCTCTTGAGACTCAGTCTTGTTTCTCTGGCACTGAGACCAGCTGTCTTGTCTTTATTTAAATGCACAGTCTTTTGAAATTACTATTTTATCCTACTAGACCTCTTGTTCTTCACTTACATCAACGCGTATACAAGCATGGAAAATAGTTACATGTTAAAATAAAAGCGAAGGCAGAGTATAATGCAAACTCCAAATCCCCTATCCATGCACAGCCCAAGGCAAGGGAAGTGCATGGAGCAATGGTTAGGTTACTGGAAGCTGAAGGCCTTCTTACCCATCTGAACTGGAAGTTGAGTTAAAGTCAGTATGAAGTTAAGGCTGCCTGCTCTACTGGGGAGTTGTACTTAGTGACTCAGGGCATGCTCCTAGCCCTAATTTCCCACATCTGGATCACAGACATCCCATTTTACAGGTGGGTAAAAATATAAAAAAGCAAATTGAAGCAATTTGTCTGTAGTCATACAACATGTCTGTGACAATGCAGAACAGTTCTTAGTGTCTCTCAAGCCTGTCCTATCAGTCTCTACAGGTGAAGCTGCACGCTCTCCAACTATGCTGGGTGCTGTATGTTCACATGTATAAGCAAATGTATTCCTGTTGTTTATTTGCTCTGCTGCTTACCTCCACATGTCTCCTAGCACAACAGCTGACCAGGGCTACAGATGGGTAAGAAAGATGGTTACACATGAATCAGTACATCTTTGAAATCTGCCACCTCCACCTCCCGGGACTATCATACAGATGTGGACATCCAGGCCAAAATCCTGCACTGGGTGGAGTGGAAAGTTTGCCTGACATCACTGTTGTGTCTCCTGAGCAACAGTGCGTGCTTGGCTTGCTGTCTACGGCCTCAATCAGGCAAAGGGCTTGTAAAGTGGCGTAAAAGAAGCATTGATGGGGTTTAACATAAAAGGTAGAATCAGGCCACTAAAGCTGACCATATAAATCCAGCAGGTCACTGATTCTTTTGTGTTGATGTGAACTGGCATAATCAAAACCTGGCTGGGTTCCCCTTGCAGTCTCTCCATCACATGTTACTTACCATCTGAATTTCCCTGCCTTCACAGAACACTCCCACCCCCTCCTGACCTGCTCTCTGAAGGAACTGTTAGTTTGAATAATAAGATCCCTTTTTAATAACATTCTCTCAGAAATCCCAAATGCCAGAGACTGCACATCAGCATGTACAATCTCAGCCATTCACATGCACGCATCAGTGATTTTTCCCATCTCTGATATGTCAATGCTGTTTACAAATTAATTCTTAAATATATTTCTGCCCTTTAAAATCTGTAGCATAGCGTGACTGCACTGACTGCCCCGTACAACTGCAGAGGTTCTATTCCAGAGACACTACTGTCAAGGATGAGTTTGCCTGTAAACAAGAGGCTAATACAGCCCATGGGCATAGTTTCTAGCCATGAGAAGTCTGTTGGGTTTTGTACAGCAGGTAGGGCCTTTGTGTGTGTTTTGTGACCCATATTTCAGGTTTATTATTACCAAAAGACAGAATCCTCCCCTTGCGTTACTAATCTGCAGCAGAATATCATGGCCACCACCACAGAAAACACTAGTACCAAATGTATTGTTGGAGTCTGGAAAAACACTGTTCCAGCGGTATATCCATTTCTGCCACGTCTGTCCAGACTTTGCCTGGAGCTGGTTTCTGCTCCCTCAGGGAAGGCAGCGCAGTTGTGCTGGTGTACGTTAGGTGGCAGAGATCCTGCAGAGAGGTTCATTCTTCGGAACGTTTGGCCTCAGCCAGTGTTTTGGAAAGAAAAGAAAAACGGGGGAAAATCTCACAAAATAATCCTGGAAGACAATCTCAAAAACCTGGGACACTGCTGAGAACCTCATGGAGTGCTTTGATCATCTATTTTACAGCCAGGCCCTCTGATTTCTATGTCTAATCCATCCAGCAGCCTGAAAACTTAGTAGTAGGTATCTTTGAAAACTGAAAGTTTCTCCTCTGTAAATGGTTCCCACAAATGATGCAATGTTTGGAGAAGTGTCAATGCTGGTTTTATTTATTTATTTATTTTAAAACGGATTTCACTAGACACTACCCCACATATTCAGCTTCATGTGTTCTGATCTCCATGCTGATAGCTCAGCATGGGGCTGCAGAAGCTGTCCTAGCTGGAGACAGTGGGAACAGAGGGAATGCAATGAGTGCTAGCCAGATTGCCACAGAAGGCAATTTGAGATGATAAGTAAATTAGCTGGATGCTTCTGTAATACGATCAGTGGCAAAACAGTAGTAACTTAGTTGTGGTAACTGCATGTGGATGTCTCAAAACTAGTTTCCCCCATTGTTTACAGTACCAGAAAAATAGTATTTTATCAGTGACATATATTCCTCTTAGATTTCGGAAGTTTTTTGCACAGCTATAAGCACCTGTGATACTTGTCCTTAATGATATCTCCCTGTGCAGAGGAATGAAGCACCAAATGGTTTGGCTGGTCCTAGAGCAAGGCAGCACAGAATAAGCAGGCCTGAATCTCTTTAGAAGATTGCTGCCAACTGCAGTGGGACCTGAGCCTGTGTGCATCAGTGCTTAATTCACCCTCAAAAAAAGCCTAACGACGGGCTGGATTTGTTCTTAGTACAACTCTCTTGACTTCAGTGGAGTTTCCCTTGCAGCAAACTTGCCCTAACACACTCACATTGTGCAGTCAAGCAGAGCGGCAGAGGCTCTGGCTGGCAGGCCATAATCGAATACCACTTCAAGTAACACAGCCAGCCTGCTGCCAGGGGTTTGGAGCAAGGAGAGAGGCAGCATGCCAAAGTCATCTCCTGCAGAACTCTGTTCTTCCCAATTATTTAGTTATACTGATGCTGACAAGTGTATTTTGAATCTTTGATTTCTACTGCTTGGGGCTACCTCACCAGTGTTGAAAGCTCAGCATAGCTTCTGATTAAACAGCCAGTTCACCATCCATGCAGCTCAGCATTCCATTTCCTACAGTGTTTGCGCCAGGACTGCTGCGAAGGAGTTTGTGCTGGCTCCTTTCTGGGTGCCATTTGCACCAGTGGCTTTGGGAGGTACTACTGCTCTCCTCTGCACAGCAAGACTGTTCCTAGTCCTTAGGGTGCCAGTTCCTGCCTTAGCAACACAAGAAAGACAAGCAGAGTCTCCTCCAGTTTGTCAAGCAGATGCCAAGTAAGAGATGTAAAGGCTACTTCTCTAGCAAATTCCAGGATGAGGAAGAAATAATGAACATAAGCCCTTCTGGGATGAGCACACTTATTTCCCAGAGCAGTGACTAGAATCGTTAGCCAATTGTACCTCAAATTCCTGTAGGATATTGCTGGGAAGAAATAGAAATATACTGCACAATGGTTTGCCTTGTGACAGGAGATTCTGTGTAGAAACTACTGGGAACAGACAGACATTAATCTGCTGTAGGCCTGGTATGAATTTCTCTGTGTTTTGTAGAATGCTGGAGGAAATCACCTACTGTGATTTCCTAGATCTGAAGATTCACTTTCCCTCAGAAATTCCTTTCAGAATTTCCCATGAATAAGCTTCTTCCTTTCCTCTGAAAAATTGTGACCATTGCCAAAGTACAGAATGCTGGACTTCACTTGTAGACTTTTGATGAAAAAAAGGAATATTTTTCACCAGAAGATAAGCACTTCCACACACTGAAGATACTTGTAGAGGTTTTTACCTTCCCCAGGGGAGAAAAAGCTCTCCCCTGTTGCTTCTTCCTCCTCCTCCCAGTTAGTACCAGTGGCAAAGATTAGCAACAAAGTACTATGGCATCTTCTTAACAGCCCAGCTGGTGCCCAAGTCAGAAGAGAAAGACTTGGTTGAGTGAGGTTTCTCTTTGATGAAAGAGTTATTCTTTGTCTTCTCTGTTTCCTAACAGAGATGGACTCAGAGACTGTGTATCTCCATGGTCGCCTAGTGGCCATGGTTTCAGAGGGGCTGTGTTTGGTCACTTTGGGGCTCCCTCCAGGTCTGTGTTCCTTTTTCTGTTGCTGAGAAATAATAAGACTTGGGAAAATGAGCCTAGACTTCCCAAATTGTAGCAGTGGGAGTCTAAAACCTACTCCTGAATTCTTCACAGCATTCTACAAATACTCTACCTTGCATGAACCACAAGCCTTGACTGAGGCACCATTCAAGCTGCTCTGCTATGTCTGATTTGCATTCAGATTTTCTGTGCTCTGTTTGTTTCTCATGAATGCATCAGAGTAGTCAGTGTGCATCCCAGGGTGGTGTACTGGAAGCTGTACCTTGGTGCCTGTGATTTAGAAAAAGCCAGTAAAATACCTTTTGATCACTGGGCTGAGCTCAGATGTGTTTTGCGCTAATAAGGGGCCCTTATTTTTTTGTACATTTTCATGTTTTATTATTTAAATATAAATTTAGCTGTGGTTGAATAGACTGACTTTATAGCTGGTAGAAATGTCACTCTTCTGTATTGCAGGCATGAAGATGAAGCTATATAGGAGCTTAGTAATAACTCTATGCTTCTAGAAAAATGCAACTGTGATTTACAAGTTTGTAAAGCTTGAAAGTTCTCAACATAACAAGCTAGCTGTGAAACATTAGAGGTAAGGGCAGGTGAAGGAGGGCAAGAAGCAGAAAGCCTGCTCTGCTGAGTCTGTTTAGCCAGTCTCCAGCCATTGGTCTGACCCTGGCATTTCCACATGATCCCAAATGATCACAAGCCACATCGAAGGTGGGTCCCTTTTACAACATAAATGCTGAACTGTGGCAGGAAATAGTAATGTTAACACCTCAGGCAAAGCAGGTATTATTTCACTATGGGACTATGGTCCCAAGAACTGATCAGACAAGAAAAATAATGAATCTGGAAACATGTGGAAGAGCTAAGAACTGCTCAGACTAGTTTTCCACATAGATTACATTTCCAGATCTGTAAATGTAATCCTTACAGGTGGGGTCTTAGCCGGAATGGAAACATGCAGCACTCTGGACTGACACCAACCACAAAACCTGCCTAACAAATACTACCAACATCATTGCTAGCAAGAGCACTGGCTGACAAGAGAGCTGATGGCTGATACAAGTAGCAACATCCAGAGATGCAGCAAAGGCTTCCGTCTCGAGGAGAAAAAATTGTTGCCCTCTGCATCCTATGGACCAGAAAGAATGGAGATATGCTAAAATCCAGAAAGACTGTTTGTGATTTTGTTGTTGCTGTTCTGAGAGTGGCCTTTCAGAGGACATGAACTCCAGGGCTGGCTATTGCTCACGGCAGCCCCATAGCCCCTGCCGATTGCCATCGGCTGGTCCCAGGCCCGTCAGCGGGGATTACACACTGCCACCTCCCGGTGCGATTCAGCCAAACCAGTGATCTGGTTGCTAAAGGAAGTCCTGGGGGAAAGACTTCACCAGTCCTTCTTACATTAAAGTCATAGATAGTGGAGGCAAACAAGTCTGCACTAGAACTCTAAAAGCAGCTTGGATAAATGAGCTCCAGTGGAAAGGAAAAATCTTCTATTTGTCTAAAACTACAATCAGAAGAAGAAATGGCAACAGGATTTTCAGGATAACAAATGTGCTTTGCTGCAGTCTGAGGCAAACAGAAATGATGGCTACATCTATTTGGTGAATGGTCTCCCACAAGTGGTTCCTGAGCATTTATGCAGGTTTGAGCTGTTGGAAAACATGCTGGCCTGCTACAGACCAGCAAGTTTGGACTCCTTTCTTTTACCATCCCTCCATCAGCATTTTCAAGAGACATTCCCACTGGGCCAGTCAGGGGATATGGGGAGACCACAGCCTAGTTGGAGGTGGGCTGGGTCATGAATCTCTTCCACATCATTGTTACTGTGAGACTTCACCTACTGATGCAGAGGAGATTACTAGTTCAGTGCATCCCAATTTCTCCACTGGGATTGAATCCTCCTGGCCTTTTATCTTCCACAGTGATACAGAGGAAGCTATCCACCACCAAACAACTGCACTGTAGCATCAGCAGGCCCAGCTGAGGTTGGGATGGTCACATGCTATATTTAAATAGCGGTTTGCTTTTGCTATGTCATTGTTACATAAGAGTCATTAATTGGAAGGCTGTAGAACAGGCTATTTGAGAGAGCTGATGTCTCCCACTAGGGATCCAAGAGACAGAAGATTTCCTGACTACACATGTGTATCCTCTGCCAAAGGCTTATACAGCCAGCACTTTCTTATGATTACAACTTTCTTTGAGAGAAAAATATATTCTAACAAGCAGCCCTTAATCCTTCAACTACTGCTATGAAGAAGCCTTAGAATAAGAGTTCCTGCAGTATAACACTTTTGAAATATATGCAGCAGGAGTGATAAAAAACCCTCTTTTATACTTGGAAAACAAATCTGTTTCAGTTGGGTGCACTCAGGCATTCCTTCTGATTTGTTTAACATGCATCTTCTGTCCAGTCTGTCTGAACAGAGACCAACTTAATGAAGCCCAAAGATGTAAGGCTTTTAGATCTTTTTATGATGTTGTGGATGAAGTAAAAACAAAACTGTTGTGGGGTGGTGAGCATCAGACAACAGAAATAACACTGATATGTGCCTTGATTTATTATATAGCAGCCATATGGCAAGGTTTGCAGTTTCTGAATAGACAGCAAATTCTCTCAGAAGTTGCCACACAGGAAAAGCATGAGGAATCCTTACAGCAAAGAGACAGGTGGCCAAGAGCTGCCCCACCACACATGCTGCTGTCAGAATGGAAACGTACCCATACCAGGGCTGCAGCTCTCTGCCCCACCGTAGTGACCAGCTCCTGCCCACCTCATCTGGCACCACTCCCTTTAGGAAAGAGCTGCTCTTTCTGGTGCGCATTCCTGCTCTCTGGTTTGGCTCACATCCAGGGCAGAGAGGAATCTGAAAGCTGGTAGCACCTTCAGCTGCAAACACTGAGTATCTGCCTCACCTTTAGACAATGAGTTTTGACATTTCCTCTTTCCTTCCCTGTTGGCATAATTTCTTGATAGGCAACGAAACTTTATTTATTGAGTCATCTTGTGGGTTGAACATTTTTATGTTCATGGAACAAGATAAACCCAACATATAAACATATACTTGGCCACAAAAATAAGCTCTTGACACCCAGCGACCTGGGCTCTTCCCCACCCTCAGACAGAAGCCTCACCCAAAATATAATTCATGTTCATTGTCTTGCTGATCTACACAGTACCGTTGGACTGAGGGAAAGTTTGATGGTCAAAGGCAGGGCTTTCAGTAATTCTTCTAGTTCCTCAATAGGCAGGTCTAGTGGAGACATTGCTTGATCTCTGCTGAGATGACACATTGGCAGAAGGGGCTCTGTAAGGCAGAACGGGTGAGGTCCTAAAGGTTTCTTAGGTCAAAGTCAGTGAATCAAAGAGTAGCAAACGGGAAACCAATGCATTTTATTGAGTCGTGACAGGCTGCAGTAAAACCGCATTCATCAGACAAGGCTTTATTGCCACCCACTGTGGCTGTGTCACTGCTGAGATCAGGCTTCATGTCAGAAAAGGTGTAATACAAAAGTACTTTGACAGATGGGCAGTGCCCAAAAGACTTTGCAGTCCTAACAGATGAAGGTGATAGGAAAAAAGGATTTTTGTCTCCATGCTATAGGTGGACAACAGAGTAGGCGTACCTCCAAACTGCACACTGCTGCTCAGAGCCCCGAACCAGCTCATAATGCTTGGTGTTGCTAAAAATCACCATTTGGACAGGCAAGGGCAGCACCTACAACATTGCCTTGAGCTAGCACACCTCTCTTCCTGACTTACCAGATCTGTGCTCTGTGAGTGTGGCTAGATTGCTTCCAAATTGAGATTGGTGATTACACAGCTCTGGCTCTCCACCCCACTCAATTTCTTTGAATTTCATTGCATCAGAGTTAACATGGCCAAGTCAACATCTGGATATACACTAGAACATCTACCCATCACTATGTGAATAGGCTGTAAGAACCAGGATTTAACCTCGGGTCTTCTGTCCAGTATCTAACTGAAGGTAAACTTTCAAGTTGGCCTCCAGTAAAGGGGCATGTTCTTTTCAAAACTGAAGAGTTGACAGAGAATACCTAGTTGAAATCATTTCACTGACAGCTTGGTTTAGTCTGAGGGAGATTAAAGTTTCCTGCTGGCAATAGCTGGGCAATAAAACTGTGATGCTTTTTTATCAGTCACTGCAATAATATTAGATAAATAGATTTCATTGTTCAGCATCACTCATACCACGTAAGTCACTCAAAGAATCCTGATATCAAGAGATGAAGAAACCACCTCAGAGAAAAAGCTTGTTTTCCTCAAAGTTTAAAACCCTTTCAGAAATTTGAGGGTATTTCCTAGATGGTCTTTTACAGATCCCTTTTATATTCCTAAAGAATCTTTTACACACCATCTTTCATTCATATGTACCTCAGAGTATGGCTCTTCCATATTGAGACTAGTTTTTACCCACAGGTTTCAGGAAGGGTTCATGATTTGGGATGCTCCCTCCCATGCTAAGGGCCCTACCTTGACATGCCTGGAAATGTTGAAAAATTTTTAAGCTGCCTAAACTGCACTGTCCATCACCTTCAAATCTGAATAACTACAGGACCCCTGTTCAGCCCCTACTCAGCTCCATTAACCTGAGGATGGGACAACTCCTAAGCTTTCACTTACACTATGCTCTCAGTCACGCGGTGTCAAAGGGCACCATTTAAGATAGTTATACTGCGGTGGAGGATTTATTTCATCTTTGTACTTTCTATAGCTGCAATCTGAGGCAATTACAGAACATGACTCAGGACCTATCTACACAATGCAGTGCAATGCAGAGATTTTCAGTTACAACTGATTCATCCCATAGTGGAAGATGCCCTGACTCACAGGAGTCATTACAAAAAATGAGACTATGTACAGCTTCCAGAGCCAAGATTTCTGTTACAGTATCTTGGATCTTTCAGTGCCTTCAAAGTACCAGAGATTATGTTAGCTAACTGGGAAGAGTTAAAATACTTTTATGCATGGACAAACACTTAAAAGTCACCCTTCTGTAGTTTCTACTCAGAGGCTGCCTAAAAGACCAACAGATACCTCGTAGAAATTGAAAGCCTTGCATTTTAAAGTGTCAGATGATCAGGACATTTCACTTCTCCTGCCCAGCTTAAAATTACACTGAAGAAACTTGGTTTTCAGAGGCTATCAGAAGCTCAGCACTTGAATGGCTTGAAATGGAGGCAGTCCAAATAACTACTTACTTTTGAGAATTTGAGCAATTAAAAGTAGAACTCTGCTGCTATCTCCAGTGACTAATGATATAGCCAAACTGAACAGTTTGGGACAACATTTTCCCTAGTATTATGAGCCTCAGTCTTGGTTTTCCTGGTGTACTCCAAGCAGAACACTGGTCATTTAAAAATAAATACACCCCCCCCCCCAACAAACAAAACAAGAATTCTACTTTGTCTGTACCTTAAAATTCTAGTGACCTTTTCTGCATTAGAGACTAATACTCCCTTTAAAAACCAGGAGCTTATAATTTGCTTGAGGGGAAGTACATTTACCAAAATTGTGCTTGTTGACACTATGTCTGTTCAACTTCAGGGAGAATCAGAGTTCTGGCCAGGATACAGTTTGGCCAGATCCTTGTAACTGCATTTCCTATTTTGCCAAGCTCCAGACCAACTTTATGTGAGCAAAGCCTCATTTACCCAGCACTAAAGCGTTGCAAGGGATTAAACAGGTAAATTATCAGGAACCAGATCTGGCATCCTGCTTCCTTTTCACTGTCAAGCTGCTGTCCCAATACCACTGGGCACAGACAGGTAGGGGAATGACAGCATCCAGTTCAGGTCTGGACACAGAGCCATGTGAAAGGCATACTGGAACAGACTGCAGTGTAGCAGCCAGAAAGGAAACCAAGCTGGAGAATCTGCAAAGACAGAAGCAGGTGAAGTAGACAGATCCTGTGAAGAGAGCAAGAAAAATGCATGTGGAAGTAGAAGTCCAAGTAGTGAGGACAGAATCTGGGAGTCTGAAACTGGTAAGATGACAGGAAGGGGCAGCCTGGGGTAGAGTGGAAGGAAGGGCAGGACAGCTTAGGCACACAGAAGGTGGAAGACAGGTGCTGTGCTCTGTTCCTGGAAAGCAGCGGCAAAAGCAATGGCAGAGTGGACAGATCATCTGCAAATACTGAAGCAGTCAAAGCATGAGGAACTAACAAAAGCTACCTGTAATGCCATGAGGCAGCAAAGCAAATGACCCCCATGTCACTGGTAACTTTAAGGTATCATGACAAACCTGAGGAAGTACTTCTCTTTAACATGCCCTAACAAGAGAGGAAATTATGACACACATGAAAATTATTCCACCACATGCGGAACTGTGTTAAAAAAGCCCCCAACATACTAAAGAAACCTCACACATTTATACAATTTATAAAATCCAAGACTCAGTAATTTCATGACAGAATTTAAAACCATTTTTTCTACTTCCTTCACTTTGGCCTCCTTCTCTGTAGGCATTATGACATTTAAGTGCATTTTTGCATGTTACCAACAATATAAAGTTTTTCAATATTCTAAACTTCTTCTACCTGTTCTTTTCCTTACCATTTTGATATTTTCAGCAGGTTTCTTGAACTTTTGACACCAAACTAAAACAATATACTCCAAATGAGCAAAAATGTTTAATTGACTACAGCTCCCATCGCTGACTTGGCATTCTACCCAGCCCACCCCCACCAAATCAGATCAGCCCTTCTGTTTATACTGAATTCTGCTGATTGTGTAATGTGAACACCCACTCTTTTGGAAAACTTCTTTTTGCCCTGTCACCTTCCTTCAAGTATGGTAGCAGAAGTACAACTGTATATTTGCCTTAAGTAAATGTGCATGCATATTCCAAGAGCTACAGACCTCTGCACCACGGTTCTACAGGCTTCCTCACTTAATATATCCATTAATCTGTGTCACCCGCACAACTCATCAGTCATGAATTTATGCTTTCTTCCACATCATTGCTCAGAATATTAAACGGCATACCCTCCAGAACTCTGCCCAAGCTACATACCCAGACTGTGATAATCCCTTGTTTATAGCTACCCTCCGGGGTTTAGCAAATAATAGGGCTGGAAAAGGATCTCCTCAAGAATTTAAACTTGCTCTCAGAAAAACATTTTGCATACCGCATAGGATATGGTTTTGCTAGAGGATTGCACTTACTTCAAACTCTACTGGCTGCCAGGTAGAGACCACGTAAAAGTATCTATACTTAACAATGTTTATCCAGGTATTCACAGCGTATGAATGATCATGCAAAGAAATATTAGATGTCAGACCTACAGAAGGAGGGCATCTCTGTGAAAACATCCTTAGACATTTCTTCTACAGCCTGAGACATAAGCAAGTCTTAATTAAAGGACCACAGCACAGTTCAACAGTAGCCATCATCTGCAGCTCTGGGATCATCCAGGCATCAGTACAGATTGGCCCTAATGGATGCCCCCTCCCCATGCTCTTACCCTTGTTTCATTTTAGGCAGCCTCCTCAGTGTCTGGTGGTCTCCGGAGATAGCAGAGGTGACAAAAATGAGCAGGAATAGCATCAGACAAGTAGAATAGAGAAATTGTCTTTCCTCCTTCACTGTCCACAGTTTTGATGCCTGGGTATTTGATTCCATGGATTTTGTTTCCATCTATGAAATAACCAGAAAAAGTTATTTGTGAAATTCAGCCCTAAAGTTTGGAGGAAAAAGGAGAGTGTTGTACCTAAAGTTATGCAAAGGTACAGACATAAAAACGTTTGCCAAGCATTAAGGAGTATTATTATCAATTTCATAGCATTCCAGGGCTGGAATCTGCAAAGTGTCCAAGAAGGCTTGAAAGTACTTGAGGCCTTGGCTAGGATCACCGAGATCAATAGGGCAAAATACAGGCCTGCCAAAAAATGTTCTTCAATGTCTCATTGAACCTGTTCTGAAAGGCAAAAAATTGGACCCAATCTTATCTAACCTCAAAAGGCAAAGGTGATGATTGCCGGCTGTTTCACTTAACTTTTGAAAACTACCCATGCTTTTCAGGCCTATGCAAACCTGACATCAACACTAAAATCCAGATGGATAACCAAAACAACAATTCTTTTCTCATTTTGCTCATTTTGTCTGCAGGTATCAAAGCAGTTAACAACTTTGCCCAAATGTCAAGGTGATGAGGCTCGCAGCAAAGAGCTAATTCAGCGGGACCACCAACATAGGCGGCTGCCGGAGCCCAGCCAGCTGCATGCGGGTCCATGCTGCCACGGTGCATGTCAAAGCTCACTCTTAAACACCAGGTGTGGTGAAGATGGAGTTTGAACTCAAGGAAGAAATCACCACTGTGGTGCTTGCTCAACAACTGACCTCCCCACAGGTCAAAAAATCAGACCAGTTACCAGAAAAAGAACTAAAGAGTGACTCCAGCACAAACAGAAGAGTGCTGTGGCTTTATTGCACCATCCCCTGATTGCCTAAGCCCGGTAGGGAACTGGGTAATATGTGAAACAGTTTCAACCTGGAGAATCCTCTCCTGTGAGGAGACAAGTGGTGTGAGATGTTGAGACCCTGCCCGCCATGACTTCCATCTGTATACCAGCCTCTTCCTCTTCCCTGCCAGGGGCACTGCACCGCCAGCCCCCAGCCGGCTGCAGCCCCTCGTGCATCAGCTCCTGAGCCAGCTGGAGCCGCCCCTGGCCAGCCCAGGGCAGCTCTGACCCCCAGCCTGAGGCATGAGCCTACACATGGGGACCAGGGTAAGGCCAGTGAGGGGAACCAGGACGAGGCAGAGCCGGGGGTGTCGTGGTTTAACCCCAGACAGCAACCAAGCACCACACAGCCACTTGCTCACTCCCCCTCACCCAGAGGGATGGGGAGGAGAATCAGAAAGGAATGTGAAACTCAAGGGTTGAGATAAGAATAATTTAACAAGTAAAGCAAAAGCCACACATGCAAACAAATAAAACCAAGGAATTAATTCACTACTTCCCACGGGCAGACAGGTGTTTGGCCACCCCCAGGGAAGCAGGGCTCCATCACATGTAACGGTTACTCAGGAAGACAAAAGCCATAATACCAGATGTCCCCACCTTCCTCCTTCTTACCCCAGTTTATATACTCAGCATGACACCCCATGGTATGGAACACCTCTTTGGCTAGTTCGGGTCACCTGTCCTGGCTGTGTCCCCTCCCAGTTTCCCATGCCCCTCCAGCCCTCTCACTGGCAGGGCCCAAGAAACCAAAAAGTCCTTGATTTAGTATAAACATCACCCAGCAACAACTAAAAACATCAGTGCACTATCGACATTATCCTTACATCATAGCCAAAACGCAGCACTGTACTCACTACTAAGAAGAAAATTAACTCCATCCCAGCCGAAACCAGGACAGGGGTTGAGCCAGGAGCCCAGCCTGCGGGGCCTACAGCCAGGCCGGGCTGCGGCGAGGCCAGAGCGTGGGCCACAATGGGGCAGTGGTTGTGGGTGGAGGCCCCAGGTGAGGCTGGTCAGGGCCCATGAGATCTCTTAGTGTGCTCAGTGCCCTGATGTGCTGTAACACTTGCTTTTTAGTTCAAATTTTAAGTACCAAAACTTCACTCCCTACTTACCCGCAGCTCCTGTTACCTGCATCCCTGGTGCACGTCTCAGCCTGCTGCAGGTGCAGAGGAGGGCCCCTAACAAGGCCAGTGGTCCACACTTTACCATGGCCACTCCCAAAAGTTATTTACCATCATCTCATCAAAACATTTGCATTTACAAAAGCCAGGGGAAGCCTAGAAGAGTTTCAGCTACTTGCCTGCTAGGGAGAAGCATCCTGCTTCACTGCACTTTCCCATGCATGTTTTTTCTTTCCTAGGTGGCTGACACAATGCAATTTGACCACCTCTATGTCTTAATAGTTGCTCCTCTTGCTGGGTACCTGTAGCTTCCATCACTACTGCTGCTTCACTTTGGTGAGACCTTGATGTTTTACAAATGAGGTGAGTGCTCTAATCCCTGAGCTAACCAGGTAATTTCACTTACTTTTTTCTTCTTTGGACCTGCTTGCTTTCTGTGAAAAAATTAAATAGCTGCTGGGCCTTAAAGGCAGCCTGACTCATGTGGGAGATCAAGGTACAAGAGCTCACTCTGCAGAACAGACAAGATAAAGACTGGCTTCCCTTTTCACTCTGTGACCTCTGGCAAGACCTGTCATCTCATACTGTTCCACCCTGGGAAATGGGAACAAATACACAGTTCTGAAACTTGAGCCTAGGGAGAAATTTTCAGAAATAAGGAGGAAACCCATGTGGCTTCACTGAGTGAATGCAACTGGAGTATTGCACCTGCTCCTTTGAGCACAGCAGTTTGAAAACCTGTTCCAAGCTGTCTGCATGTGAAGAGAGTCTAAAGCAATGCTTTACAGCCTATGGCTGCTTAAAAGATTTTTCTAAGTATATTAATATATTATTTTCTTCATTTTATTCATTTTCTGGATTTACAAGATAACACAAGGCAATAGAAGAACTGTGGGATAAAATGAAAGCTATTTTCCACAGCAAAATCTTAACTGATTAGTATATTTTATTTAGGTTTTTTTTCATGAAGCTTTTCTCACGGCTTATCCTCTGCTATGCTCCTTGTATAGCAGGCCTAGAATAAAAGAATTTGCCCGGACGCGGGGGTGTCATACGTTCCATCTCTAACAGGCTTATTCAAAACTACAGGGAAGATTTACAGGTTTGTATCTCTTGGAAGCCCTGTACTTACAACATTAACAGCACAAAGAGAATTGCCTGTGATTCTGTTTCCTAGCTTTACTCAGATGTTTCTCTGTCATTGCTAATTCTCCCATTTTGATACTAGCCTTTAGAAATTGTTTTCATAAAACTAAGCTTGTGGAGTTAAGTGGATATTTTTGTTTCACAGATGGTGTTTTGCTTAAAAACAAACAAGGGAGAGAAGCATTCTATTTCTTTGAAAACCTGAGATTGTAACCTGATGGTGACTTGAAAGCTTGGAGCTCTTAGGGCAGTGAAGAAAAGGCAGGGATGTGAGTTTTGTGATTATTGAGCCATCAAATGATTATTTCTGAAGTCTAACATGATTTTTTTACACGGTTTCAAGTCCTGCTCATGGCACAGATGCACTATGTACTATACAGGTAAATTACACGTTCTCTCTTGTCTGGTTTAGATATCAAAGCAGGGTCTTTCTGCTCTGTACTGTGTTATTCCTGATTAGAGCACATTTACAGGCACTTCTGCATTCATTCCTGAATGCAGGTGTGAAAAGAAGCTCATTCCATTAAGGTTATATATTACTAATTATATCCAGAAGTCTTCATAGTGGAGGTGGTCAAACACAGGAGTTGGAGAGGGACCCGAAGAGGTAATGGTATTTCCATTGTGATGGATAAGGCCCAGACCAACTTAATATAATTTTGAAGTTACTTAGGCTTTAAGCAGGGTGTGAACCAGGTGATTTTCAGAGTTCCCTTCCTCCTTCAATTATTGTACGGTTCTGCAATTTGTATGCATTGTTGTGGGCCTGTCCAGCTGGGGAATGTGGGCTAATTCCACATGAATCAAAACATTGCGGTAGTTTTACCCATACAATCACACAAGAGAGCATACTATCCTGAAATAAGGGTAGAATGTTCTGTTATTATTGATCTGCTTTGGAAACTATAGTATTATTTTTCAGTTTCCCAATGCACAAGAAAAGAGGGAAGAAGGAAGATTGTATGTGGGAGATATATCTGTTCTCAATGAAACATCACTGCAGGGGTCTAGTGAAAGTGTCTTCCAGCTCTGCATTGTTAAGTGTGCAAAGACTGCTTATTTCTGTAGAAGCTTCTAGATTTCTGGGTTCATATATGATTTCAGTATAACGGCAATATATTTTATCCTTCTGAATCATGTTAATAGCCACTCATCTCCTTAATCTTATCAGTATAACACAAATTAGTGATGCTCAGCAAGAACTGGATGTCTAACAAATCACTGACTTGGCTGGCAATGGCTTTAACAGCCCTCTTTCCAAAAACTATTTGCTTCCTAGGTTTGGTGTACAGGGTACATCCTTTACTCAGGCACTTCCTTTCAGCAGTGAGAGGCTAACTGCCACCTCCTTTCTACCTACTAAACTCCAAAATAATATATCCAGAGGCTTTCCTCTTGGGTCCATATCCACTGCTGTGGGTACTCTTCCTTCAAGAGGTTGTGTCGTATTACAAGGTCAAAAGATAATTTCTTAATTTAGCTGGTAAAAACAATTTATATGCATGTGTTCTGTCTGCTAATTATCACTTCACTTTATAGCAGCATGGTAGTTTGTAATCTTCATCTTTCATTTATAGGTGTTTGACTTTGCCACTGAATCTTAAAGTGATAGATAACCAAACAGGGAAGCTTCAAGGTCTGAAATGTGTAAAGTCTGAGGGTTTGACCAGAAGAACCCAAACTGAAGCATTTTAGCTTGATCAAAATACAATTATGATTTCTAGAATGTCACACTTTGAATGGACTCAATCTGACAAAAAATGTTTTCCAACTGTCTTTGATTTCTGGAAAAGGAAATCCCAGTCATACATAAAAAACCCTATCTTCTCCTGCGGTCAACTGTTTTTCCTAAACTTTGTTCACACAAATATTTATGTATATATAAGTATGCAACCACACCCACATGTCATCTACGGTCCTAAATGCTTTGCTGATAAGGAACCCTGCTTACTTCCTGAGGCAAACCTGCTTTTCCTGCATAGCTCAAGACTCAAGTACTCTTTTTATAAATATAGTTCGCTCCAAAGCAAACAGCAGAATGCTGATCACTCGCTCTGACCCTGTGGATGACACAATGACACAACCCCATTTCAGTTTAGTTCTTTTCGGATGTAGAGTTTGTAGAACAAATAGCAATACATTTCAAAAGCTTTATACTTTGCTAGGGTCCGGAGTGGATTTAGTTTGTGATCTGCGCATAGACTGAGCAACATGCTAACTTTCCTGTCTCTGCTTGTAAAAGTAGCAGGAGCTGCCAGATGAGACTTTTTTTAAGTTCAACTCTGTCACTTCTCAGTGGGTTTTCCTGTAGACTGGGTAGGGAGGTGTCTGTGATCTAGGTAATGGAGGGCAGTACATAGCTCCACTAGACATGGGAAGTGTAGGATTTAGATCAGAAAATGCCTTATGAATAGATGTTGACAAGTTTCTTCATTTTTAAGTAATATATATTTGTACATCTCTATATATTTACATAAAACCAAAATTGTACTAGGAATTTTTGAGAAACAATTCTAATAACAAGATTTAATACCTTAACTGCAGGAGCCATTGGATATCCAGAGGGCTCTCTTACTGTAAGAAATGACCATACCTTAGGAATATACATTGAGAGGAAACAGCTTTATCCAGGAGATAACAGATGGGAGAAGTTACCCTTCCTGAAATGACCAATAAGAGGTAAGCAGTTTGTAGGATTACTCAGGGCATGAGGAATCAGATTGGAAGGCAAAGAACTGCACCAATTCATTTGGGATCTGTAGAAAAAGATAACCAGGCATAAACAGCTTTTTAAAATAGGGTTCAAGTAAGTGAAAGCCTTGCTAATGTCAGGGTGTTGAAGATGAGAAGGACAATGTAGTTTTCATCATCATCCAAAGAGCATGCAATGGTGAGCTGAAAATTCTGACTTCCCCATTCATTAAGCCAGGCCTAAGATATCTAATTTTAGACACAGCTACATCTGTAATACCAGTTCTGTTGACAGTGAGACAGTCCCTTTCATTTACACTAGAATGAACTAGGACGAGCACCACCAACTTTTACAGTAGAATATTGGAACTAAAATAGTGCAAGAGCAGAATCAGACTTTTGCAGTAGTCTAAATCCTTTATCTCTGTAGGTAGCTTGGTTTTACAAACCCATTGACAGAAATAAAAAGCACCACTCCGCCTCTGAGAGGAACTAGTGTTAGAAAATGGTCTTTGCACACCACAGGTTTGTTATGTATTGTAGATCCAAGTGAATAAATGTAAAATACATCAAGGTGCAGATAAGAAACTACTGAACACCAGTGAGCCAGAAGCAGTTGATTAGATTATTACTGAATAAAAACCCCAACCCTATAAATAAGGCAGTTACAGAGATAAATATCAGCAGTTTCTTCCTGCCAGAGATCTGCTCTCAAAATACATATTTGAAGTTGTCTTTTATATCTCATCTATTATAGACAGACAGACTTAGAAAGAATTCTGGGCTTTTATGAACTGATTTACTAATCTCATGATTGCAAGTGTGGCATCACAAAATCGGGGAGAAAGTTGTTTTTATCTATGAGTCTTTTCTTTATTTAAATATCCATTGCAATGCCAGCAAAAATTCTTTATTGCATTAATCAGGAGGAATGTTATGTTCTTTACCTTGGTATGCTGGAAATGAAATACATTGTGATGTATTTAAGCTCAAAGATACAAAAGTCCTTAATAGTTGCAATTTTAGTAACACATTATCCATATGGTACACACTTGTAACCACATAACAGTCCTGAATGTTACCTTGAAAATACATTTATTTTAGGTCACAGTATAAGGTTTCTGTTTCCACGCAGGAATTTTGGCAACTGAGAATACTCACTGAAAAGCTGCTATCTTTTTATTTCTGTTAGCTCTGCACTGTTCAAAGCATAAAAGAATGAAATTTTAATCTGGCACCTGCACTCTAATAAGAATGCTACATTCTGTTTTCAAAATCATTGCAGCTCTCAAACAAGGAAAAAGACAGCTTGAATTTCAAATCAAAGCTTCAGTTTGGAGAGCCAGCAGTTAGAAAAACAACCTCAGCTTGTGCTCAACAGAACACAAGTACACTTCAGCTATCAAAGAAACATCAATTTATTTTCTAGCGACAGAGGTGGGTTTTTTCTGTACTTCCTTTTCAGCCTATCAAAGCCTATTACCCAACAGAGCAAAAGTGGGATTAGTTGCACTTCTGTATAAGCTAAATTTACCTGATTTTAGATTTATGGGTGCTAATTGTTTGTTTCGTAACTCCTTAGTGAAGGTTTACCAGAGCAGTGACTTGGGGGTAGCTCCAGCAAGAGTCTAACACAGGCAGGTTTCTGAAGGAATGAGAGATCTGACAATGCCTTCTCATACACAATGTCAGTCAAGGCAGAGTGGAGTGCAGAGGGTACTGGGAGTTCCAGAAACTGTGACAGAGGTATTACATGTTGCAAAACCCGACTCAGTCATTTGTTAGGACAGAGGGAGAGCTTATTACCTGAACAGAAACAACAGAGGGATCCTTCTACTCATGCAAATTGTATCAATTTAACTACAATTGATGCAAAACCCCAGTGCAGCTAAATCTGTGCAAAACTCAATGAGATAAATTCATATTGTCTGAAAATCAGATAAAGATGTTTAATGTGTGAATTTACTGAACCTGATGTATTCCAAATTAAGAGAACCTGCACAGAATTCTGCCATCTAAGAACAGCCATTTAGTTAATCCAATTAAAATTTCTTCCAGATATAGCCTCAGCCAGAATAGACCCTGGGATATACATGTGCTTCAAGTGCATCCCAACAAGACAACAGCATTTCACAGCAGCCAGTGACCTTTCTGCTTTGTACTAAGTAGCAGTGTAGCAGTCTTCTGCAGTGTCACTATGAGGCTCAACTAGCTCCAAACCTGTCAGTTGGGAGAAAGAGGTTTTGTATAATTTTCCTCATTTATTAGCTTGCCAGGCTCTCTAGCTTTGTACTCACTCCAACACCACAGACTAACCATTAGCAACATGGTGAAGTGCAATTGATTTTCATCAGAGAATACTTGATTCAAGAAAATGAGTAACCAGATTTAGATACTTTAGGACAATTACATGTGCTAGAACTGCACAGCAAAAGCTGCACTGGACAGCACTCACTAGAATGGATGAACTGCTGAGTTTGCTTCTTTTACTGTTTGATATGTCTTGCTTGGGGGAATTTTTTTAGTTGTGTCTTCATTGTGCTGTCCCTTTGCAGTAGTACCAGGCTGATTCTGTCTCCTGGGAAACATAACTTCATCCTGCAAAAATTAAGAGTCTCTTTAAGAGCCCCTTTCTGACCATCAGTCAGAAATAAAGTTGTATGCAGTGTTATCTCTGTCCTTTTGAAGATGTTGCATTTCACACTGTTGGCAGACAAGCCTTTCTATTTGGCATCTTCTGCAGATTTTTGGGAAATCTGTTTGTGTCACCTAAAGGCAATTAGTTCCCACGAGTAGCCCCAGTGTGCCTTGTCAACTGGTAGTAGGTGAGGAGAATTTGTAATGCTGGTTGCAGATGGAGTGAAATCTGATGTCTGGTCTCAAAAAGAAATGCAGCAGTACAGAGCACTAGGAAGCCAGTCACAGGGATTAGCTGTCAGGTGTGCATCACTTGCATCCTTGGTTTAAGGCAGATGTAAAACATAACTTGTTCATAAGATTGTCTGCAAATGTCCTTCCTTGGAAAGAATTTTAGCTTCATTGTATTAGAAGTGAAGAACTGTTATTGTCCTTCTTCCTCAGACTGCTGTGCAGTTCAGACCATTTTTTTTGTAAAAAAAGTAGTGTCTCCCAGGTGCCTTTCAGAGATACAAAGCATGCAGATGGAGAATCATAGAATCATTTAGGTTTGAGAAGACCTTTAAGATACTAAAGTCCAACTGTTGGAACCTAGCACTGCCAAGTCTGCCACTAAACTATGTCCCTAAGAGAAACAGTAGACCTGCAAGGTGATCAGTTTGACTGCCAGGAATGCAGGATCATGTCACATCCAGCTGGAATCAAATGGCAAGTGAATTCCTTGTCATCCTCTCCCTATGTAACAGAGGTTATTAGTATCTTTCCCTCACTGAAAAGCCCTAATCAGTACTCCACCTTTCACAGAGTACCTGATCATGCTATTTTTATGCTCTGTGCTTGGGGAGGGGTCAAAGACAGTGCATCATCTGGATGGACAGATTTACCAGAGGGTTGCATACTTTCCAAGATTGACTCACATCCTCTCGTCAGAATCATACAGAGCAGCATCAAATTATTGAGGAAAGTACGTGCATACATGGAAGGCCCCTTGCTACCCATTACCATGCTAAGGACAGCTGTTGCCCAGATTGCCACTTGCTGGACCAGCATCTCAGCAGCCCTGCTGAAAATGCAGTGTGTTCAATGCAACTTCTATCTGAAAGTCACTTGTATTCTCCCACTCACACTGAGCTCACCTCAGCTGAACTGGGAAAAGTGTGGTCAATGGTTTTGTGCATGGAATGAGTCTCTTTTGTCCCTGAATCATAGAATCCTCTTCGCTGTTTACTGATTGGCAAAAATACATATTTTCTGAAGAAAGGATTTTTATTGGGGAGTGATGATTACCAGTCAAGTGGACATCCACCCTCTGACTTTGGAAGGGCTTGTGTAGGGTGTGAGCTTGTGGCAGAATGTAGCCTAACACCCATTGTCAACATATCAGTTAACACCGAATTTGAAATTTAGTTTCTGCTTAGCCTCCCTTGATCCTTCCTTATTTATCTTGTTTCTGTGAGCAGCCTCCTCAGTTATTTGTTAAGGGCAAGTGAAAATATTTTGTTCTGAGCAGGGGGAAAGGGAGTTGAAGAAATTTCCAACTTAAAGTACGAAGCCTTTATGACCTTAATCATCAGAATATAATCACAAAGTGAAAGTGTAACTAAAAGGCCACTTTTGCAGAAAGCCTCACTCCTGTAGACATCTTCCTTTTAGACACAAAAAGAAAAAAAAAAAAAGAGAGAGAGAGTCATGAGCTGGGATTTCCAGGCAATGCAAGGAAACACTGTACACTTCCTGATACTCCTTTACTCCTTTGATTCTCATAACTCACCTGATACTCCTTTGATTCTCACCACTCATGAAATTCAGGTTAAGTAGGGAATCAGGCTGCTTTTGAGCCATTTCTTTGCAAACCCCGGTGCAAGGAATGCTGCAAAGAAGAGAACAGCAAAGGCCCAAGTGGCAGTGGGAATGATCTGCCTGCTTTTTCTGTGCCAGCAACCAACAGAGACTCCATTGCAGCCCAGAAGATGATCCTTTTATTTTTAAGCATGGGCAATATGGTAGCAGTAATATTTCAGCAAGTTCCTGAATTGGCCCACAACAATATGACTGTTGCAAGTAAATTGAAAGCTTGTTACCTGCTCTACTTAATGCTAGTTTCAGAAAGGGGGAAAGTCAGTCAATACGAGAAATCTCACTTAAACTAGCAGTGAAAGCTAGGCAGGAGTTTTAACATGAAGAAAAGTTGTCTTACTATCAATGTGAGAAAAATACCCCTTTATAATTGCAGACTTTTTTTTAATGTACAACAGCAGCAACAAAAATTGCCAAAATCAGTTTCTCCAGCAGACAACTAAGGGTGTCAAAGCAAGTGACGCAGAATAATATGAGCTTTCAGTTCATATGTGCTTGAGGTAGATAACCCATGGAACACAACTGATACATGGTTGGACAGATTTTATAACCGCCTCCACCCTCTGGTCAATATATTCTGTTTCACGTAGGTTGTCCTCATTTCCTCCTTGCTGAGTATAGCTGATGGATTACTATGCAGACTGTACCACACAGAAGAATTAACTCTGTCTTCTAGCATGGGGACCCTCTGGCACTTAGAATATACCTTAATTTTATTATTTGTTTCTGTGCTGAATACCACAGGGTAAGTAGTACAGAACTGAATGTAGCTTAATTCAGGAAGCTTAGCTATTAATGATAAATATTCTATCTTTACTTTTTAATGTGGAATGTTGTACAATTAAACTGTGTCTTCTTTAAAAAGAAGAAATAATTTAATTTTGTTGTTGCTTGCTTCTGCATTGGTTCCTGTCTGTGATAGAAACCTATAACACATGGATTTCTAACGGCACATCTGAAAAGGAGACATCTTGACAAAATAACTGCAGTAGTTATAAAACACTTTTGAGACTGAATATACCTACACTAACCTTTGCCTTAGGGCTTGCTTGATGTGTAACAGTTTAAAGACAGTGCTGAATAGCGACCAAGTGGCAACTTGTCACAGCTTTCCCCTTCTCATGGAAAAAGAAATCCAGGAAGGAACAGTGAAGAGAATTTTCTTACTTTACCTGTCATCACATATTCTCTTTCCTCCTTAGCTCAGTCTGTTTTCCAGTTGCTTGCTGTATTTAACCAATGAATTGATTGTGTGATATTTGCTCCTAATCTCTCTAGTTTCTCTGAATGTCATTGCTTAGGTTTTGAGGGTCAGTGGGGAGATTCACTGTGATGCACTCACTGAAGGACAGATTCTCTATACTGTGCCAAGTACAATAAAGATAATTAAGGAGGGGGCACCCCAGAGGTTCGAACTGAACCCTACCTCCTGAAACTGTGGACTGCAGTTGGAAGATGTCAAGAACTACTGCTGTAGCCTTGCAGTCCTGGAAATCCCTTCCCTATACAAAACACTCAAAGGGCAGAGCCATTTAGGCTGTGATCTGTGGTGGGATTTTGGTCTTGTGTCAACTCATCTCTGCAGGACTTCATAGCGCCACAAGGACTATGGATTTATAGCTGCTTTTGTTCTGCAGCATTTTCAGGGTGAATTAGAAGAGCTGAATGAGATTACAGCTTTATGTCATGAGAGATTTGCAGGGTTTAAAGGAAATATATAGCCTTCCAACAAATAACAGAGTTATATGGTACAGTAATTTACTGGCATTTATACGCTTTGCTTTGCAATAGTGGGGACGACAATGCCTTGATCAAGTTAAGCATGTCTTTGTTATTATGTTATTATGGTGGTTATGCCCAAGCTGAGCTGCATACATCTATCCATCCCTTCCGTATCTCCCAGTACCTAGGAGAGGTGGTCTGCTTTCATTTCAATGGGTTACAGAGCAGAGGATCCTTCCACACTACATTAAGCGAACACATCCCACCTTTGACTTGCTCTCAGAGCTTTACCACGAAGGAGTGAGTACATATGGGAAGAGAAAGTGTCAGACATGGAAAACCATGGGTCTATGCAGTTACTGAGTGAAACACCCAAAGACATATGTTGAGGTCCCAACATTTTTTTTAAACAGTTCTTGAGTCACTAGTTCCACAAGGGTTTCACTGTGTTCTTTTTCTTGGCAGGATCAAGCAAAGACCAACTGGTGAGTTGAGAACATGGGATCCTGAAACAGGTAACTGCATGTCATTAGTGCTGTTAACATCCAAGACAGATTTTGAACATGCTAGATTCTCTTCCTTACTTTAATGTATTGTATTTCAGCTTACCTCACCAGGTGTGATTTTAACAACAACTCCAGACCATTCTGTGACTGGGTCCAGCCTTGCAACGTCAACCAGGGAATGTGGATACGAACCAAGCATGACACTCCAACTGATGGAACGGGTCCCAGTGGAGACTATCCTGATGGAAGTAAGTGCTCAGTTGTGGCAGTGTTGATTTCCTTTTGAAGACAGCTTGACTACCTTTATTCTTCTGTCTTTGAAAGAGGAAACAGATTCATGAAGCCGTTTGAAATGTGTCAGTTTCATTTCATGCTGACACCTCTCTTTGACTTTTCACATTGTCAGTTATGACGTTGTGAAACACAGTTAAACTGGGTTGCCCCATCATGGATTGGAAATCTTTATCAGTGCATGAAAGTAGAAGGGAACTAATTATGTCTTGCATAAGATCTCACTCATAGAGAATGCAGTGACATCCAAAAGGTCATTATTCAAGAGAGATCTTATGGCCAAATTACACTGATATGAGTTAATGGCCATAAATGTAATGATCATTGTACTGGCACTAGATAATGTTCACACTCTCAAAGCATTACAAGATCGTCTGAAATTAAAGAATATCTTTAAAAAGCTTATCCTAAACCACATGTGATTGAAAAACTAGGTTCTAACATGGTCATATCATCAAACAAGTGCTTAGTATGTCTCCATCTATATATATTTGAACCACTATCCTTGCACGAGCAGATCCATTTATGGGGGATCCGTCTGCAGTCATACTTCTTTGTATAATTATCCCAGTGCTGAAAGGTCAATTACTGTCAGGCTCAGTAAGCAGATTAGAACACTATCAGCTGGCATTTTTGCTAAACAATTTTCTGCATTTTTGGTATTTTGATAATAACAATTAAAATTGCCTGTTGAAAGCAGAAATATTTTTAACCTGGATTCACACAAACAATACTGTTTTGCTTTTTGAATTGACACAGACCATATAACACTAAATGTGACTTAAGTTTTCTTGCCAACTAAAATATATGACTGAGTATTTAGATGCTGTGTGCAGCCATACTTTACCATATATAAATGGTCATCCAATTCTTTTTGATTTCTTTCCATAGTCAGATGGATGGAAAAGACTTGACTTGAACTCCACTGAGGAAATGTAGCTTTGATTTTAGTCCATGGGAAGCAAAAATCTTCAGCCCTAGTAAAGCAAAATGTCTTCTCATATTGAACCAATTCAGATTAAAGCATTTCAATTCCTAAAAGAAATACTATGAATTTCTGATTTTCAAAAAGTTTCCTTCTGTTTCCTAATGTGAAACCTAAATATTTTGATGAAAATGTCTGAATCGCTTTCTAGCCTTTCCATTTGGAGACAGAAACAATTGCTGATGGGTTGGAATTTTCCTTGTGACTAGGGATTTGCTCATCTTGAGACCAAAATCTTTAGAAAAAAATATGTCCTGCAAGAGAAGGTGTATAGCAGATTGCATTATTTTCCTTTGAGGAAAGAGAAAACTGAACATGGATCAGTGGGGCACTCTGTCTGGAGATGCCATCTCTTGAAAGAGGCCTACATCTATATTTGTGACCCCAAAACAATTGTTCATGTGAGATGGGATATATTTGCTTTGCTCTCCACCTCACGTTCTAGTTTGGATAACTACATGGTGCTAACCATTGCAATGTGAATTCTAAACACCTTCTACTTTGCTTCTTTGCACTGCTAATGATGCCCTTAATTTCTTCCAGAGTTGGGTTGTACTTCAGTTTTATATGACATCTAACAAGTTACAAAGATTCAACCGTATTTTAATTTTCTTCACTCTGCAGAAGGCTATTTCATCTACCAAGAAGCAAGTAATCTGATCCCATTTGACAGTAACAGGCTTGAGAGCCCAGATACTATAGTTTCTGGAAAAATATGCATAGACTTCTGGTACTATATGTTTGGGTCAGAAGACATGAATGAGCTGAGAGTGCTTATCCAAGACAGCACAGGGGAGTCTGTGGTGTGGAGTCAGAAGGGCAACCAGAGTTCCTTGTGGAACTATGGCACCATCACTCATGCTTTTCCAACACAGAGAAAGATAAAGGTAATGTATTCTCAGAATAAATTTATTTCTACAGTGTCAGCATGTGTTCTCCCCTTGCATGCTGCAAAAGATTGTCATGTAAGCTAGAAAATATAACCAAGATTTGCTTGGTTTATTATGCTCTGTGCCTATGAACTAAGAGAAGAAATAAGCAACCCTGAGTTTTGCTAGTGCCGTTACTTAGGGGATAAAATATATTTAGTTTTCTCTTTATTTCCTTCCTACTCTCCTTCATTTTATCACAAAGCCGAGAACTTTAGTTGCCTTAATTAAATGCATGTTTGTCTGCTGTGAGTTAAGGTTTGAACTTTAGGATGCTGCCTGCATTGGAATCCTCTGTAGAATCCAGGCAACCAATTCTCATAAATCATTTATCAGTCAGCAAAACAGAGGACAATGTTTCTTGAAGCCTTTGCCTCATTACAGAATATGTATTTTAGGCTTCTGAGGGAAGCTAGGAACACTGTAATAGCCTCAGCTTACTTGATACCTTTAGAGAGAGACCAGAAAGAATGTTTTGGAAACATGCTAAGCAAAATGATCCCATGTTTCCCTGAACAACTCTGATGCAGTGATTCACTTTAACTCCTGCCCAGGTAATTTTTGAGGCTGTCCGAGGACTGACAGAATATGGGGATACGGCACTAGACAATGTGAGAGTGAGGGATGGATCCTGTGGTAAGTCTGTATTTGCACCATATTGTATACTCCTTCCTCATCTCTGTTTAAGCTGTTGACCATTACTCAATTCCACATACAGTAGAGAAACTCCTCATAACTTTGAACCACAAAAGAGAAATGGCAAAAACTTTACAGATCACTTCATTTGAATGTTACCTGGTTTCTTGTAGTAGTTTTGTTTCTACCTAAATTTTTCCTCACCACCTCAAACATTCAGAATAAGCTATCCCCTTCTCTGCAAATGTATTTTCACAAGGTCCAGCAAACTTCACCTTCACTTCAAGTCTGAAGTGTATCTCTAAACCCAGCCAAGACTATGCACATTGGTCTTGGATTCCAGAATAAATGCTCTAATCAGCATTTTACAGCAAATCTCAGTTCATACAAGCTCAGCAAATACACAGCACTGGCATAAAAAGAAGTAACGTTGAGTCAATAAAGCTGAGCTGCACTACCAACTCGGACTATGAATCAGCAATTTATGCTTGATCCCTGACCCTGTAACAAATCAGCCAAGACTGGCACAAGCTGTGGATGACTAGGATCTGGAAGGGAATTACAGTTTCATCCTGTCTTTACTGACAAGCATGGAATATTTAAAATTATAAAATGTTAATTAAACAGGAAACTTGCTGAAAACCATATAGAAGTGTTGTTATGTCTTAATGGGCCTCACTGTTTGTGAAATACTATAATGACAATAAAATATTTCAAATTTATGCTAGCCAGGACAAAGGTTTCCACTCAGGTCAACATCCTCAGAACATATATTTTTCTTTAAAATTTTGTGAAAAATACCTGGGGCCTGTTTGGGGTTTTTTGTTTGTTTGTTTGTTTGAGGGCTAGGGAAAGCCAGTTCTTCATTTATCCAGGCATATTAGCACATGATTCAGCCACTGGATGGTGCACTAATGTAACTCCAAGAGACACGAGTAAAGGGTCCTCCTTCTGTTCAACTGTATGGCTACTAATGTAATGAAAGTCAAGTGAATTATTACGTCTGGTAAAAGTCAAAGTCCTCCCAACCTCTTTTTTTTCTACAAATTGAATAGACATTTTAATCAAACTCATGAAAAACTAAATATTTATGTCCCTTCATAACATGAAAAGTTAGCTTCCAAGGCAACTTTAGCAAGCAGCCTTTAGGTTATGATGTTTGATATTCGCACTGTCATTTGCAGAACTTCTTCACCTTAATCTCAAAGGACAATAATCTTAGGAAGAGGTTTTCTTCTGGTTTGGTTTGGTGGGTTTTTTGTGATGTTTGGTTTTTTGGTTGGTTTTTTTTTTCCTCAGCCCTACAACAAAGTTAACTTAAAGCTCGTTGGGAAGTATCCATTGCAGGAATACAGGCATTATCAGTATTCCTGTAATTTTTCACCAATGTTAAAAAGCAAAAAGAGCAGTTATGGGTTAGGTATGCAAAAGCTGCATTTACACTGGAGTGGGGAGCTGGATGTGAAGAAATGGACATATAAGAAAACAGGTGTGCAAGAAACCAGTGCATACAAAGAAGCTGATCCCGTTTCGTAGGCAGGTTATTACAAAATATCTTCAGCTTTGAAGTTAGAGCTCATTAAGTGAATGGGACCATTTTGTGCAGAGATTTATCAGTATGCACTAGACTTCAAGTTATGTGAAATCTATTGTCTTTTTCTAAACTATACTTATATGTAGCTTACAAAAACCCCACATCCAGCTAGGTTTGAATCACGTTTAGCACAAAAGCAACAACATCATAGTATGTAGTTACTGCATCATTGTTCAAAAATCTCTGACTTGTTCTCATATGACTTGTATTCTATATTACAATTTAATCCCTAGAAATAATCTCATCAGTGTCAGTAATACGGAAGACCAACTGCCCCATGTGGATTTATTTGGATGATTATATACCTACAGTGCATCTATAAGTAGGTTGGAAAGCATTGTTCTCCATGAATCAGTTCATCGTTTGGTTATCTCGTTGTACACTAACTGCTAACGCACACTTAGTGCACAGTGGAAGGCTCACAAGGGTGCAATAGGAGAGTACCTAAATGAGGAGAGTTGTTCTTTGGTCTGCAGAGGGACAGGAGTGAATGTGTGCACACTCTGAAGGTTTTAGGCAGCCTGTTGTACTTCCAGAGATTCGTATCCATCGCTCATTTGCACGTCACCAGGTGATAACATGACATCAAGAGAATACTCACCCTGGTGTTGCTAGTTCACACATATAAGTACACCAAGAGGACCACTTCTTTTAGATGATACCTTTGTGATGAATAAAGAATAGGTGGAGAAGATGCTAATATTTGTTAGCAAGCAGAAGCAGGCAGGAGGGAAGACTTCACAACATGACTGTTTGTTGTGTCTGTCAGTAGAAAGCTCTTACAGCTATCACATTCCTAAGAAATAAATATAATTTTGAAGAAACAACAGAATTCCCTGATTAGAAACCACCATTGCCCTGAGAGTTATTTGTTTCTAATGTATGGCATCTGCTGGCAGGCTACTCACTCCCAGACCTGCCAATACTTGCAGACAGTATGACCTTTATGCTTTAACATGCACACCAGAGGGAGTCACATATCCAATTGTAAATACCTTTCCAACTCCAGAGAACCATGACAGCACAAGCCCATTCACTATCACCAAGCTAACAATCAGATGAGCTTTCCTAAGTGCTCAAAAGTCTCCCATGTCCTCATTTCTAAATATAGGCAGTTCTACTTGCTTCAGTGAAAAAATTCTAGATTTATGCTGGTGAAAAGTAAGTGCAAGTTCATGTAGGTAGGTTGGTGTGGAAGTAGTGTTCACCATGTAATGGTGAATGTTGTGTTGCCTTGTCTTTTCTACCAACAGAAGCTGTCCCTACCCTGGTACCACCAAGACCTACACCAACAGATTCTACACCACCTCCAGTGACAGGTAATTTTAGCTAATCACTTATGCTAGTCAATGGACCGTAGAAGGGCACCTAAATTTTCCAGTACCAGTGCTACTTATTTGCTTCAGTTAATTTCTGTGGGTTTCTCTCTGTGGTATTCCCTTATGACTTATAAATCTGGCTTTTCTGTTTCAGTTCTTCCATATGTAATCCATAAAATGGGGATGATTCTGTTTTGCCACTGTACAGTGAGGTGGTTTTTCTGGATGTATCCATACATTAATGAAAATATATTCCTTTTCTTGTCTCCAGAAGCAATTTGCAGTATACATGGGGATCCTCACTACCACACGTTTGACAAGCAGCTACACCACTTCATGGGCACCTGCACCTACACCCTCTCCAAGCTGTGCGAGAGCAACAGCTCGCTGCCCTACTTCAACGTGGAAGCAGCCAACGAGCACAGAGGAGCCAACACTCGCGTGTCCTATGTCCGACACGTGGACATCGATGTGTATGGCTACAGGATCAATCTGGGTAAAAACAGAATTGTTAAGGTAAGGTTGGAGCCCACTATCTCTCATCAGTAACTCACAGTGGGGAACAAAGAAATTGTTGTACACTGACTTCAAATTTCCAGCATAGATACAGTAATATTTAAAGTGCAGTCAGATATTTAGAAGTAGGAGTAGTGTGGAGTTCTTAAATGCTGGAATTTCAGGACTGAAAGCATAGGCTAAAATTTTGTTCTGTGTTGCTAAAGGGTGAGATTAGAGCTGACACTCCAGATGGTGCTGGTGGGCTAGCCTACCTTTCTGGCTTGCCCTCTATGCTCAGGCTTGGTTTTCATTAGGGAGTAAAAAGCTCTGCATTAAACAAATCCATGCTGGTGGTTGTTTCCTGATCATGTATGGTAGCCTGTAAAGCTGCATGCTCATCCCTGATTACTAGTTATTCTATGTCACTGCTAACTTCGCTTAAACACCTGGCATTTGCCGTAAAGCAGGGCCAGATAAGAGAGTCCTAGAGTGACAATCTGGTGACACTAGTTGTGTCACTTGACCATCTATTGTATTTTAAGGCTTCTTTATGGCTCCTTTCCATAAAGGGCCAAGGCAACCGACATGTTTGATTCAAACCCCCAATAAATGAATAGGTGACCTTACTTCATTACCACCCTTCTTATAAGAAAATAGTACAGTGATTTATGTGGCAGGAGATAAAGGTTTAAATGTACACTGAGATCCTTCCCATCTGACCTTAGAAACATAGTGAACTCATATATCCACATTTGTCCAGCTGCTTCTTTTTTATACTTCTCCCTTGTATTTACTGGTTTCATTATATATATGTTTCTAAGTAAACCAAACTTTATTACATATGTAATAAGAACAAATGTTCAAAGTAGATACTAATTTTAGCATATTTTAAATAAATTGAAAATTTTACTCGGACACTTACTTTCTATTGCCTGGCATTTCAAATGTGAAAGTTAAAAGAGAAATAGAAGAAACAAAAAGAAGCTTATTCAAGATCTGACCAACCTTGAAAGTTTTTTGAGAGTCCATTCTAACTGCATTTTTGAAATCTTATTTGATCCAAAATAAAAGGCAGCTCTGTAAGCAGTTACTGCTGACCGGCCGTGCAAAGCCTTGGACTTTTGCCAGCTGGGTCTGGCTCACCAAGCTCACTCTGACCGCACTTGGAAGCTACGCAGCTACATTACTATGGCCTCAAGGCCCTAGATTATGTGCCCATATACAACATTCATGTTAAAAAATACTTAAGACAATGTGCATTCTTACTGCTCACTGCATACATCCTATGCTCAATATAGGGATGTGATCTAAGAGGGTCACTATTAAAAATACTTCTTTTAAAGTGATTGTAATGATTGCCTTTCTCTGTGTCTGCAGGTTGATGGAGTCATCCAGGTGCTCCCTCTGACCTTGGCACAGGGTGTCAGTATTTCCTTCAGTGGGCAGTATGTTGTGGTTGCTACTGACTTTGGGCTGAATGTCAAGTTTGATGGAAATCACAGAGCAGAAATCACTCTTCTCAGTACCTACATGTCTAAAGTCTGTGGAATATGTGGAAATTATAATGGGCACAAAGCAGATGACTTTCTTAATCCAGATGGAGAGATGGAAACAAACTCAGCTAGCCTTGGCAACAGTTGGCAGGTTTACAATGACTCCAGGTAGGACTCCAGCTGGGATCTTAGACCTTAGCTGTTGGTTATACAATTACAAGTATTTTAAGCGACTGTTGTATGTGGGCCAAAAATGTCAGACAAGTGGGATAAAATATATTCTTGTCAGTGTACTTACTTCATCTATCTGGGTAAAGTTTCACAGCAAACTTACCTGTGCTTCAAAAAGAGAAAATTTGAATAAAACACAGCACATGTCCACTAAGATTTCAGTTATTGTTATAGTATATTAATGCTGATGCTTGAAGATCTTGTTTGAACTCTTCTGAGATACTTTGTTTTCTTATTTCACAGTGTATTACTTAATTATAGTAGAGGTTTAACTTTGAATGCTTTAACTTTTTGTTTGCCCTTCCTAGGTATCTTTCATGTAGAAAGCTTGACTTAAAAGAAAGGCAAAATAAATATTTGGGTTTCTTCCAGGCCTCTCAAAGATTATAAGGTTGAGATCACATTAAAATCTGAATTTCTGTCCTAAATGTTTG
The DNA here is from genome assembly GCF_015220075.1 of Falco rusticolus. Taxonomy (NCBI): domain Eukaryota; kingdom Metazoa; phylum Chordata; class Aves; order Falconiformes; family Falconidae; genus Falco; species Falco rusticolus. The sequence continues at coordinate 16,505,547 of NC_051199.1, read as the reverse complement.
AAATGGAGAGCTTTAAAATATGTCATGCTTAGCCTGGCGACAATCCTGTGGTTTTGTTAGATGTGATTTGAAAAGCATCTTAGGTGCCAGTGCATCCAAAGTTTATTGGTAAATTTTTCTACATCTTTTTTTTTTCCACACTAGGTGCATGCCAGATGAGGGCCATACTCCAAATTGCACTACTGATGAAAAACTTATGATCCAAAGCAATGAATACTGTGGTCTGATCACAGATCCCAGTGGTCCATTCCAGAATTGCCACTCAGTAGTTGATCCACAAAGTTATTCTGAAGCCTGCCAGTATGATCTCTGTGAACTTCACCTGAATAATGCAGCCCTCTGTCGAAACCTGCAGGCTTATGCAGATGTATGCCAAGCTGCAGGAGTCCAGCTAACACCATGGAGAAATGCAACCTTCTGCCGTATGTATCAAAGATTAGTGGAAATTACCATTTGTCAGGAGAATATAATTAGAACTTCCTGAAAACAAAACATTACAAGAGACTGTTTTGAATTCATATAACATTCTGGATCTTGACTAATCAGGCTAAAGATTTCAGGGTTGCGTATAGTCTTCAGTTTAATTCTTTTGGGAAGATTCTAGTGAAAAAAAGTTAAGCTGCTTCAGATGAAAGCAGAAAATACTAATACATGTTGAAACAGAATTGGAGGCTTTTCCTCTGAATTCCTCTCGTGTCCCTATTTTTTTGTTCAGGGGTATTGTGTCAGGGACATTAGACTTAGAGGATTTTTTACCTTCTGAAGAAGCTATCTCTAAACTTAATTGTCTGAGAAAAAGTATCTCATTTTGCACATGCAAGACTCTCCCTGCTGAAAGCTTGAGCTGCCTTCTTTTATGCTCCCAGCCCCCCTACCCTGCAGGGGTGGCCAGGAACCCAGTTAACAGAAGGGAAGCTGTGTCTTCTTCTGGAGCAACCTCAGCAAAAACGCATCAACATCGATACCTTGTATGAACATAGAAAGGACATGAGCCAGAACAGATGAAAGACAGAGCTGTAGGTGACAATAAGGAATCCAGGCAGTCTGGGACAGTGTGAAAGGACCTTTGACTAGGAACTGGAGAAGGCTAATGAACAGACTAAGTGTAAGAGCCTGGATCTAGAGAAAGCAAGTAGGAGCTACAAAGGAAATGGAAATTTGCTTAGAAGTCTATAGACAAGAGGAAGGACAGGCTGAAATTTTCTAGGCAGAGAGCCAAGGACAAGGGATCATAGACTAGGTAGCTGGTCCAGGGGTTGGAGCTTGTTGCTTTTGCAGGAATAATGAAATTAGAGCTGATGGGGAAAATAAACCTGAGAATGAACAGAGAAAATGTCTGAAAGTCACAGTTTGTATCAGTGCAAAGAGAGCAGGATGAAGGAGGAACACATCTGATGAGCTGAGCAGGAGATCTGGGATAAAGGGAGAAAGAGAGTTTTGGAAACATTGTCAGTGGCACAAACTCCCATATGTATAAAAGAGGAGGGCCATTCATCCCTAGGGATGTTGAGAAAACTGTCTGAGTGTCCTGTACAGGCACAGTGAGTCACAGTTTCAGAAGGGAGAGAAGAACACAGGTAGGCAGCCTGGAATTAAAGGCCAGGACTGAAGTAAGAAGCCTTTGCAATGGAGATGAGTAGCCACACTAGTGGAAGTGGAGAAAAAAGTGAGGATAGGGAAGAGACAGAAACCCATGGAGTCACAAGACAAAATGTGTTGAGTATTGAAGTAATAGAAGTCTGTATTGGAGGTTAAATGAGAAGAATGACATTTCTTCTGTGAGTGTTGGTAAAGATAAAATAAAGAACATTTCTCAAGCATTCACACATATATTATGGAAAAGAAAGAATAAAGTTATCTTTAGAACAGGTTTTAAATACTATCTGAAAGTCATGAGCAGATCTGCTCCCACCAGAAGCAATGTAAGGAACACGAAACAGTGATTCAGTGTCCTACGTGCCTTCTGCATTGAAGGAGATGGGGAGACCAAAGAAAGGGACTTGTCTATAAACACTGAAATGACTGTAGCCTAATTTTTTTCTGACGTTTGTTCCACATTTGACTGCAGTCTCTAGCTGGAGCATTTTCTCTGCTGGGGACATTACTGAGGTTTTCTCTCACATGGATTCTATGGTTTCTAAGCAGGAGTGAGCCCTCTCTGTAGCTGTTATTTCTGCTATTGAGGCTTGCAGGATTTTTCCTCTTTCCCTTGTACTTAGTTCATTTAAAGGACCCGAATATGTTTTTGTCCTCTACCAACCTCACCAACTTATTTTCAATAAGTCAGCTGGGTAAATTTAGTAAGTGGGAGGATGAACAGAGAAATATACAATGTAATTGTGTAATCTCTGTCTCCTTAGGAAAGCATGCTAAAAATAAAGTGAGAAAACATGTCATTAAAAACTGAACTGCATCACACATAGAAGAAAGTTCAGTTCTGGTATCTTCTCACCTGAAAATGTCACTGTTTAAAACCTCTAATTAGCTTGGGTGTCTACATGTCATGTATGTAACAAGATCTAAAAATGAACAAAGCACTTATAAATCCAAATTATTTAAATAACATTAAACATCTTGGTGAAGTGAAAAATATGAATATAAGAGGCTACAAAATGTTTAGAATTAAATATCAGGCCTATAATCTAAATATGGCACATGTCCAGGACAAATAATTAAAATGACACTGATATCCTCAGCCCAGTGCAAGCAAAAAGAGCAGTCATCTTCAGAAATAAGAGGTCTCCTAAAAAATTCTCACCAAGAGTAAAAATGTAAATAGCCAAAACCTCAAAAGAAATTAAAGGGTGGTAAAATAGCAAAGACATGCATAAAAGTGGCTCAAAATTCAAACGTCCCAAAATATTAAAAAAAAAGACAGAATATGATATTAAACAATACTCAATACGTAGAGTAAAACCAGGTTAATAAATAATTTTGGTTTTTTTTATTACATAGCACTAGCCTGTTCTGCCAACAGTCACTATGAGCCCTGTGCTGCAGCCTGCCCTGCCACCTGTGTTGACCCAATGGCTCCTGCTACCTGCAGCCTGCCGTGCGTGGAGGGCTGCGTGTGCGACAGCGGGTACCTGCTCTACAATGACCGATGTGTGCCCAGCCAGCAGTGTGGGTGCTGGCACAATGGGCAGCACTACCCTGTGGGCTCTGAGTTCTGGACGGACAACACCTGCTCCTCAAAGTGCACGTGTCCCGCGCGGGGAAGCAAAGTCCAGTGTTCCAGCGCCTCATGCCCTGTGGGCCAGTACTGTGGGGTGCAGGATGGGAAACCTGTGTGCCTCGAACAATCCTACGGCATCTGCCACATCCACGGTGACCCTCACTACAACACCTTTGACAAGGTGACGCACAACTTCATGGGCAACTGCACCTACACCCTGGCCAAAGTGTGCTCCAACACCACCTCCCTGCCCTACTTCAACGTTGAGGCCAAGAACGAGCATCGTGGGAACACCAGAGTGTCCTATGTGCGCGAAGTGCTGGTTGAGGTGTACGGAGAGCGCATTGCCATCGTCAAGAAGGAGAAGAGCCAAGTGCTGGTAGGCAGCGGGGCTGGCATGAGCGTGGCGCGGCTGCAGGGCAGGGCTGGCTTTTCTTGGCAGGGCTTGGCAGGTACCAGACACCTCCGTTGTCCCAGGCCCGGGTGGGTTCCCCCAGAACCTCCGGGTTGCTTTGTTTTACCTTTGCGCGGGGGCTGGAGGAGGAAGCGGCAAAGGCGGAAGGTGGCCCGTGTTGTACAGAGGCCCCGCAGAGTGCAGACCACAGATACGGCCCTGCAAGCCCCAGGGGCATCTGGGTGTGAGGCCATTGCGGGCAGCGGTTTGCCATGCCTGGCCTGGCAGCTGCGGCCCCAGGGAGGCCAGGGACAAGTCGAGGGCCCACCGCGGTGTGTCTGCCCTAGGTGAACAATGTGCGCCAGACCTTGCCGGTGAGCGCAGCAAGAGGGGCCATCACGGTGAGCAGGAGCGGTCGCTACGTTGTCCTGGAGACAGACTTCAACCTCAGAGTGTCCTACGACACTGACCACTCGGTGGAGGTGAAGGTGCCCACCACCTACTTCAACCTGACCTGTGGCATGTGCGGGAACTTCAACAACCGGAGAGAGGACGATTACATGATGCCCGACGGGCAGCAAGCCACAGACTCCAATGTGCTGGGGCAGAGCTGGCAGGTCCCAGATGATGACGTGTCCTGCGGCGTCCCCATCCCCTCCCCACCCTGCAGCGCGGAAGAGGAGAAGCTCTACCGATCGGACCAGTTCTGTGGCATGCTGACTGCCAGGCCTGGCTCCTTTGACAAGTGCCACGCCGTGATCAACCCCCAGGGCTACTTTGACACCTGCTTCTATGACCTTTGTGCCCTGAAGGGTGGCCAGGAGGTCCTGTGTGCTACTCTGGAGGCCTACGCTGACGCGTGCCAGGCAGTCGGTGTGACTCTTCTGCCCTGGAGGAATGCCACCTTCTGCCGTGAGTACCTGTCCTGCAGTTGCCAGAAGGGAAATGTGCTGCTCCCTGTCTTGGGCCTTCCTCTTCCCAGAGGGTCACCCTTCCTTGAAGGCTTGCCGGTCCTAATTGTCCCCTTCCCGCTGCAGCCCTGCTGTGCCCCGCTAACAGCTACTACGACCCTTGCATGACCGGCTGCCCTGCCACCTGTGTTGACCGACAAGCCCCGCAGAATTGCTCCAAGCCCTGCATGGAGGGCTGTGCGTGTACCTCTGGCTTCCTCCTCAGCGGAGGCACCTGCGTGCCCGAGGCCCACTGTGGCTGCCTTTTTGAGGGCAACTACTACAGCGTGAGTGAAAACCCTGCCCTGGCTTGACGCCCCTCCCAGGGCGCTCCCTTGCCTCTACTTCCCTGACCGATATCCTGACGATCGGTGTTCCTCTGCCCGCAGGAAGGCGAGCACTCTGTGAACGAGAACTGCACTCGCCAGTGCCGGTGTGAAGCCAACGGCCAGATGGTTTGCTCTGCACTGTCCTGTGGTGAGGACGAGGTCTGCAAGATCCAGAAGGGCCAGAGGGGCTGTTACCCAGCCGGCACTGCTGTCTGCCACATCTACGGCGACCCGCATTACAGCACCTTCGACGGGAAGCTTCACCACTTCCAGGGCTCCTGCAACTACACGGTGGTGGCGGGCTGTGACAGCTCCTCTGTTGGCTTCACTGTCACCACGCGCAACAGGCATCGTGGCAGCCGGAGCTGGACAGCTCTGGACTCTGTGGCACTGTCCATGGAAGGCCTCCACATTGCACTGCGCAAGAACAAGGCAGTCTATGTAAGCTCCTCATTTTTACACCTGTGAACAACAGGTGCCCTAGGCACCATGAAGTACCACTCTGTCCCCAGGAAGAGCCTGACGTTCCCTGAGCCTGCTGGTGCGCTCAGAGAAGAGCCCAGCGAGGCTCTGAGCGGGGCACGAATGGCTGCTCGTGCAGCAACGGATTTTTGGCTTGTCTTCCTGAGCTTTCAGTGTGCCCTGTGTAGAGTGGCTGCTGTTCTCGTAGTCCTGGCCAGGGTTTCTCATGCCATTGGTGCTTCTGAGCTCACTGGGCCCTGGCACCACCACAGCAGAGTGACCTCTCAGCAGAGGCCACCTCTTTATGCTTTTCTCTCTCTCTCTCTCTCTCTCCCCGCTCCGCCTTATTCAGATCAATGGTGCTCTGGCCTCCCCGCCTGCTTCTCCTGCCCCCGGTGTCACCATTGCCCTGAGTGGCTCCTACGTGCGCGTTTCTACCAAGCTGGGCCTGCAGCTGCAGTTCAATGGGGACCACGAGCTCCTAGTGAAGGTGTCCGAGAAGCACAAGGGCCGGCTGTGTGGGCTGTGCGGGACATACACTGGGAGCCAGCAGGACGACTTCATGCGACCCGATGGGGTTGTCGTGCCCGACTTCAATGACTTTGGAGCCAGCTGGATGGTGCCTGATGACGAGTGGCTGTGAGTCCTTGTTCCGTCACGTAGATGACAGACAAAAGACAGCGCGAGAGGGGGCAGCTGTGAGGGGCACGAGGAGGGAGGGTCAGTAATGTCAGGCCTGTGTCAAGGGAGAGGAGGCCTGCGGGTTTGGGACTGCCTGCCAGAGCATGTAGAGGCTCCACAGCAGCAGATGCCTTGTCCTTGTCTCTCGCCTCTGCCCCACCCACCAGTGGGATGTCCTGCCTGCAGCGGGGTCCCAGACGGACAGGGACGGCCGTTGCCTTTTCCCCTCAAGGCTGGCTTGCTTGTGGCAGTGCCCAGGCCCCTCCGTGCGGTCAGGGTGCACGGCGCTCTCTCCCCATAGGCGCTCTGCTCTAGGGTCCTCCGTGAGCCCCATGCAGTGCCCTGCCACCCCGCTCCACGTGCGGCACCTCACTGCTCCTGACCGCAGAGAGAGTGGGCCAGGGTCTCGGCACGGTGCTCTTGGGGTCACAGCTGCCTCAGCGCCTTGTTTCTGCCTGCCTGATGCCACGGCAGGGAATGGTGGCTGTGGGCCACGTGTGGGCCCAGCCTTGCAAGCGACAGCCGTGGGTGCCCTGACTTAGGGAGGAATGTGGACTCCAGAGGCTGAGGTCTTGGCTGGGAAGGAGGTCAGGGCATGGTGTGGCTGGGGTCCACAGGCTGTTGTGAGCTCAGGCCTGTCCGCCTGCTTTGTAGGTGTGACCCAGCCATCAGCCCGCCTGCATCCTGCTCCCCCGAGGAGGAGGTGGCGGCTATCAAGCAGTGTGCCATCCTCACGCAACTCGGTGGCCAGTTCCAGCCATGCCATGCAGTCCTGTCGCCCAAGACCTACTTTGAGAGCTGTGTCTATGACCAGTGTGCCACGGGTGGCAGCACGGAGCAGCTCTGCAATGACCTGGGAGCCTATGCCGCAGCCTGTGCTGAGGCAGGTGTTGCTCTGGGAGACTGGAGTCATGGCACTGTCTGTGGTAAGTGTTCTCTTGGCCTCCTTTGTGGCCCACATTCAAGGAGTGGGGCAGCTGTGGCGGAGGTTTCCCGTGTGTCACCTAACCGCTCTGGTGGGCCAGCCCTTAGGTGAAGAGGCCCTTGCTGCCATGGTGTGGGGTGTTTGGGAAGGGTGCAAGATCCCCATCCGGGAACAAATCCCCATTATAAAACACATCTTCTCCACCTCTGTTTCACTGCACGTCCAGCAGCTCCTACAACCTCGGCCCCCTTGCCAGACACCTCAACGCGGCCTCCGCATACAACAACATCACGAGCACCTGGCACAAGCACAGGTACTCTTGTCTCCCATCCATGTTTCTGCTGGCTGTGCTAGGCACTCAGCTCGTGCCCTCCCGCTTGGCTGCCCATCCTCAGCTGGGCCTGAGCATGCCGGGGACGTAGGCGTGCCCCGTGCAACACTGGGGAAAGTTCGACCCCACCCTCACTCTGCCATCTCTGCTTTCCCTTCTGCACCATCTCCAGCTGCCCCAAGCGACTGCCGTTTCGCCTGCACATTTGACAACGACTTCTGCGAGTGGGTCCAGGCAGATTACAACAGCATTGACTGGATAAGGAACAAGGGTCCAACTCCCACACAAGACACCGGCCCCTCCTCTGACCACACGACGGGAGGTAGGAGCAGCACTTAGGCCGCAGCAGTCGTTCAGGCAGCGGGCTGTCCCTAGGAAGGTGGCAACAAACCTCTTCTAACAGCAGCTACAGCCCACAGCTTTCCTGGCCTTGATGCAGAGCCGTTGGCGGCAGTCTCCCCCAGAGCCAGGGCCTTCCTTTTTGCCTGCCTTGAACTGCAGCAGGGGTGCTCCCAGGAGTGTGCTGGGGTTGTCCGTGGCTGCTTTGTCCAGATCTGACAGGCGTGTGACAGTGTGGCTCACGCTGTCTTTCAGACGGCTACTACATCTACCTGCAAGGGAGCAATGCCCTCCCCGGCTTTTCGGCTCATCTGCTCAGTCCGGTGTGCAGTTCGGAAGGGCCGCACTGCTTCCGCTTCTGGTATCACATGTATGGAGCGGCTGAGCAAATGGCCCTGCGGGTGTACGTGACTAAGGGCGAAGACCTTGCACTGCTCTGGAGCGCTGCTGGGAACCACGGGGACCAATGGAACTTGGGAGAGATCACGGTGCACAGCACTGGAAACTTACAGGTAAGGGCACAGGCTCTCAGTGCCATCGGAGGTGAACGGTGCCTTCCAGAGGCACTTGACACACACAGCTGGACCTAACGCTGGGAACCGTCCCTTCCCTTAGATTGTCCTGGAGGGAGAATGGGGTGAAGATGCCCGGAGCGACGTAGCATTGGATGATCTGTCCATTGAGAAGGGAACCTGTGCAGGTACAAGGCTTGGCTTGCGGAAGGGAAGCTTGAGAGATGCCACTGACTTAGGTGGCAGGCTGCGCTAGAGGCAGGAGCACAGGCTGCCTTTGCAGCGCCCTGTAAGCCAGCGGTGCAGCCTGTGCCCAAGCAGGCTTTCCTCTGGGAGGCTGGGGTGCTGCCGCTGCTTGCAGTCACTGTTTAGTTCATGTATGACAAGGGGCACGGCCAAGACGTTGAGCATAGTTACTGAAGCGCCTAATCTGCTTTTGTCAAACCAACTATGCTGGTGGGAGAGCCCTTGAGGGGCAGGGCTCTTTCTGGGATGACACCCTGCCAATCCCTGCCCTGGGCCTCTCTGCTCATGGCACTGGGGTCTTTGGGAAGGGTGGGCCAGCTGCCTGGAACAGAACTCCCACGCTGGCACAGATCTCCTCTAGCTCTCTCTTGTGCTAGGTCCATCGACACCAAAACCCACGGTCACCTTGCCAGGCACTACAACACAGCCTCCACGCACGTCGTCACCACCGAGACCCACGCCGAGCTCAGGTACTCTCCTGCTCCATCTCCAGATTCCACTGCCTGTAGAACCTGTTCATGTTGCTCCCTCTAAGGCCCAGGTTCATGGCGTGGAGTGTAGTATAGGGGCTTCTGTAGTGAAGGGGCTGTGTGCCTCGTTCAATCTTCCAGCAATGCTGGTGGCAGAGCCCTTGAGTGCAGGTGCTGTTTGTTGAGCAGGAGCTGTGTGATGCCTGCCATTGGCCCCTCTGGTCACAGCACTGGCATCTTTGGGAAGGGTGGGCCAGCTGCCTGGAACAGAACTCCCATGCTGACGATGACCACTTCTCCCTCTGTCTCTCCATAGGTCCACTTCCTTCGACACCATCAGCCCCTTTGCCAGACACCACAACGCAGCTACCACACACACCACCAACACCAACACCACCTGAGACAACCTCAGGTACTGCGATTATTGCTAGCATTCTGAGTCATCGTGAAAACCCATAGTGGCTACGTGGTGCATTTGCACTGGAGGACTGTTGCTTGCTTTGTGTCACTCTGCTGCCATATTGGGACACACATCGAGTGGTATTCCCTTTCTGAGATTTTGGGGGTGGCAACAGTGCTGCTGGCATTTAGGTGTTTGAGCAGGATTTAACGGGATGCCCAGAAGAAGTCATCGTGTCCTGAACTAGATCTCCACCAACTCTGTCTCTTGGTTAAAGCAGCAGACCAGTCATGGGGCCACAGTCCTCTGTGCAGGGTAGGCTGGAGAGCAGGGGCGGCAGGAGGTGCTTGGCTAAACGTTTCCTCTGGTCTTTCCACTGTCAGGGACCTGTGTGGTGGAAGGAGACCCTCACTACCACACGTTTGACAAGCAGCTACACCACTTCATGGGCACCTGCACCTACACCCTCTCCAAGCTGTGCGAGAGCAACAGCTCGCTGCCCTACTTCAACGTGGAAGCAGCCAACGAGCACAGAGGAGCCAACACTCGCGTGTCCTATGTCCGACACGTGGACATCGATGTGGCTGGCCAGCGGATAAGGCTGGGGAAGGGTGGAGTGCTGATGGTAAGCACAAGCGGGAGACGTGGTGGGGCTGTGTGAGAGAGCTGTGCCAGGTGGGTTGCTCCAACCCTGTCCTGGTTTCTGTCCTTCCAGGTCAATGGAGTGGCAGAGGTCCTGCCCTGCACCCCATCTGCGGGTGTGCAGGTCTCGTTCAGTGGGTTTTACACTGTGGTCACGACAGACTTTGGCTTGAGAGTGAAGTTTGATGGGAACCATCGGGTGGAGGTGACGCTTCCCCGCAGCTTTGAGCAGAAGGTTTGTGGCATGTGTGGGAACTACAACGGGATGGCAGCAGATGACTTCCTGAATCCGGAGGGGGTGCTGGAGCCAGACTCCACCAGCCTGGGCAACAGCTGGCAGGTGTCCAATGACAGCAGGTGTGTGTGGCCCCCCAGCAGGTCTGGGGATGTATCGGGCAAGGGGAGGGGGAGGCCCCGAGAGAAGGCCACAGGTGACAGAGGGGCCCTTCTTCCTGCCTTTGCACAGCTGCTCAGCCGGACCGCTCCCCACCCCAGCCTGCAATGAGACGGACAAGCAAGTTATTGCCAGCAGCCACTTCTGCGGGCTCCTCATTGACACCAGCGGCCCGTTCCAGATGTGCCACGCTGTGCTGAACCCCAGCGGCTACTTTGAAACATGCCTTTATGACCTGTGTGAGCTGGGGCTGGACCGTGAGGCCCTATGCAAGAGCTTGCAGTCCTATGCAGATGCCTGCCAGTCCCTTGGTGTCAAGATACCTGTGTGGAGGAACACAACCTTCTGCCGTAAGTGCACGTGCAGTACCACAGATTATTACTCTCAGGAAAACACGGAACAGGAAGGAAAGAGTGGGGTGGGGAATAACAAACCTGTTTATTCCGTGCCGTGGGGATTTACAGTAGGTGTCAGTATCAGAGGTACCATTTTCTGTTTCATTTGATTGGGTATGACTTAGGATACCCATGGATCCAACCAGACCACAGGGAAAATAGAGGCTCTTCTTAGTTTTCCAGAGGGGAAAATACAGCACAAAGAAGTGTTAGGTTCTCCAGGTAATGGCCACGTCTTCTGTCTCGGCAGCCGTCACCTGTCCGCCCAACAGTCACTATGAGCCCTGTGCTGCAGCCTGCCCTGCCACCTGTGTTGACCCAATGGCTCCTGCTACCTGCAGCCTGCCGTGCGTGGAGGGCTGCGTGTGCGACAGCGGGTACCTGCTCTACAATGACCGATGTGTGCCCAGCCAGCAGTGTGGGTGCTGGCACAATGGGCAGCACTACCCTGTGGGCTCTGAGTTCTGGACGGACAACACCTGCTCCTCAAAGTGCACGTGTCCCGCGCGGGGAAGCAAAGTCCAGTGTTCCAGCGCCTCATGCCCTGTGGGCCAGTACTGTGGGGTGCAGGATGGGAAACCTGTGTGCCTCGAACAATCCTACGGCATCTGCCACGTCCACGGTGACCCTCACTACAACACCTTTGACAAGGTGACGCACAACTTCATGGGCAACTGCACCTACACCCTGGCCAAAGTGTGCTCCAACACCACCTCCCTGCCCTACTTCAACGTTGAGGCCAAGAACGAGCATCGTGGGAACACCAGAGTGTCCTATGTGCGCGAAGTGCTGGTTGAGGTGTACGGAGAGCGCATTGCCATCGTCAAGAAGGAGAAGAGCCAAGTGCTGGTAGGCAGGCGGGGCTGGCATGAGCGTGGCGCGGCTGCAGGGCAGGGCTGGCTTTTCTTGGCAGGGCTTGGCAGGTACCAGACACCTCCGTTGTCCCAGGCCCGGGTGGGTTCCCCCAGAACCTCCGGGTTGCTTTGTTTTACCTTTGCGCGGGGGCTGGAGGAGGAAGCGGCAAAGGCGGAAGGTGGCCCGTGTTGTACAGAGGCCCCGCAGAGTGCAGACCACAGATACGGCCCTGCAAGCCCCAGGGGCATCTGGGTGTGAGGCCATTGCGGGCAGCGGTTTGCCATGCCTGGCCTGGCAGCTGCGGCCCCAGGGAGGCCAGGGACAAGTCGAGGGCCCACCGCGGTGTGTCTGCCCTAGGTGAACAATGTGCGCCAGACCTTGCCGGTGAGCGCAGCAAGAGGGGCCATCACGGTGAGCAGGAGCGGTCGCTACGTTGTCCTGGAGACAGACTTCAACCTCAGAGTGTCCTACGACACTGACCACTCGGTGGAGGTGAAGGTGCCCACCACCTACTTCAACCTGACCTGTGGCATGTGCGGGAACTTCAACAACCGGAGAGAGGACGATTACATGATGCCCGACGGGCAGCAAGCCACAGACTCCAATGTGCTGGGGCAGAGCTGGCAGGTCCCAGATGATGACGTGTCCTGCGGCGTCCCCATCCCCTCCCCACCCTGCAGCGCGGAAGAGGAGAAGCTCTACCGATCGGACCAGTTCTGTGGCATGCTGACTGCCAGGCCTGGCTCCTTTGACAAGTGCCACGCCGTGATCAACCCCAGGGCTACTTTGACACCTGCTTCTATGACCTTTGTGCCCTGAAGGGTGGCCAGGAGGTCCTGTGTGCTACTCTGGAGGCCTACGCTGACGCGTGCCAGGCAGTCGGTGTGACTCTTCTGCCCTGGAGGAATGCCACCTTCTGCCGTGAGTACCTGTCCTGCAGTTGCCAGAAGGGAAATGTGCTGCTCCCTGTCTTGGGCCTTCCTCTTCCCAGAGGGTCACCCTTCCTTGAAGGCTTGCCGGTCCTAATTGTCCCCTTCCCGCTGCAGCCCTGCTGTGCCCCGCTAACAGCTACTACGACCCTTGCATGACCGGCTGCCCTGCCACCTGTGTTGACCGACAAGCCCCGCAGAATTGCTCCAAGCCCTGCATGGAGGGCTGTGCGTGTACCTCTGGCTTCCTCCTCAGCGGAGGCACCTGCGTGCCCGAGGCCCACTGTGGCTGCCTTTTTGAGGGCAACTACTACAGCGTGAGTGAAAACCCTGCCCTGGCTTGACGCCCCTCCCAGGGCGCTCCCTTGCCTCTACTTCCCTGACCGATATCCTGACGATCGGTGTTCCTCTGCCCGCAGGAAGGCGAGCACTCTGTGAACGAGAACTGCACTCGCCAGTGCCGGTGTGAAGCCAACGGCCAGATGGTTTGCTCTGCACTGTCCTGTGGTGAGGACGAGGTCTGCAAGATCCAGAAGGGCCAGAGGGGCTGTTACCCAGCCGGCACTGCTGTCTGCCACATCTACGGCGACCCGCATTACAGCACCTTCGACGGGAAGCTTCACCACTTCCAGGGCTCCTGCAACTACACGGTGGTGGCGGGCTGTGACAGCTCCTCTGTTGGCTTCACTGTCACCACGCGCAACAGGCATCGTGGCAGCCGGAGCTGGACAGCTCTGGACTCTGTGGCACTGTCCATGGAAGGCCTCCACATTGCACTGCGCAAGAACAAGGCAGTCTATGTAAGCTCCTCATTTTTACACCTGTGAACAACAGGTGCCCTAGGCACCATGAAGTACCACTCTGTCCCCAGGAAGAGCCTGACGTTCCCTGAGCCTGCTGGTGTGCTCAGAGAAGAGCCCAGCGAGGCTCTGAGCGGGGCACGAATGGCTGCTCGTGCAGCAACGGATTTTTGGCTTGTCTTCCTGAGCTTTCAGTGTGCCCTGTGTAGAGTGGCTGCTGTTCTCGTAGTCCTGGCCAGGGTTTCTCATGCCATTGGTGCTTCTGAGCTCACTGGGCCCTGGCACCACCACAGCAGAGTGACCTCTCAGCAGAGGCCACCTCTTTATGCTTTTCTCTCTCTCTCTCTCTCTCTCCCCGCTCCGCCTTATTCAGATCAATGGTGCTCTGGCCTCCCTGCCTGCTTCTCCTGCCCCCGGTGTCACCATTGCCCTGAGTGGCTCCTACGTGCGCGTTTCTACCAAGCTGGGCCTGCAGCTGCAGTTCAATGGGGACCACGAGCTCCTAGTGAAGGTGTCCGAGAAGCACAAGGGCCGGCTGTGTGGGCTGTGCGGGACATACACTGGGAGCCAGCAGGACGACTTCATGCGACCCGATGGGGTTGTCGTGCCCGACTTCAATGACTTTGGAGCCAGCTGGATGGTGCCCGATGACGAGTGGCTGTGAGTCCTTGTTCCGTCACATAGATGACAGACAAAAGACAGCGCGAGAGGGGGCAGCTGTGAGGGGCACGAGGAGGGAGGGTCAGTAATGTCAGGCCTGTGTCAAGGGAGAGGAGGCCTGCGGGTTTGGGACTGCCTGCCAGAGCATGTAGAGGCTCCACAGCAGCAGATGCCTTGTCCTTGTCTCTCGCCTCTGCCCCACCCACCAGTGGGATGTCCTGCCTGCAGCGGGGTCCCAGACGGACAGGGACGGCCGTTGCCTTTTCCCCTCAAGGCTGGCTTGCTTGTGGCAGTGCCCAGGCCCCTCCGTGCGGTCAGGGTGCACGGCGCTCTCTCCCCATAGGCGCTCTGCTCTAGGGTCCTCCGTGAGCCCCATGCAGTGCCCTGCCACCCCGCTCCACGTGCGGCACCTCACTGCTCCTGACCGCAGAGAGAGTGGGCCAGGGTCTCGGCACGGTGCTCTTGGGGTCACAGCTGCCTCAGCGCCTTGTTTCTGCCTGCCTGATGCCACGGCAGGGAATGGTGGCTGTGGGCCACGTGTGGGCCCAGCCTTGCAAGCAACAGCCGTGGGTGCCCTGACTTAGGGAGGAATGTGGACTCCAGAGGCTGAGGTCTTGGCTGGGAAGGAGGTCAGGGCATGGTGTGGCTGGGGTCCACAGGCTGTTGTGAGCTCAGGCCTGTCCGCCTGCTTTGTAGGTGTGACCCAGCCATCAGCCCGCCTGCATCCTGCTCCCCCGAGGAGGAGGTGGCGGCTATCAAGCAGTGTGCCATCCTCACGCAACTCGGTGGCCAGTTCCAGCCATGCCATGCAGTCCTGTCGCCCAAGACCTACTTTGAGAGCTGTGTCTATGACCAGTGTGCCACGGGTGGCAGCACGGAGCAGCTCTGCAATGACCTGGGAGCCTATGCCGCAGCCTGTGCTGAGGCAGGTGTTGCTCTGGGAGACTGGAGTCATGGCACTGTCTGTGGTAAGTGTTCTCTTGGCCTCCTTTGTGGCCCACATTCAAGGAGTGGGGCAGCTGTGGCGGAGGTTTCCCGTGTGTCACCTAACCGCTCTGGTGGGCCAGCCCTTAGGTGAAGAGGCCCTTGCTGCCATGGTGTGGGGTGTTTGGGAAGGGTGCAAGATCCCCATCCGGGAACAAATCCCCATTATAAAACACATCTTCTCCACCTCTGTTTCACTGCACGTCCAGCAGCTCCTACAACCTCGGCCCCCTTGCCAGACACCTCAACGCGGCCTCCGCATACAACAACATCACGAGCACCTGGCACAAGCACAGGTACTCTTGTCTCCCATCCATGTTTCTGCTGGCTGTGCTAGGCACTCAGCTCGTGCCCTCCCGCTTGGCTGCCCATCCTCAGCTGGGCCTGAGCATGCCGGGGACGTAGGCGTGCCCCGTGCAACACTGGGGAAAGTTCGACCCCACCCTCACTCTGCCATCTCTGCTTTCCCTTCTGCACCATCTCCAGCTGCCCCAAGCGACTGCCGTTTCGCCTGCACATTTGACAACGACTTCTGCGAGTGGGTCCAGGCAGATTACAACAGCATTGACTGGATAAGGAACAAGGGTCCAACTCCCACACAAGACACCGGCCCCTCCTCTGACCACACGACGGGAGGTAGGAGCAGCACTTAGGCCGCAGCAGTCGTTCAGGCAGCGGGCTGTCCCTAGGAAGGTGGCAACAAACCTCTTCTAACAGCAGCTACAGCCCACAGCTTTCCTGGCCTTGATGCAGAGCCGTTGGCGGCAGTCTCCCCCAGAGCCAGGGCCTTCCTTTTTGCCTGCCTTGAACTGCAGCAGGGGTGCTCCCAGGAGTGTGCTGGGGTTGTCCGTGGCTGCTTTGTCCAGATCTGACAGGCGTGTGACAGTGTGGCTCACGCTGTCTTTCAGACGGCTACTACATCTACCTGCAAGGGAGCAATGCCCTCCCCGGCTTTTCGGCTCATCTGCTCAGTCCGGTGTGCAGTTCGGAAGGGCCGCACTGCTTCCGCTTCTGGTATCACATGTATGGAGCGGCTGAGCAAATGGCCCTGCGGGTGTACGTGACTAAGGGCGAAGACCTTGCACTGCTCTGGAGCGCTGCTGGGAACCACGGGGACCAATGGAACTTGGGAGAGATCACGGTGCACAGCACTGGAAACTTACAGGTAAGGGCACAGGCTCTCAGTGCCATCGGAGGTGAACGGTGCCTTCCAGAGGCACTTGACACACACAGCTGGACCTAACGCTGGGAACCGTCCCTTCCCTTAGATTGTCCTGGAGGGAGAATGGGGTGAAGATGCCCGGAGCGACGTAGCATTGGATGATCTGTCCATTGAGAAGGGAACCTGTGCAGGTACAAGGCTTGGCTTGCGGAAGGGAAGCTTGAGAGATGCCACTGACTTAGGTGGCAGGCTGCGCTAGAGGCAGGAGCACAGGCTGCCTTTGCAGCGCCCTGTAAGCCAGCGGTGCAGCCTGTGCCCAAGCAGGCTTTCCTCTGGGAGGCTGGGGTGCTGCCGCTGCTTGCAGTCACTGTTTAGTTCATGTATGACAAGGGGCACGGCCAAGACGTTGAGCATAGTTACTGAAGCGCCTAATCTGCTTTTGTCAAACCAACTATGCTGGTGGGAGAGCCCTTGAGGGGCAGGGCTCTTTCTGGGATGACACCCTGCCAATCCCTGCCCTGGGCCTCTCTGCTCATGGCACTGGGGTCTTTGGGAAGGGTGGGCCAGCTGCCTGGAACAGAACTCCCACGCTGGCACAGATCTCCTCTAGCTCTCTCTTGTGCTAGGTCCATCGACACCAAAACCCACGGTCACCTTGCCAGGCACTACAACACAGCCTCCACGCACGTCGTCACCACCGAGACCCACGCCGAGCTCAGGTACTCTCCTGCTCCATCTCCAGATTCCACTGCCTGTAGAACCTGTTCATGTTGCTCCCTCTAAGGCCCAGGTTCATGGCGTGGAGTGTAGTATAGGGGCTTCTGTAGTGAAGGGGCTGTGTGCCTCGTTCAATCTTCCAGCAATGCTGGTGGCAGAGCCCTTGAGTGCAGGTGCTGTTTGTTGAGCAGGAGCTGTGTGATGCCTGCCCTTGGCCCCTCTGGTCACAGCACTGGCATCTTTGGGAAGGGTGGGCCAGCTGCCTGGAACAGAACTCCCATGCTGACGATGACCACTTCTCCCTCTGTCTCTCCATAGGTCCACTTCCTTCGACACCATCAGCCCCTTTGCCAGACACCACAACGCAGCTACCACACACACCACCAACACCAACACCACCTGAGACAACCTCAGGTACTGCGATTATTGCTAGCATTCTGAGTCATCGTGAAAACCCATAGTGGCTACGTGGTGCATTTGCACTGGAGGACTGTTGCTTGCTTTGTGTCACTCTGCTGCCATATTGGGACACACATCGAGTGGTATTCCCTTTCTGAGATTTTGGGGGTGGCAACAGTGCTGCTGGCATTTAGGTGTTTGAGCAGGATTTAACGGGATGCCCAGAAGAAGTCATCGTGTCCTGAACTAGATCTCCACCAACTCTGTCTCTTGGTTAAAGCAGCAGACCAGTCATGGGGCCACAGTCCTCTGTGCAGGGTAGGCTGGAGAGCAGGGGCGGCAGGAGGTGCTTGGCTAAACGTTTCCTCTGGTCTTTCCACTGTCAGGGACCTGTGTGGTGGAAGGAGACCCTCACTACCACACGTTTGACAAGCAGCTACACCACTTCATGGGCACCTGCACCTACACCCTCTCCAAGCTGTGCGAGAGCAACAGCTCGCTGCCCTACTTCAACGTGGAAGCAGCCAACGAGCACAGAGGAGCCAACACTCGCGTGTCCTATGTCCGACACGTGGACATCGATGTGGCTGGCCAGCGGATAAGGCTGGGGAAGGGTGGAGTGCTGATGGTAAGCACAAGCGGGAGACGTGGTGGGGCTGTGTGAGAGAGCTGTGCCAGGTGGGTTGCTCCAACCCTGTCCTGGTTTCTGTCCTTCCAGGTCAATGGAGTGGCAGAGGTCCTGCCCTGCACCCCATCTGCGGGTGTGCAGGTCTCGTTCAGTGGGTTTTACACTGTGGTCACGACAGACTTTGGCTTGAGAGTGAAGTTTGATGGGAACCATCGGGTGGAGGTGACGCTTCCCCGCAGCTTTGAGCAGAAGGTTTGTGGCATGTGTGGGAACTACAACGGGATGGCAGCAGATGACTTCCTGAATCCGGAGGGGGTGCTGGAGCCAGACTCCACCAGCCTGGGCAACAGCTGGCAGGTGTCCAATGACAGCAGGTGTGTGTGGCCCCCCAGCAGGTCTGGGGATGTATCGGGCAAGGGGAGGGGGAGGCCCCGAGAGAAGGCCACAGGTGACAGAGGGGCCCTTCTTCCTGCCTTTGCACAGCTGCTCAGCCGGACCGCTCCCCACCCCAGCCTGCAATGAGACGGACAAGCAAGTTATTGCCAGCAGCCACTTCTGCGGGCTCCTCATTGACACCAGCGGCCCGTTCCAGATGTGCCACGCTGTGCTGAACCCCAGCGGCTACTTTGAAACATGCCTTTATGACCTGTGTGAGCTGGGGCTGGACCGTGAGGCCCTATGCAAGAGCTTGCAGTCCTATGCAGATGCCTGCCAGTCCCTTGGTGTCAAGATACCTGTGTGGAGGAACGCAACCTTCTGCCGTAAGTGCACGTGCAGTACCACAGATTATTACTCTCAGGAAAACACGGAACAGGAAGGAAAGAGTGGGGTGGGGAATAACAAACCTGTTTATTCCGTGCCGTGGGGATTTACAGTAGGTGTCAGTATCAGAGGTACCATTTTCTGTTTCATTTGATTGGGTATGACTTAGGATACCCATGGATCCAACCAGACCACAGGGAAAACAGAGGCTCTTCTTAGTTTTCCAGAGGGGAAAATACAGCACAAAGAAGTGTTAGGTTCTCCAGGTAATGGCCACGTCTTCTGTCTCGGCAGCCGTCACCTGTCCGCCCAACAGTCACTATGAGCCCTGTGCTGCAGCCTGCCCTGCCACCTGTGTTGACCCAATGGCTCCTGCTACCTGCAGCCTGCCGTGCGTGGAGGGCTGCGTGTGCGACAGCGGGTACCTGCTCTACAATGACCGATGTGTGCCCAGCCAGCAGTGTGGGTGCTGGCACAATGGGCAGCACTACCCTGTGGGCTCTGAGTTCTGGACGGACAACACCTGCTCCTCAAAGTGCACGTGTCCCGCGCGGGGAAGCAAAGTCCAGTGTTCCAGCGCCTCATGCCCTGTGGGCCAGTACTGTGGGGTGCAGGATGGGAAACCTGTGTGCCTCGAACAATCCTACGGCATCTGCCACATCCACGGTGACCCTCACTACAACACCTTTGACAAGGTGACGCACAACTTCATGGGCAACTGCACCTACACCCTGGCCAAAGTGTGCTCCAACACCACCTCCCTGCCCTACTTCAACGTTGAGGCCAAGAACGAGCATCGTGGGAACACCAGAGTGTCCTATGTGCGCGAAGTGCTGGTTGAGGTGTACGGAGAGCGCATTGCCATCGTCAAGAAGGAGAAGAGCCAAGTGCTGGTAGGCAGCGGGGCTGGCATGAGCGTGGCGCGGCTGCAGGGCAGGGCTGGCTTTTCTTGGCAGGGCTTGGCAGGTACCAGACACCTCCGTTGTCCCAGGCCCGGGTGGGTTCCCCCAGAACCTCCGGGTTGCTTTGTTTTACCTTTGCGCGGGGGCTGGAGGAGGAAGCGGCAAAGGCGGAAGGTGGCCCGTGTTGTACAGAGGCCCCGCAGAGTGCAGACCACAGATACGGCCCTGCAAGCCCCAGGGGCATCTGGGTGTGAGGCCATTGCGGGCAGCGGTTTGCCATGCCTGGCCTGGCAGCTGCGGCCCCAGGGAGGCCAGGGACAAGTCGAGGGCCCACCGCGGTGTGTCTGCCCTAGGTGAACAATGTGCGCCAGACCTTGCCGGTGAGCGCAGCAAGAGGGGCCATCACGGTGAGCAGGAGCGGTCGCTACGTTGTCCTGGAGACAGACTTCAACCTCAGAGTGTCCTACGACACTGACCACTCGGTGGAGGTGAAGGTGCCCACCACCTACTTCAACCTGACCTGTGGCATGTGCGGGAACTTCAACAACCGGAGAGAGGACGATTACATGATGCCCGACGGGCAGCAAGCCACAGACTCCAATGTGCTGGGGCAGAGCTGGCAGGTCCCAGATGATGACGTGTCCTGCGGCGTCCCCATCCCCTCCCCACCCTGCAGCGCGGAAGAGGAGAAGCTCTACCGATCGGACCAGTTCTGTGGCATGCTGACTGCCAGGCCTGGCTCCTTTGACAAGTGCCACGCCGTGATCAACCCCCAGGGCTACTTTGACACCTGCTTCTATGACCTTTGTGCCCTGAAGGGTGGCCAGGAGGTCCTGTGTGCTACTCTGGAGGCCTACGCTGACGCGTGCCAGGCAGTCGGTGTGACTCTTCTGCCCTGGAGGAATGCCACCTTCTGCCGTGAGTACCTGTCCTGCAGTTGCCAGAAGGGAAATGTGCTGCTCCCTGTCTTGGGCCTTCCTCTTCCCAGAGGGTCACCCTTCCTTGAAGGCTTGCCGGTCCTAATTGTCCCCTTCCCGCTGCAGCCCTGCTGTGCCCCGCTAACAGCTACTACGACCCTTGCATGACCGGCTGCCCTGCCACCTGTGTTGACCGACAAGCCCCGCAGAATTGCTCCAAGCCCTGCATGGAGGGCTGTGCGTGTACCTCTGGCTTCCTCCTCAGCGGAGGCACCTGCGTGCCCGAGGCCCACTGTGGCTGCCTTTTTGAGGGCAACTACTACAGCGTGAGTGAAAACCCTGCCCTGGCTTGACGCCCCTCCCAGGGCGCTCCCTTGCCTCTACTTCCCTGACCGATATCCTGACGATCGGTGTTCCTCTGCCCGCAGGAAGGCGAGCACTCTGTGAACGAGAACTGCACTCGCCAGTGCCGGTGTGAAGCCAACGGCCAGATGGTTTGCTCTGCACTGTCCTGTGGTGAGGACGAGGTCTGCAAGATCCAGAAGGGCCAGAGGGGCTGTTACCCAGCCGGCACTGCTGTCTGCCACATCTACGGCGACCCGCATTACAGCACCTTCGACGGGAAGCTTCACCACTTCCAGGGCTCCTGCAACTACACGGTGGTGGCGGGCTGTGACAGCTCCTCTGTTGGCTTCACTGTCACCACGCGCAACAGGCATCGTGGCAGCCGGAGCTGGACAGCTCTGGACTCTGTGGCACTGTCCATGGAAGGCCTCCACATTGCACTGCGCAAGAACAAGGCAGTCTATGTAAGCTCCTCATTTTTACACCTGTGAACAACAGGTGCCCTAGGCACCATGAAGTACCACTCTGTCCCCAGGAAGAGCCTGACGTTCCCTGAGCCTGCTGGTGCGCTCAGAGAAGAGCCCAGCGAGGCTCTGAGCGGGGCACGAATGGCTGCTCGTGCAGCAACGGATTTTTGGCTTGTCTTCCTGAGCTTTCAGTGTGCCCTGTGTAGAGTGGCTGCTGTTCTCGTAGTCCTGGCCAGGGTTTCTCATGCCATTGGTGCTTCTGAGCTCACTGGGCCCTGGCACCACCACAGCAGAGTGACCTCTCAGCAGAGGCCACCTCTTTATGCTTTTCTCTCTCTCTCTCTCTCTCTCCCCGCTCCGCCTTATTCAGATCAATGGTGCTCTGGCCTCCCTGCCTGCTTCTCCTGCCCCCGGTGTCACCATTGCCCTGAGTGGCTCCTACGTGCGCGTTTCTACCAAGCTGGGCCTGCAGCTGCAGTTCAATGGGGACCACGAGCTCCTAGTGAAGGTGTCCGAGAAGCACAAGGGCCGGCTGTGTGGGCTGTGCGGGACATACACTGGGAGCCAGCAGGACGACTTCATGCGACCCGATGGGGTTGTCGTGCCCGACTTCAATGACTTTGGAGCCAGCTGGATGGTGCCCGATGACGAGTGGCTGTGAGTCCTTGTTCCGTCACGTAGATGACAGACAAAAGACAGCGCGAGAGGGGGCAGCTGTGAGGGGCACGAGGAGGGAGGGTCAGTAATGTCAGGCCTGTGTCAAGGGAGAGGAGGCCTGCGGGTTTGGGACTGCCTGCCAGAGCATGTAGAGGCTCCACAGCAGCAGATGCCTTGTCCTTGTCTCTCGCCTCTGCCCCACCCACCAGTGGGATGTCCTGCCTGCAGCGGGGTCCCAGACGGACAGGGACGGCCGTTGCCTTTTCCCCTCAAGGCTGGCTTGCTTGTGGCAGTGCCCAGGCCCCTCCGTGCGGTCAGGGTGCACGGCGCTCTCTCCCCATAGGCGCTCTGCTCTAGGGTCCTCCGTGAGCCCCATGCAGTGCCCTGCCACCCCGCTCCACGTGCGGCACCTCACTGCTCCTGACCGCAGAGAGAGTGGGCCAGGGTCTCGGCACGGTGCTCTTGGGGTCACAGCTGCCTCAGCGCCTTGTTTCTGCCTGCCTGATGCCACGGCAGGGAATGGTGGCTGTGGGCCACGTGTGGGCCCAGCCTTGCAAGCGACAGCCGTGGGTGCCCTGACTTAGGGAGGAATGTGGACTCCAGAGGCTGAGGTCTTGGCTGGGAAGGAGGTCAGGGCATGGTGTGGCTGGGGTCCACAGGCTGTTGTGAGCTCAGGCCTGTCCGCCTGCTTTGTAGGTGTGACCCAGCCATCAGCCCGCCTGCATCCTGCTCCCCCGAGGAGGAGGTGGCGGCTATCAAGCAGTGTGCCATCCTCACGCAACTCGGTGGCCAGTTCCAGCCATGCCATGCAGTCCTGTCGCCCAAGACCTACTTTGAGAGCTGTGTCTATGACCAGTGTGCCACGGGTGGCAGCACGGAGCAGCTCTGCAATGACCTGGGAGCCTATGCCGCAGCCTGTGCTGAGGCAGGTGTTGCTCTGGGAGACTGGAGTCATGGCACTGTCTGTGGTAAGTGTTCTCTTGGCCTCCTTTGTGGCCCACATTCAAGGAGTGGGGCAGCTGTGGCGGAGGTTTCCCGTGTGTCACCTAACCGCTCTGGTGGGCCAGCCCTTAGGTGAAGAGGCCCTTGCTGCCATGGTGTGGGGTGTTTGGGAAGGGTGCAAGATCCCCATCCGGGAACAAATCCCCATTATAAAACACATCTTCTCCACCTCTGTTTCACTGCACGTCCAGCAGCTCCTACAACCTCGGCCCCCTTGCCAGACACCTCAACGCGGCCTCCGCATACAACAACATCACGAGCACCTGGCACAAGCACAGGTACTCTTGTCTCCCATCCATGTTTCTGCTGGCTGTGCTAGGCACTCAGCTCGTGCCCTCCCGCTTGGCTGCCCATCCTCAGCTGGGCCTGAGCATGCCGGGGACGTAGGCGTGCCCCGTGCAACACTGGGGAAAGTTCGACCCCACCCTCACTCTGCCATCTCTGCTTTCCCTTCTGCACCATCTCCAGCTGCCCCAAGCGACTGCCGTTTCGCCTGCACATTTGACAACGACTTCTGCGAGTGGGTCCAGGCAGATTACAACAGCATTGACTGGATAAGGAACAAGGGTCCAACTCCCACACAAGACACCGGCCCCTCCTCTGACCACACGACGGGAGGTAGGAGCAGCACTTAGGCCGCAGCAGTCGTTCAGGCAGCGGGCTGTCCCTAGGAAGGTGGCAACAAACCTCTTCTAACAGCAGCTACAGCCCACAGCTTTCCTGGCCTTGATGCAGAGCCGTTGGCGGCAGTCTCCCCCAGAGCCAGGGCCTTCCTTTTTGCCTGCCTTGAACTGCAGCAGGGGTGCTCCCAGGAGTGTGCTGGGGTTGTCCGTGGCTGCTTTGTCCAGATCTGACAGGCGTGTGACAGTGTGGCTCACGCTGTCTTTCAGACGGCTACTACATCTACCTGCAAGGGAGCAATGCCCTCCCCGGCTTTTCGGCTCATCTGCTCAGTCCGGTGTGCAGTTCGGAAGGGCCGCACTGCTTCCGCTTCTGGTATCACATGTATGGAGCGGCTGAGCAAATGGCCCTGCGGGTGTACGTGACTAAGGGCGAAGACCTTGCACTGCTCTGGAGCGCTGCTGGGAACCACGGGGACCAATGGAACTTGGGAGAGATCACGGTGCACAGCACTGGAAACTTACAGGTAAGGGCACAGGCTCTCAGTGCCATCGGAGGTGAACGGTGCCTTCCAGAGGCACTTGACACACACAGCTGGACCTAACGCTGGGAACCGTCCCTTCCCTTAGATTGTCCTGGAGGGAGAATGGGGTGAAGATGCCCGGAGCGACGTAGCATTGGATGATCTGTCCATTGAGAAGGGAACCTGTGCAGGTACAAGGCTTGGCTTGCGGAAGGGAAGCTTGAGAGATGCCACTGACTTAGGTGGCAGGCTGCGCTAGAGGCAGGAGCACAGGCTGCCTTTGCAGCGCCCTGTAAGCCAGCGGTGCAGCCTGTGCCCAAGCAGGCTTTCCTCTGGGAGGCTGGGGTGCTGCCGCTGCTTGCAGTCACTGTTTAGTTCATGTATGACAAGGGGCACGGCCAAGACGTTGAGCATAGTTACTGAAGCGCCTAATCTGCTTTTGTCAAACCAACTATGCTGGTGGGAGAGCCCTTGAGGGGCAGGGCTCTTTCTGGGATGACACCCTGCCAATCCCTGCCCTGGGCCTCTCTGCTCATGGCACTGGGGTCTTTGGGAAGGGTGGGCCAGCTGCCTGGAACAGAACTCCCACGCTGGCACAGATCTCCTCTAGCTCTCTCTTGTGCTAGGTCCATCGACACCAAAACCCACGGTCACCTTGCCAGGCACTACAACACAGCCTCCACACACGTCGTCACCACCGAGACCCACGCCGAGCTCAGGTACTCTCCTGCTTCATCTCCATCTTCCGCTGCTTGTAGAACCTGTTTGTGTTGCTCCCTCAAAGGCCCATGACTATGGCATGGAGTGTTATGAAGGGGCTTCTGTAGTGAAGGGGCTGGTTACATCATTCCATCTTCCAGCAATGCTGGTGGGAGAGCGCTTGAGTGCTGGTGGTTTTTATGAGCAGAAACTGTGCGATGCCTGCCCTGGGCCTCTCTGGTCACGGTGTCGGGGTCTTTGGGAAGGGTGGGCCAGCTGCCTGGAACAGAACTCCCACGCTGGCACAGATCTCCTCTAGCTCTCTCTTGTGCTAGGTCCATCGACACCAAAACCCACGGTCACCTTGCCAGGCACTACAACGCAGCCTCCACGCACGTCGTCACCACCGAGACCCACACCGAGCTCAGGTACTCTCCTGCTCCATCTCCATCTTCCGCTGCTTGTAGAAACTGTTTCTTTTGCTCCCTCTAAGGCCCATGATCATGGGATGGAGTGTTATGAAGGGGCTTCTGTAGTGAAGGGGCTGGTTACATCATTCCATCTTCCAGCAATGCTGGTGGGAGAGCGCTTGAGTGCTGGTGTTTTTTATGAGCAGAAACTGTGCGATGCCTGCCCTGGGCCTCTCTGGTCACGGTGTCGGGGTCTTTGGGAAGGGTGGGCCAGCTGCCTGGAACAGAACTCCCACGCTGGCACAGATCTCCTCTAGCTCTCTCTTGTGCTAGGTCCATCGACACCAAAACCCACGGTCACCTTGCCAGGCACTACAACACAGCCTCCACGCACGTCGTCACCACCGAGACCCACGCCGAGCTCAGGTACTCTCCTGCTCCATCTCCAGATTCCACTGCCTGTAGAACCTGTTCATGTTGCTCCCTCTAAGGCCCAGGTTCATGGCGTGGAGTGTAGTATAGGGGCTTCTGTAGTGAAGGGGCTGTGTGCCTCGTTCAATCTTCCAGCAATGCTGGTGGCAGAGCCCTTGAGTGCAGGTGCTGTTTGTTGAGCAGGAGCTGTGTGATGCCTGCCCTTGGCCCCTCTGGTCACAGCACTGGCATCTTTGGGAAGGGTGGGCCAGCTGCCTGGAACAGAACTCCCACGCTGGCACAGATCTCCTCTAGCTCTCTCTTGTGCTAGGTCCATCGACACCAAAACCCACGGTCACCTTGCCAGGCACTACAACACAGCCTCCACGCACGTCGTCACCACAGAGACCCACGCCGAGCTCAGGTACTCTCCTGCTTCATCTCCATCTTCCACTGCTTGTAGAAACTGTTTATTTTGCTCCCTCAAAGGCCCATGATCATGGGATGGAGTGTTATGAAGGGGCTTCTGTAGTGAAGGGGCTGTGTTCCTTGTTCAGTCTTCTGGCAATGTTGGTGGGGATCTCTTGAGTGCTGTTGTTATTGCTGAGCAGGAACTGTGTGATGCCTGCCCTAGGCCTCTCTGGTCACGGTGTTGGGGTCTTTGGGAAGCGTGGGCCAGCTGCCTGTGATGAGTCTCCCATGGTTATGCAGATCTCCTCTAGCTCTCTCTTGTGCTAGGTCCATCGACACCAAAACCCACGGTCACCTTGCCAGGCACTACAACGCAGCCTCCACGCACAATGTCACCACCGAGACCCACGCCGAGCTCAGGTACTCTCCTGCTTCATCTCCATCTTCCGCTGCTTGTAGAACCTGTTTGTGTTGCTCCCTCAAAGGCCCGTGATCATGGCATGGAGTGTTATGAAGGGGCTTCTGTAGTGAAGGGGCTGTGTGCATTGTTCAGTCTTCTGGCAATGTTGGTGGGAGATCTCTTGAGTGCTTTTGTTATTGCTGAGCAGAAACTGTGTGATGCCTGCCCTAGGCCTCTCTGGTCACGGTGTTGGGGTCTTTGGGAAGGGTGGGCCAGCTGCCTGGAACAGAACTCCCACGCTGGCACAGATCTCCTCTAGCTCTCTCTTGTGCTAGGTCCATCGACACCAAAACCCACAGTCACCTTGCCAGGCACTACAACGCAGCCTCCACGCACGTCGTCACCACCGAGACCCACACCGAGCTCAGGTACTGTAATTTCCCATCCCCATCTGTCACTGCCTGTTTTAACTGTAAGATTTCTTCATCCAGGTCTCACAACCACATGAAAGATTTTTTATGTTGAAAGGTCAGAGTTTTTCCTTGCTCACTCAATCACACTGATGGGACAGTCCTTCAATGTTGGGACTTCTGTGTAGTGTCCATGTCCTGCCCTGTGTCTCTCTTGCCAAAGTGTTGGGGATTATAGTAACAGTCCACCAGATGCCTGATATCTCACAGAGTCTTTATGTTTGTGTCCATAAATATTTAAATCACCCTTTTTTATGGCATGTTTTCATCTGTTATACAGATATTATGATTTGTAGCATTCTTGAACTGAATTTAGCTTCCAAATTTTGAGGTTTGTTTTAGATATAATCCAATGATATGGTCCCGCAAAAGACTGAGTCATGATGGTCATTGTTATTTTCAAACTTAGGAAAAACACTAATATGTCATTTTGTATAAGATTTAACTGACTCCTTCCTCCAGTGTTAAGAACTAAGTCTTCTATAATTCAGCCTTCTAAGTACAGTACAGTTGTTAGCTCACCTAGTCAGATTGAATGTGGTCTGTGTTTTGTTTTATAATTGCTGTGTATGCAGTTCCTGCAGTTTGAATAATTTGTGCATAAGCAATTAAGGTTGACAGGTAGACACAACCATAAGTGTAGCTTTTTTTGTAACACACCATTGAAAAACAGAGAAGAGGTAATGAATTTTTTAATTATTTTTTGTTGTTGATGATAAGCACCATAAATCACCTGCAAGCTCAACTCTGCTAAGATTTGATTGGAAGATGTTTTTGTTGAAAATGGAAATTTCTTCTTAGCACTAAAATCCTTACCCAGCTCACACACACAAATGCATGCACACTGTGTACCTCCATACTAAGGAGTATGGAGTACTAAGTAACTTTGATTTTATTAATTTTTTTAAGTGTGTAAAGGACATCTTGTGTATGCAGTGTTCAATAGGACTGCATTCTGTACTCTGTACACAACCAACGTGAGTACAGAATCCCAGACAGCTGGTAGCACAGCCCTCTATTCTAGCTAACCAACCCTGTAATGTTTTTGAGTAAATTCTTCCTATTTAGTGAGAAATAGCCCTTCAGATATGGACACTAAAAACTCACTTTATATAATTAATATCAAAGATTTTTGCTTATATTTCTTCCTTGACTTCTAGCATAGATTTCTGATACACAAGAGTGCAGATTTTTTTATGGATACAAAACCAGAAAGAGTGGTTGGGCTTTGGAATGTCTTTGACTGATACCATCACTGTTACATCTGAGCTATTACAAAGTAAAACAAAGTGGGAACAAAGCAACTGCAGAAGTCTGATAGGATTCAGAGGGAATGTCTTTCTTTTTTCCAGGGCGTGCTTCCTGCAGTGCCTCTGGGGATCCACATTACAATACTTTTGACCACCGAGTTCATCATTTCATGGGAAATTGCACTTACACCCTCTCCAAAATATGCAATGTCTCTGAGAGGCTTCCATACTTTGATGTGTCCACAACAAATGAGCACAGAGGAGCCAACACCAAAGTCTCTTATGTGAAGTCAGTGCAAGTAGAAGTCTATGGCAACCAGATCTCTTTGCTGAAAAACAAGAAAGTGAATGTAAGAAAATACTTGTTTAAAATACATATATAATACTTTAAACTGTCATGCACTTAATGAAATATTTTCTCTGTATAGTTTATAGCAAACTTTCTCATTTTATTAGTTAAATATATCTCTTAGTGGGATGTCCAACAAATTTGCTCAGCTGAAGTGTTATTTAATTATTTCCAGTTCCCTTGTGCACAAGATCCTATCTTTCACTAATCTGTTCTAGCTGCTGGTAGTTGTAGGAGTCCCACCAGCCCTACACTAACTTTTACAACCTTCTGTACAGGTGAATGGCAGCAGAATGAACCTGCCTGTATTTATTGAAAAGAAGATCAGTATTCAAAGCAGTGGTGGATATGTTCTTTTGGAAACTGACTTTGGACTGTGGGTGAGATATGATGGAAATCACTATGCAGAAGTGTCTGTGCCCTCTGATTACAGTGGTCTGCTCTGTGGCCTCTGTGGTAAGTCACAGGCTTAGTCACTTTTTCAGTGAGTTGCGGAGGCTGGTGATTATTTCTACTCTTTTTCTTAGCATGTCATACTTACTTTACACACAAGTCCTTGACAAATGGACTAGAATTTACAGCAGTGAAGAAAACTTTCTAGAATTTTTTAGTTTCTAAAAAGTGCTACTTATAAAATTCTTGGTAACATGCTATCCATTTGGAATGTTATGAAGTATAACTACAAATAACATTTTTAGCCAAATCAAAACTCTCACTTCAGTTCTGCAGTTTAAATTTAGGAAGAATAATGATTTGCATGCATTTGCTCAAAAATTCTACAAATACATTTTTCTGTTATTTACATTCTGATGTATTTTTCTTTTGTTGGATGTGAGGAATGCTATACTACTTCATGTTGTGAATCATAAAATCTTGAGGCTGTTTCCACAGCAGAGAGAAATCTTCAGAATAGCTAACTGTCAGCATCCTCAAGTTTTCCTGCTGCTGTTTTCCTGTGCTGTTTTAGGAGGTATTTATACAACCTGAATGATCATGTTTCTATGATCAAAGGAAAAAAAAAAAAAAAAAGAAAAAAAAACAGAAGAAAAAGAAAGAAAACAAGAATTGGACTGCTAAAGCTTATTTTTACCTACTTTTTATTCCGGCTAAGGTAGACAGTGTCTACATTAAAACAAAGCAATGTCAAGGATCCAATATGGATGATCCTGAGTTGACAGACTTGATGAATAAGAAACAAAATTCATACTATAGTTCCAAAATTCAAATACCACAAATATTCAGTGCTATATATGATACAAAACATAGAGGCCTTTTAGAGTCCTGTGAGAAATGCCAGACACAAAGGACACGTTCTACTGTGTTGTAAGAAATTCTGTTGCGACAGGATAGCAAAATCAGCCAGCCACAGGTGACTTATGTAGTTAATGAGAGTAGGAGCTTGCTGGAATTAGTAGTGACCAGTAATTTTCCATCAGCAATATTGCTAATGCCTGAACCTGAGCAGGCTTAGTTAGAACAACATTTTGAAATCCAAGTGATTATATGAAATACACTTCAGCATGGAAATGTGGCTGTTACAAGAGTAGCTTGTCTTTTGAGTTTCTGATTATTCTGTCACTTGGATCATCTGAAATTTCCTAGTTCAGTTACCTCTCCATGGGATTTTCACACCTCCAATTCAGGAAATCTACTTTAGAATATAATGGTGCAAACACCACCATATGATTTTTTAGACCAGAATTCTACAGGTAGGATCCAAGGAAATGAGTTGGACTAAGCAGTTCTTTCTTGTATGCAAAGTGATCTACTTATGTGAGAACTTACAGACTTCTTGTTTCTAGTCCACAAGTCTCTGAACAGCAGCTCTTGTCAGCGGTCAAGGTCTAAAACGATTGGGCTCTTCTTATTTTTCCCAGCACACATTGATGTTGCATATACACTGTCCCTTGTTCATTATAGTCTATTTTACAACCTGAAACCTAGGTTTGCTCTACAGGTGTGAACTTCACATGTCCCCTAAATCTTTTTTTAACCTCACAGGTAATTATAATGGCAATCCAAATGATGACAACATAAAGCCCAACGGTGACATTGCAAGTGGTTCCACTGACCTTGGACAAAGCTGGCTTGTGCCTGAGAATAACACCATGTATGTATATTCATTTAATCACATGGCATTTCCTAATCAAACATCCATCCGCTCACTGGCTTTGTCATCCAGTACCATTTTACATCTTCCAACTGCCCATTAGAAGTAGGGGGCTGCCCCTTTACATGAAACGGGGAATGAGAAGAGGGCTTGCGTCCTTTAAGTCTTGTTTTCCAAAGCAGGAACTGTCTGCTGAGTGTGAGGACAGATGGGACTTCAGTCTAGTTCTCTGATTGGAAACCATAAGCCATTAGTTCACATAGCTCTTTTTTCAGTTAAGAATAAGCCTTTGAATAGCCCAGAAGGCATCAAAAAGGGAATCCATTCAGTGATAGAGCTGACATCAGCTTTTCAGAGAAGCTGGATAAAGTCTCGTGACTGTAATAAAATACACCCTGTCGTGCAGAGTTGTCATGTGTCAATCTTCCACTGCAAATCTGACAGTAAAACAATTGAACACACATTTGATTTTACTTGCTTTCCCCAGGTGCACCAGTGGGACAGAAGAGCAATGTGATCCTGTGCTGGAGAGTGAAGCAAAGAAGAACACAGCATGTGGCATGATCACAGACCCAACAGGTAGTATGTGAGCCGTGTGATGGAACACTTTATAGCTTGTGTTGTCTCCTCTCTATAGTCTGTTGTTCTGAGCTCCCACTGGAAGCGTACAAAGCCTCCAGCGTAAATGGCCAACATAAAACTCATAGGTGTTCGCCCAAGATAAGTCAACCGTTCAGACAGTGCCAATGCGTCCATGAAGGTTGTCTGAGGATGTGTGTGGGAGCCACAGCTGCTCTTTGTTTTATAGTGACTTGTGCTCTGTTTGCTAAAAGAAATAGTTCAGAGGGCACTGTCACTGCATGCATTACAGATACTTTATCTGAAATTCTATACACATTTTCGGCACTGGACAGCCCCTGCAGCTGTCTAGAATTAGTGGCTTGCCTAGCCAGCAGTTCTTCATTTACGTAACCTATGTTGTATCAGCCATGCAAAAAGAAGAAAGCCTGATCCAGGGGGCCAAGTCTCATTGTGCGTGCTCCATTTCAAGTGTTGGTTTAACTTACAGAACAAGGTTAGCCTGGAGCATTCACAGCACATTTGCCATGACAGAAAATAGATAGTGGTGGTGATATTATTATTCCCAACTTTTTTTCCACCCTTCTATATATCTTTCTTGGTTCACACAGGAATCTTCAAGGATTGTCACACCAAAGTGTCTCCAGAGAATTTCTTTGAAAGCTGTGTTTATGACATGTGTTTCACTGGTGGACAGGCAACATCCTTATGCTATGGACTGCAGGCCTATGCTGAGTCATGTACCAATGCTGGGATATGCATAGAATGGAGGAATGCTACTCTTTGCCGTGAGTGTTATGACTTATAAATATCTGTTCTGGATTTAAACTTCAAAAGTATGCACATTCTCCTCTACCTTTTTGATGCATGTTATTTCATTTTTGGTAATGTTTTGAGTATAGTCTGTCTCATGTCTTGAGCCTGATTCAGTTTCGGTACCATTACAGTATTTGTACAGAACACTAATTTTCCAGAACATTTGGATACATGCAGGTCTAATCCTTAAAGTTTTAATAATAAACTATTAGTTTCTTGGAAAAGTTTGAATACATTCAACTGTATCTTACATAAGCTTCTGCACTGGGGAAATAACTGTTGCTTTGCCCCACTGAAAATCTACCATCCTCAGTGTAAGCAGAGCTGGTAATCCTCCATACACAAATGCTTATAGATGGCTTTTGGTTAAAAAACTATCAATAAGAGACCTTGAGAAGCAGCTGTTTCTAGCAAGTTTGCAAGTATTTCTCTGTAAAGCAAAGAAATCAAGTATTCTCACTTACCTCCTGATTAATTCTCTTCAGAATTACTTCATGGGAAATTTTGTATAATGAACTCGTATTGCTTAGATAAAGTTTTCCAGGGCTTCCATTGGTGCTTTTATGCAGTACTGGGCAGTTTTCTGCTTGCCAGACATCTTCTAAAGGACCTTTATATCCACAAAGTACACACTTGTAATGATAAAAAGAAATCCTCTAAAGGTCAACCACACTGAAATAATCCATAATTCTCTATGTTTTTTCATCTTTTACACTAATTTCAATTGTACCTATTACCACTGTATTACCTTCAGCAGATTGGCAGCTTTTTTTTTTTTCTTTTTTCTTCTTTTTTCTGTGATCAACAATTAGGTCTTCATTGAAACTAAACCATAAAAAAACATTGAGAGATTCTAGCAGCTGCTCAGTTTGGAAAAAGAATTACTGTGACTTTTGAATGGCTTTAAAGCATGTAGTAAGTCAGCCCTGGGAGAGCAGAGAACAGAGAACTCATATATAAAAAGACAACAGAGCAAGAAACAAACTTCTAACCCTCAAAATCAGATTAAAGCTATGGACATCCAGACTTCATAGTCTGAGGCCATAGTCCAGGACCTAAATATCTATGGCTTGATTATAGTTACAGAGAAGACTCAATCACATTAAGAGGATTGACTCTCAAGTCCTCCCTCCATCAGTAATTCAAACAAAACCTCAGTTAAGAACCTGACAAGGGGCGGGCACTCTGGTACATGACCGGAGATGTTGGCTGTAATTGACTGGCAGAACTAAGAGATCCTGCTGTAGGGACAGAAGTAAATGCAAGTCATATGTAGCGATGTGTCACACAATCTAGCCAGAAACAGTTTTTAGGGTTTTTTAGATGGCAGAATGGACAAATGTTTCAGGATTTCTGTAAAATGTAATGTTTTCCATGGAGATCATGCTTTGAGTGATAGAAGCCCAGTTCTACCATGAGGAAGAGGGGTGTGACAGTATAATATATTTTTCTCAAGGAGTCTCTGTAAAAGAGAGTGTGATTTTTAGTTCTATTTTTAAGTATATGGCAAGTGTTCAAATAGTAACTAGAGTAATGGGGCCGTATCAGCTGGCACGTGAAGAAATTCTTCTATTTTCTTAATGGAGTGACTTTGTCTTTAAACCTGCAGAATAAAGTTTACTGAAGCAAGCACGATTAGTCATGTATAACCACATCAGACCTACTCTCAAAGGGAGCCTGCAGTGTTTGACTTCCTTTGTGAGATGAAGTGCAGGGTGGTCCACCTGTCTTACCCACCCCAACCAAAAGCCACCCATCTCACACAGCAAGAAAATCCTTTGTATGCAGCACTCCCCAGTGTCAGACTTTCTAACAGCAACTTTGTATATTCTCAGGAGCACAGCGAAAGCATCAAGAAAACTTTAATCTTGATTTTGCCATTTTGAGTGATCTTATTTTTTCTTTTTCTCTCTAGCAATGCCCTGTCCTGGAGGCAGCATCTACAAGAGCTGTGGTACTAGGTGTCCCTCTACCTGTTTGAACATATCAGCAGTTGATTCCTGTAGTTCCTTACCAGTAGAAGGTTGCTTCTGTAAGGAAGGCTATGTTTTGAGTGGAGACAAATGTGTGCCAGAAAGCAGCTGTGGTTGTGTTGATGAAAAAAAGCACTATCACCAGGCAAGTTACCTCAGACATTTAAAGAAAAAGAAAAAAACATACCTGAAAGAAGTCTACAAAGGTTTATATGGTGTACCATGAGAGAACAAAATGTTAATAACAGTAACACAATTATTTATACAATTAATAATAACAAAATAGACTCACTTTGCCAACCTTCTTGATCCATAAGCTGTATGGCTACAATTACCTAAATGATCATATATTATGCATGTTCAAATAGTAATTGTTTGATTGTCCCTTATGGTATTACCTTCCAATTTATCTTACAGTATGTACTTTTATACTCTTTTTTTCTGCTCAGCTGGATGAAAGCTGGTTCACCAGTTATCCCTGCAATGAACGCTGCACCTGCAAGGCTAATAACACCATTGTGTGCACATCCTGGCAGTGTGGAGTCCGAGAGGAATGCAGTATTCAGGATGGTGTGCTGGGCTGTCATTCTAATGGTAAGTGCTGCTTGAAAATGGTTCTCAATGTCAACTCCATAATTAGATCCTTCTTCTCCTAGCTTTATTATAAATCTGTTTTCATATGTGATGGCAAGGAAGTCCCAACTTAGCCTGTGCTAAGATATGAAAAGACACGACGATCTGTCTTGCAAGCACGGATCCTCTTCTGTTGTAGTGGATATCAGCAAAAACTGATGCTGTCCAAAACCTCACAAGGTCACTTGGGTTCTTTTTGTCCTGATAATACTAATTCAAGTCCCGCATCATCCATGCTGCAAGCTCTAAATTTGGGAATAATTGAGAACTGCATTTCTGAGAGTTTGGGTAACGGCAAGTGCATTAAGTATCAATGTATATAGAAGCAAATTTATTTAGTTTTGTATTTACACCTATATTTATACATATAATTATGTATTTTTATATACCTAAGTAGAAAAGCTCTGTATTACTCTCAATACATGTATATTTATACATATATATTATATTTTATATATAAAAATATGTATATTTATACATATAATTATGTATTTTTATATACCTAAGTAGAAAAGCTCTGTATTACTCTCAACTACTGAAAATCACAGCTACAACAACATATAGAAAAGTATAAAGAGCTTCATTTGCTGCCAAGTTACTAGTCTGTGCACAATTTGCAAATTATATTTAGGAGACACTTTCTGAAATTTTCTTATTTCCAAATAAATGTCATTGGCATGAATCTGAGATACCTCTGTTAAGGTTTTCTTACGTAATTATGATCAGGATTAGGTTGCTGCATTAATGCAAACATCATTGGTCAGCTGAGTCCATGGTGAAATCCAGTCCAAGGTTCTTAGATCATTTTTTCACCTTCAGGCCAAGCGACGTGTCAAGTGGCAGGAGATCCCCATTATTTCACTTTTGATGGAATGATGTACACTTTTGTGGGTACCTGCACCTACAGCTTGGTTAAGGTTGTCAACACAAACAGTGTCATTCCTATAACCATCCTTGGCAAGAATGAAGACAGAGGACTAAGAGGAGCCACATACCTGAAGGAAGTCTACATAGATGTATATGGTGTACGAATCACCCTCCAGAAAAGCCAAGGAATCCTGGTAGGTGGTCGTGCTTTTTATTCTGACAAGAAATATCTTAAAATTAGCTCACTACAGCAGCTATAGGAGAAAGGATCTTCATGTTTCCTAAGGAATATGTACCTGTATGCTTAATACTTGTAGGCATCTCCATTAACTGGATATCATAGGGAAATCTCACTAGCTCCCAAGGCTTCTGGTTTGGGTTTACTGTTCTGTTGGGAATATCTTGGAGATGGAACCCTGAGCCTCCAGGCTGGAGAACTGTTGCCTGAACTAAAGAATGGGGTTCCCCACTTTAATAGCTGTTTTCAACCCAGTCACCTATAGCTAGCTAACAAGAACAGAGGAAAAGCAAGTCATACTGTATTAGTCTAGGCCAGCACAGGGTTCCATGGCAGCACTGGAGGCAGGGAATCCACCCTATGGGTACGTTAGAGCTTACTCACTACCAGGGATCTTTCCAGCTCCCTGTTAAAGGCACAGGCTATAAGTCCTTCCCAGCTCTCCTCAGCTAAAAGGCTGATTCCTGCAACCCATAGTTGGAATATGCAATGCTGGAAGTGTAAAAGAGCTAAAACTCTCATAGAGAAATCCTCAGCACTGCACAGAATATAGATTGTGAGCAGAAAAGCTTTCATGGGAGAATGTCCATACTGACAAATGACTTGTCTACCCAGCTGAACAATGAGAGAGTCTACACTCCAGTGGAGAACCGGTTGCGAGGCGTGTCCATTGGAAACATTGGCAGATTTATAGTAGTGGAAACTGACTTTGGCGTGATAGTGAAATATGATGGCAATCACCATCTGGAAATCACCCTCCCGCAGTCTTATTTCTCAAAGGTAAGATTTAGTATGTAAGAATCTGGCACTGTTTCAAAACTGCTGCTTTGTGCATTTACTTTTAATTTCTTTTATTCCCGTGTTTTGCATCTTTCTTTGTAGCTGTATTATAACACATCATTTTTCTCCTTTCTATTTTTTTTCTCTTCACAACAATTTCCTTGTATTCTGAGGGGGTAGTTAAAGAAAATGACCTGGCTAGGGGAATACATCCAACTTACAGAATTAAATGCCTTGAAGCCTTAGGGTACCACAGGCTTAGTGAAGTTTCTGTTTTATTTCTCTGTGGGTGCCATCAGACACTAGTGTGTGTGTCTGAAATGGCTAGAATGAGATTGGTTGTTGGTGTTGATCTGGTGTCATGGTTTAACCCCAGCCAGCAACTAAGCCCCACACACAGCCACTTGCTGACCACCCACCCCCCCCACCCCCCCCACACCAGTAGAATTAGAGAGAAATTTGGAAGGGTAGAACTGAGAAAACTCATGGGTTGAAATAAAGAGAGTTTAATAAGTAAAGCAAGAGCTGTGTGTGCAAGCTGTGCAAAAGAAGGAATTCTTTCACCACTTTCCATCGGCGAGTAGGTGTTCAGCCATGTCCGGGAAAGCAGGGTTCCATCATGTGTAATGGTTACTTGGGAAGACAAACACCATGACTCTGAATATCCCCCCTTCCTCCTCCTTCCCCAAACTTCATATGCTGAGCATGATGACATATGATATGGAATATCCCTTTGTTCAGTCGTGGTCTGCTGTCCCAGTTGTGTCCCCTCCCAAGTTCTTGAGCACCCCCAGCCCATTTGCTGGCAGGGTGGTGTGAGAAGCTAAAAAGGCCCTCACTCTGTATAAGCGCTGCTCAGCAGTAATGAAAACATCCCCATATTATCAACACTGCTTCCAGCACAAATCTACAACATTACCCCATACTCACTACTATGAAGAAAATTAACTTTTCCCAGCCAAAACCAGCACATTTGGTCACATGACTTCACAGGCAATGAATAAGAAGTTATTGGGGAAACTGATGTAGAACAGATTGCGCTTAGAATGTGGTTCTTGCTTATTTGCAGGTACATGGCATGTGTGGTAACTTCAATGATAACCCTGAAGATGATCTTTCCTTGCTCAATGGTACACTTGTCAGTATTACACAGTTTGGAAACAGCTGGAAAGTGGAGGAAGACAGTGAGGAAGGGTAAATGCAACTTCTCATACCTTCCATTTTCCCTCAGGACACAGTCTTCTTTCAATTGTTTTGACTGTTTGCTACTTTGTAACATATAAGTAGTATATATGAGACTTTTGTTGAATCTGAAGCTCAAAAAAAGCCAACGCCACAGGAAACCATTACACAGGCCAGAGGGAAACCACAGCCATCCTATTGATCTATATATATACTTGGTGAATTAGGCCTTGGGGCATCCACAGTGCGGACATAGCTTGTTTGTTTTACACTGAAAACACCTGGAGCAGGACAATGGTGTTGGGGAACAATAACAGCCAGCTGCTCCCTAAGGGACGAGGAGCCAAGTGTGGTAACACAGCCAAGAGAACAGTGGCTTCACCAGCCAGCGCCCATCCCGCACTACCTGAGCAAGGCAAGGAGGGCAGGCGCAAGGCTGGAAGCCAGGGTCAGCCAAGAGTCCAGATCACCACACAAGTCTGCAGTGATGAGAGGTCTGAGGTCAAGCAGAGAAGTCAATCCTCTAGACAGGGTCAAGTTCAGTGAAAGTAACGAGGGTCAGACACAGCAGGGTGATTTCCAGGCAGGACTAATGCCTAGTCTTTCACTCATAGAAGACTGTAGTCTCTAGAGTTGTTTGTTTAATACCTTTCAGTAGAAACAAGCCTTTCAGTTTTTTCAGTCTCTGTCTTATATATGCCTTTGAAACTTAAATATAGCTGTGTCTGTGCTTTCATGCAGGTGTTTGTCAGACTTAAGAGAAGATTATGGTCCTCCTTGCACTGCTGAGAATAAACCAGTCATTGAAAGCCAGTGCAATGTCCTAAAATCTGACAAATTCAAAGCATGTCATAACCTAGTCAAGCCTGAAGACTTCATACAGATCTGCATCTATGACATGTGCCAGTATGATGGCATGAAGTCTGCTCTCTGTGACATAGTTCAAGTCTATGTGGACACCTGCAGGAATCACGGAATCACCATTAAATGGAGGAACAGCACATTCTGTCGTAAGTGCACAAGCAAATGAAAAAATGAAACTTGAATGACTGATAGCATGAAAAAAAAATTAGCAGTATTAGGTAAACAAGTTATGTCAAAGAAAATTAAACCCAAATTGTCACAAAATGTAATTTTAGTATTATGATTTTATGACTCCATTGTTGCACTGAACTGCATTCAGGTTGAGCTAAACTCAGTGATATCTCAGGATTAGGCAAGTTATGGGTAGTAATGTGAAGTTACAATGGCTTTAGTAGCCAAATGAGTGACATGAGATATTGCAAGAAGCCTTAAAATGGAGAAACAGTATAACCAGAAGACTAAACTGAAGCGGGATGCTGTGTTCAGACACAGGGCTCAATGCCACTGGCTGTGTTTTGAATGAAAACTGGCAATTTGGCCAGCTGCTTATAAAGGGCCATGTTCTCAGATTAATTTCCAATGTATGTGCCTCATTCCACCTGGTCAACAAAGCTACAAATTATGTAAAAATGAGTAAAGATTACACAGTGGGTTTCTTTTTGTTGTTTTTTCATGATTTACTATTACATTGAGAATTAATTATTATTAATATAAATCATTGGGAACTAATGATTACTAAGTCCATCAGAAATTCCTAGTTGCCTCCTTGCCATGAGCAGAGGAAAATACTGGACAAACGAACCCTTTGTCCTGCTACCTTGTTTCTTCAGCTGTCCTCTTATGCATCTCTAGTCATTGGAAGAAACAGGGTATAGAGCTAGATGAATCTTCAGTCTGACAACGCTTATCTGTTGCTCTTGCATGTGTTTATGTCTGTGGTTAAACTAGATGCACAACTGTTTTACATCACTGGAGGGTTGAACATCCTAAGGAATTTGCATCAGGTACCACCAGTTCAGGCATACCTGTAATAGAGCAGAACCAGCAGCTCCAGAGAGCATACTCTGGGTTGGGATTTTTTTTTTTGCTTTTTAAAATAAAATATAAAAAATCAAAACTTGTTAATGATCCAAACCAGCTATTAAAAGGCAATTCTATACTACTGTTTTATAGGCCAAGTTGTAGCTTTCAGGCAGGCACATGTGTTTGCAGTGCCCTTTCTAAATGTATTTAATAACGCTGCTTCTATGCTTTTTGACAACACAGCATTGCCATGTCCAACCCACAACCATTACACAGACTGTGTCTCCACCTGCCCATCGACATGCAATGACATTTTTGCCTCTTCCCTTTGTGAGAAGACAGAAGAATGCACAGAGGGCTGTGAGTGTGATGATAATTACGTGCTTAGTAATGGCAAGTGTGTACCTCTGAGCAATTGTGGCTGCAGGGATGACGACAACAATTACTACAGTGTAAGTAGTTTGTGGAGCAAATCTCTGGCTGCAAAACTTGTAGAAAGTTGGTCTTCTGTCCATCTGAATGAGAGAGAGAAATCTTCAGTGTCTACCTCTTAAACACCTTTCATCTGATCAGTAAAAGCTGCAGGCTTAGGTGTTAGGATATGCAGGAGCTTGGTACTTCACACCTGAGGCCACAATTGAGGCATATTTAAAACTAGTCCGTTGATCAGAGTTGTTCAGGCAGCCTGTCCTAGTGCTGTTTTGTGTTCAAATTATTATGTCAAAGACAATAGGATAAATGGACTAGGATCCCCCCCTCC
This sequence comes from Falco rusticolus, assembly GCF_015220075.1. Lineage (NCBI taxonomy): Eukaryota > Metazoa > Chordata > Aves > Falconiformes > Falconidae > Falco > Falco rusticolus. The sequence goes on along the minus strand of NC_051199.1, from coordinate 16,465,347 downwards.
CAGGCTCTTGGTGAGACTACACCTGCGCTGAGCAGCCGTGGAATCCCCAACTGGACAGGCTGCACCTAGCCAGCCCCTATACCCTTTGCTATTGAACTTTTATTGCATTGCAAAGCTGAGTACCTTGATAACATGTTATTAACACAACTTGTGTCCAGGCTGGGGAGACCTGGATAACTCCACACTGCACCAAAAGATGCCAGTGTCAGAACAACGGTGTCATCAAATGTAAAAGCTTCAGCTGCGATTCTAAAGAAACCTGCGTGATCAAAAATGGAAAACACAAGTGCAATCCAACAGGTATGTGCAGGCAGATCTTCGCTTGGTGTTCCAAGAGGGCTGGAGAACGAGGAAGGATCTGGGTGTCCGTTCTTTTTTCCGTGGCACTTATTTTCCACGGTAAAAGAAGACAGCTCTGACAGTGCTGTTGACGACACATTATCGAACACAAAAAGGCCTCGGTTCTCAGAATAAAAAGTTCCAGTACAAGACAGAGAATTTGCAGAGGGAAGTGGAACAAGAGTTTGAAAATTTACACATATCTAGAAATTTGACAGTTCAGCCTGATTAGTTTAAATATTTTTTTATAAAAATAATATTATTTGCATTGCATCTACCAAACCCAAAACTCAGGTATATCTGTGAATCCTTTGGCAATGATCCTCTTTTTTCCACGTGCATGCACATTCAGGCAGGAAAGTAATGAAGCTGTTCTTCTTTAGGTTTTGGGAGATGTCGAATCATGGGCGACCCACATTACATCACCTTTGATGGCCTGGTGCACCACTTCCAAGGGAAATACACGTATATTCTGGCTCAGACCACCCGTGACCTACCTGATACTCTGACACAGTTCAGCATTGAAGGCGTGAACTATCCCCTTCGTCGAAATCGACACATTACTTACCTGAAAGAGATTGTCGTCAATGTTTATAATCACACAGTACAATTCAGGCAGAACAAGCAGCTTGTGGTAAGTTTTTTGCTGACTGCAGAGCACAGAGAAAGCTCCTCCCTTGCAGTATAACACCTTTGAGTATTAAATGTCTGTTTTGAAGAATTTAGATATTAAAGCAAACTGTATTATTATAGCAGTACTATGGGGCAACCACAAATGTGATTTTTCAGCTGTGTTGAGTCTTTTTTCTCTATAGCTGTGAAGGATATAATTCTACTTCAAACAAATAAATGAATAAATAGAGATTTAGGAATAAAACACCAAATATCCCAAGACTTAAGTAAAGACATACAAATTTTTATCAGTGGTAGGAAAAAGTGTGAATTATGCTAGGAAAACTGCATTTCCTTCCCCTTTATTGGTGCGTAAGAGTATACATAGCTCATGTATAAATTTTTAGCTCAACAATAGAATATGTTAGGATGGAATCAAAACATTGTGCCCAGATCACTTTCCTCAATGTATGATTTTGTTAACTTTAGAAAAACAAATACTGAGGTTTTTACCTGGTTACATTATCTGATACATTTATCATAAAACCAGAGGAGTGTTCATTTGTAGCATTGATGACTAATGAAGCCAGACCTGAATTTGGCCTATATATTATGTATTTTAACTTATTCTTTCCCTGTTAGTTGGATGGTGTGAGGGTGAGACCCCCTGCTCGTCCTCATGAAGGTATTCGTATATACCAGAGGACAACAAGAATTTATCTGGAGACAGACTTTGGCTTATACTTGAGCTTTGATGGCAATCAAAATGCAGGTAAGTGATACTAAGACAACGTGCAGGAATATTTATACACTGTCTCAAAAAATGTTCTTATTCCAAAGGAGGTCTAAACCCAAGGCAAAATTAGAAACTTTCACCATTTGAGCCTATGGCCCTTTGTGATACAAACTTCCAGAAAACTAAAACAAAAAGGGTTTTCCAAGAACCAGAAAACACATAAAACTCATTTCTTTATCTGGGTCCACCTGAACTTAGAAGAAATGAGATGTAGAGTCAGAGTGCATCCTTTTACATGTTTCCTGTCAAGGCTATTCCAGATAATCCCATTCTTTAGTGTTTCTCAGCAGGACTCATATCACATATACGCAACTCATTATGTAAATTGAACACACATTACCTCCTCTGTTCAAAGCAGTTGAGAGCAAAAGAGCTACTCCTGATTTACAACAGAATATAGCCATGTTATTTCTGAGTGTATGGTGAAAGTGCCAGGCCATTTATACACACGGCTGTCATTCCAAGCCCTAAAATTCCAACTGGGGAAAAAAAAAAAAAAAGGTCTGTTTTATAGGAATTCCGTTTCTCAACGAGCAAGTGAATTGTAAGTGAAGGGCAAAAAGTGTGCAGTACATTCAGTTTGTTGCAAAGCAGTAAGCAGTACGAGCCCTCAGGTGGTGATGCCATATTACATAATACCTTATTGGCTGCAAGAAACAATTTTTTTCATCACCCATATTGCAGAGCACAGAAACAGTCCCGGTAATGTGGGTATGAACATGTATGTATGTTCAGGGCTGTGTTCAAATCCTATGTGTGAGGCCCGTGTCACGTTACTAACTCCAACCTGAATCATTAAATGTGGTTCTTGTCACTGCTTTCCACCTCTTCCATACACTCAGAAGCAAAGATTTCTGTGTAATGGTGTTTTTTTGTCTTCTGAATTTCCCTAGATATAAAGCTGGCCAACACCTACAGAAACAGAGTGGAAGGCTTGTGTGGTGACTTTGATGGGAGACATAGAAATGACTTCACAAATCCAGATGGTGTTTGGGTGAAGAATGTGAATGTATTTGGTGAGAGCTGGAAAGTTCCTCTAAAAAGAAGAACCTCTCGTCTCAGGTACTTAACTTTCTACTTAATATCTATGGCAAGCACAGCTACTGGGAGTGAATTAAGCCACAGTTAATATACAGGAATAACTACACTGTCTTATTTCTAGTCTTTCTTCTTCCCTTGGTCTGTGTGTAGGGACCTTTCCTGCTCATCACTAGGGTGAATTATCAGCGCCCTTCCATCTAGCCAAAAGAGGCCTGAACTATCACTGCATTACTCCAGTTCAGTATCCCTCTTTGGAGTCACAGTCATTACAACTGCTAGGGCACAGGGATGAATAAGATCTTGGCCAGACTCATGGTTCCTAGCAAAGATAAATACATCATGTTGTGCTGGATGGGCCAAAGGGAGGGCAAATCCCAGTTCAGTGTCATCCCTCCCTCTGGAACATGAAGGTAGCTTTGAATCCATCAAGGTGAGTTCACAGTTCCTCCTAGGTGAGGTTTGAAATATCTGATTTCCTTACTTTCATGGCTATCTAGTGTTTTCTGCCAGTACAGAAAATAAGGGTTTCTTTCGATTATAAATGAGCATGATATTTGTGGTCAGGCATATTCTGTGCTAATTAGTCCATACAGAACATTGAACCAGGTAGGGAAAGAAGTTTCCTTCTTTCATTCCTTCCCAATTTGCTTTGAAAGACCTTTGGAGGTTGCTTAGCCACTAACACAGAACGTTTTCAGCAAGTAAATGGAATTGTATTAGCTGTCAGGATATCATTTGACTGCAAAAACTTGTCTGCCAGAATAGGAGAAAGCAGTATGTAGGTAGTGTTGAGCATAAAGGGGCTCCGGAGGCTATGCCTACAAGAGAATTTTGGCACTTCAGGCATGCAGCCAGTTATTCAGCAAAAGTGAGCACATGTCCAATAAATAGTGGCCTATTTCAGCTGCATCATTCTGACTAACATTCAGATTTTATTAAATAGATTGGATGAAGAAGGCATTGGATTAAGCCTGCATCATGTAGAATTTCCAAAGATATAATTACAGATATATCTTTTTATTTAAATATCCATAAATCTCTGAGACAGTAGGAAGTGTTCTACTACATCTTTGATTTGCTTCATCTATCTCCTTCCCATTCAGGATAAATCATGAGAGAGAAATAAGGTTACACCACAAGACAGAAGTACTCTTGTGGTGTTACTTAGAGAGGAGTATCATGGATGCTGGATATACAGAGAACTGATGGTTTCATCATGACTTCTTTTACAGACGAGATGTCAACTCAAAAGCTGAATCTGAGGAGGAACCAGATCCAGGGCTCTTCCAAGGCTGCAGCGAAAGTCAGCTGGGGCAAGAAAACAGCACTTCAAGATGTCAAATCCTGATTGACTTGAATGGTCCTTTCGTGAAGTGTCATTCCACAGTCTCACCTGATTTCTATTTCACGTAAGTGTCTACTGCAGACAGTCGTTCTTCCCACTTGCAAAGTCATTTTTGTGCTTGTTTCTGACAAGAACTTTGCATCTTCAGTTACCAGGGTATTAATAGGAACTAAGGATAGTAAGTGTCTTTGGTGAACTGGGCCCAGTGATTCTGTTATTGATGTATTTAAATCCCCTTATTTAGTTTTACATAATTGTTGTCGCGACGGAGGGAAGACACAGTCACTCAATATGAGTGATCAGCAGACTTCGTTTATTGTCTCTTACAGTCACCTTTTATGCCTTCTTACAATTAGCTCATACATATTACAAAATTTAAGCTCATTATTGGTTAGTTGCCTAAATATCAAGCCCGCCCCTAGTTTCTCTTCTGTAGTTACCTGTTCCCACCTGCAACATTCTTTTCCCACCGCGATCTTCCTGTTATTGTGTAACAAGAACAGCCAAAGACAGTGTATTTTTGCTTTACTTCAGATAAGCTGAGAGCGATGTGCATTTTTGTCCAGCCAGCTGGACTATGTCTATGTGACCCTCTTCAGCTAGCCAGTTATCCACAAATTGTGATGATCTGTCTTTCTATTTGTTTAGAGTTCCACTTTTCTCTTAGCTGTAGAAAGTAGCTTTCTTCTTTTCCTACACAGATAAAACAGCAATGTTAAGCATTATACCTGTAGGCTGGGATTTCCAGTGTGCTTACAGTTCTTGTTCACTTTCAGTGAGAATTTAGTACCTGGCTCTATTAGTTTTCTTTTAATAATTTTAGCTTCATAAAATCTAGCCTTCATGCTATAGCCACAAAGGCTGAAGCTGTCAGTGACACTCTTGCATCTTCCATGGAGCAGCGCAAAAGAACAGATTAGTGAAGAGTAACTTAACCCAGTATCTTCAAGGATACCCTTTCCTGTGTTTCAAGGCTGCTCTCACCTCCCACATATAAATTCCTACACACCTAATTTTGAGCTGTAATGAAACCTGTTGATTCATCCTCATATTCATCAGTCATCAGTCACAAAATTGTCAAGTAGCTGTCAGTTTTCTTTAGTCATATAGTTGTACCTAACATCTAAAAATTGATAATGCCCAGCTTCAAAGTGTCTCTTAGCTGTGAGAAGAATGTGAAGGTATCTTAAGCCAAATAAACCGGACCACTGGCTTCAATGTATATATCCTGATCTTTACGTAAGCTGCATTTCTACTTTTCTACTCACTGTAGAATTTGGTTGGGCAGCCTGTTCTACTTTCTTAAGGGTTTCCTGATTTTTCTGAGGTGCTGCATACTTGCAGATCCCATTCATCTCAGATCTCAGTGCCTCTGAAAATCGGGCCACGGATATTCAGATGATAAGCAAAGCTGAGAAGTAGCACTAGCAAACAAACACTGGGTAAAAAACAGAATTCTGTGTCAATGTTCAAGGCGTATGGACATGGGAAAGGCACCCAGGTATTGAAAGAAGTGTGTAGGCCAGCTATAAGACTTAGCAGCGCTAAAAAGTGCTCTATGAGCAAGATGCAGCCACGCTAGCCCAAACAGAAGCAGACAGCAAAGAATAACTTCCTGTGACAAGCAGTCGGGTACCTGTTTATTCCTTGTTCATATATGAATACCTCACGTGTTAGCAGCAGCTGCACAACAAATGACCTGATCTTCCCAGTCATATGCTTGGAGGGGGTTTTTTATTCCTCTGTTTTCCTGTCAGCCAGATACAGGAAAATGGAACTAACTTAAGAGTCAGGCAGAAAAGCAGCTGAAAATAAACAATAACAAAGGTATTGGGAATGAACGCTTTCTCATGTTGTACATAGGAGCTGCCTGTTTGATATATGTGTGGGAGGAGATGAGGATGCTATTTTATGTCGCAGTCTGGAGGAATACGTGCTGGCTTGTCAGCAGCAAGGAGTCAATATGGAAGGCTGGAGGCAACAGACAGTTTGTGGTAAGCACAGGAAGAACTAGAAAGTATGGTTCCTGTCTAAAAGACTCTCAAAATCTGAAATTTGCGGCTTTTCCTAGACGCACCACATATCAAAGCTTCTTAGGGAATGATTGTTGATTCATGCTTTAATCACTGTTCACAGTTTAGCATGCACACTTGCTCTTCTGGCCTCTCTTCTCTCTCCTATGCTGACTTCTACATTTAGACCCAGCTTAGAAAGCTACTTAGGAAAGCAGAAATGCCAGCTCCCCTGTCATCAGAAGTTTTGTGAGAGAAAAAAATGTCCCAACTAGGAAAAAAAGTTAAAATTTTGGAGACCATCACAAGCCACAAATTCAGAAGGAAAAACATTTCATTTCAATCTCTTTTTAAATCTACAAAATACACTCATTCTCTTTTTTGCCTGTGAAATTTCAAGATAAAAAAGATTCAGCTGAAAACTTCAAATCCTTCAGACTAAAAGATGTTGAAATAAAACTTATAATAATCTCACCCCTTTTTTTTCCCCTAATATTTTGATTTCAAGTTGGGAGATTCATCAAACCACACTTCCCCTGCATTACCCATGGTTAGGTGACTGTATTCCCGGTGAAACACAGTTCCCAGAGTTGGGAAACAGCTCTGGTACTTGCAGGGATGGCTGCCCTGAATGTGTGAGAAGTTCTCTGAGATCAGTGAGCACAGCATACAAATAGCTTTGATGATGCACTTCCTGACTTGGAGCGTTTCATTTACAACTTCAGTACTATTATATATGTAGGCACATCTGTGTGTATGTGTGTTCATCTTACTGCCTCCTACAAAATGGTAATGTCCTCTGGATCTCAAAGGGCATTGTGTAAGCAAGTACTGCACAGCAGCCTGCTATAACTGGACTCTCCTTATTTTTAAAGGAATATCATGCCCTGCCAACAGCAACTACAGTTCATGCATATCTGCATGCCCTGCGTCCTGCAGCGACTTGACCAGCCCCTCTGAGTGCGAATCACCTTGTGTCGAAGGCTGTGAATGTCTCCCTGGCTACGTCCTTAGTGGTTTTGACTGCGTGCCTTACAAACAATGCGGCTGTACATACCTTGACAAATATTATGAGGTACAGTCTCTCTGTGGGTCAGACAGCTCCCGCAGCACCAAACAATATTTTATCTTGCTAATCATTTTGACAATCTCCTCATTCTCCTCAGCATGTAATTTTGCATTAGAAACAAAGAGCAATTGTTTAACAAAATTCTAGTCTCTGGAGGAAGGGAAGAGAGAATGGATCACATGGCCTGCATCTGAAACTCTGCCAGAATATTCAAGGCAGGCACTTGGAGAAAGTATATGATTACACTCTGACCTCCATGTTAATTCTTCACCTTTATTATGCTAAATAATAACCTCATAGGCTCTAAAGTTTACAACACACCAATTAGAGAAATTCTGCCAGTCACTGTGGTCCCTCTGCTCTCAGCGAAGAGTGGTATAAGCAGGATAGGTGAGCATCAAGCAAGGCTGGATTCTGGATGAATCCTCCTTTGTTGCTGCAAGATAGAACAGCCTGATAATCACATAGATTTCTGTTTTAACACTAGAGATTTGGTACAGAAAAGGCCTAAGCCAGTAAAAACTGTTTCATGGGAGGAGAGAGACACATGAACAGGTGGCGCTTGCCAGGAATACCACACACAGTATTTCCACACTGCCTTGGAAGCATGATGTCATGCATCTGCCACTCTTACCTCCAGCAGCAGTTAGACATTGTTGGTTGCATAGGTACCCCACCTGGGGCCAGGATCTCATACCCCAAACTCTTCTTTTGCCTTTTTTCTTGGGCCATCCTTCAGTTTCAAAGAGCTGGATTAGTAAACTGCTTGCTTTCTTTTTTGTACAAACTAGTGAGGGCAGGGGGGAATATCTGCCCTGTTGTCATTCATCAGGAAGGCACCAGAGAGAACAGCATGGGACCCCAGTGCTCCATCCATGGTTTTTCTGGCTGATTTTGTTTGACATTTTTTAACATTTAACTGCTGTCCTCTAGATTGGAGAAATATTCACCACTGATGACTGCTCTCAGAGATGCCAGTGCACAGAAAGTTCCACTGTCTCCTGCTCTAACATAGTGTGTGGATCTGATGAAATCTGTGGAATTTCAAACTACAGTCGTGGATGCTACAGGAGTGAGTCAACCACTATCATACTGTTTTTGATGCTAAGTCGTCCTGACTTACTGCTTATAGGACATCACCTGGTTGCAGATAGTTGCCACAGTGTACAGAAGAAAAACATACTAGAGATCCTGCTCTAATGTTTTACTGTAGAAACAGCATTTCTTTTGCTTATTCCTGTTGTCAAGTACAAGTAATGCGCCTTAAAACACAGGGGCTGTCCTGCATTAGGAGTCAGTGTAACCTAAGCAAGAACAGTTCTCTCAGTCAGATTACCTGAGAGTCCAAAATGTTTCTCCTCCTTCATGCTAGGTGGACCATGTATGCCAAATCCTTGTAAGAATGATGGAGTTTGCTCTGAAACTACCAACAGCACCTCTTCCCGCTTCTACTGTGAATGTTCAGAACTGTACACAGGACCAAGCTGCGAGACTGAAAAGATAGGTAATAGAACTATTTTGGATTTCACTGTCTGCCTTACACCACTTTCAAAACTGGATGTCATTACAGAGAAGACTGAGCTTGCTCTTCATTTCCATGCTGTAAACTAGTAACCCAGTTGGTGAGAGTCTGTGGTCCAAGGGGTCAGATCCCGTAGCGGAGAGGTGCTAGAAGGCATGACAGCAGGGCTCTGTAGAGCATGCAGGACCTGGGTTTGACAAAGGCCACATTCATCAGAGAAAACAGTGTAAATCAAGCAGACAGGCAAGGGTTGAGAAAAAAAAAATAAATCTGTTCACAGTATGGTTAGCTTTCACTGACAGGGCTCTTACTTCTTCTCCAGTTGAAGACCCTCCCACAGAGAATCCTGAGGACCATACAATTGCCATCGTCATTGGAGTTGTGGCAGGCGTAGCTGTTCTTGTCATTCTTATCTCCTCTACAGTGTACCTGTACAGGTAAGGCTTTTACCAGCTTTCCCATGTTCAGCAGAGTCAAGACACATACACCCCTTTTAGTACTTGTAAACCTCAAAACTCCCATCAGCCACATACCTGCAGGACCAGAAAGGAAGCACAGCATTCAGAACCTCATTTGAGCAATGTGAGGGAAAAATTAGCTTTTTCTGCAGAAATGAACATGTGCCATTTCCTTTACATGGGGCATATGCATCACTATCACAAAGGCTGGGCTTCTCCAAAATCTGACTTCATTCACGCTCACACCATTGTTTTACCACTCACCATAGATAAGAATAGCAATTAAAAATGGTGGTTGTTTTGTGGTGTTTTTTTTCCCCATTATACAGAAGGAAGAGAAAGATGACTATAGCTGTGACATCAAGGGATTCTTCTTCAAAATGGCCCAGGGATGTATTGGACGACAGAGCACATGAGCAAGATTATGGCTGCATTGTGAACACTGCATTTGATCAAAATGAATCCTCAAATGCATACCTATAGTTAGCAATATTTTTCCAATTAATTTGTATTACTTTCTGCTTTTATATTTCTAATACTGAGAAGAAATAATAATAAATATATAATTGCATTTACTGAAATGTTTGAAATTGTTCATTTAAAATCTCTTGAATTTGCTTTAGACCCAAATTGAAATATGTCCTGACTCAGATAAAAGACTTGTCTTCAGAGGCTGTTTGAAAAACTGTAGTGGGTTTGCATGGCAAGGTTTTGGTATGTGGGGGGGGGGGCTATAGGGCTGGCTTGTTGGCTTCTGTGAAGAGATGCCAGAAGCTTCCCCCATGTCCAACAGAGCCAATGCCAGCTGGATCAGAGAAGGACCCGACGCTAGCCAAGGCCAGTTGGCGATGGCGGTAGCGCCTCTGTGATAACATATTTAAGAAGAGGTGGGGGGAAATCTACACAAGAAAAACTGCAGTGGAAGAAAGGAGTGAGAATATGTGAGAGCAGCAACACTGCAGACACCCAGGTCAGTGCGGAGGGAGGGAAGAAGGTGCTCCAGGCACCAGAGCAGAGATTCCCCTGCAGCCCACGGTGAAGATCATGGTGAGGCAGGCAGTGCCCCCGCAGCCCATGGAGGTTCACGGTGGAGCAGATACCCACCTGCAGTGTGGAAGACACCCCATGACAGATCACTCACAAGGCCCAGGGCACCAGGGCACTGCCTGGGCCTTGTCCAAGCTCTGAACAAATTTCCAGCACTGTGAGTGAAGCTTTGAGACGTGAGGAACACACCACTGAGTTTCTCTGATGCTTTTCCAGTTCTTTGCATGTTCCTTCCTGATTACTGTGAGGAACAGTGTGGGCTTCCTGTTGTTTCTGCCATTAAGGCTGGTCATTATTCACTTACCCTTTCCACTTTCCCTTGTATCCATAAACTCACATGTGCTGTTAGCCAGAAAAGTATTTGTAACCTCCATTAACAGCTAGGTAGATAAAAGGGATTTTGTTCTGGCCCATTGAACAACATGCCAGCTGCCCGCATGTGCACAGCAGAGCTATTTTGGAGAGGATGCACATGGAAAGGGGCTTTCAGCCTCATTACATAATGAAAATGAATCAGCCAGAGAGACCTACCCGTGCACAACTGAACTGTCAACCTTATGCTGGAATTTCACCCCGATTATAACAGCATCTTTCCTGTCTGTTCAGCAGCAGCTTCCAGCTGCGCTCCCCCACCCGCTGACAGGGTGGATCTGCGGGGGGGGGGGGGCGGGCCGAGCAACAGGGCCCAGCTGTGCTCAAGTAAAGCAGATTTCTGGGTTTCCACGGATACAATTTTTTTCCCCCTCAATACCACAAGAATTACCTTGGTTTTCCATTGCAAAGCTTGTGTGAAGACTTCAGGTTTGAAGCGGGGGGGGTGCTGCCGCGAGCAGGCGCCACGCAGTGCAGCGCTGCCTTGACTGGTTCATGTCCACTGAAGCCAGAAAGGTGACAAATCTGCTGCTGCTGCTCCTTTACATTAACCGCCTTGCTCACCAGGCTTTGACACGCTGGCTTTAAACACGCTGCTCGGGTCAGCTTGGCTGCTAGCCCGCCCGGCTGTTTGCTAGCCCGCCCCGCCGGCAACAGCCCGGGAGGCGGCCGGAGCCGCTGGGCTGCGCTCACCCCCGGCTCGGAGGGCTCTCGCTGGGCACTGAAACAGTTAAAGCTGAAAATCATTCCTTAAGTACACAGCACTTGCAACCTGTGCTCAGCACCTGTAGGTAACTGACCGACTCACAAAGAGGCGCAGATACAGGACGAATAGCCCGGTTGTAAGCAAGAGCTGCGTTGCCTCTGCCCGGGAAGAGCCAGCACAGTGCGGCTCAGCGGGGGCTGCTCAGCATCCCTGTGCCAAAGGGAAGAGCACGTCCCGAGGCAGACTGCGAGCCTTCCTCCCCGAGACCCCGGCCCGCACCACCCGGTGTCAACGCGCCTGCGCCAAAGGGAGCAGATTTATGATAGTGAGCTCCTGGAACTAACTGTAACAACCCCGCCTTTTCTTGGGAATCGAATGTGTAATAAGTATCTGCTGACTTAGCTCCTCCGTGTTAGGTCAGGTTAGCTCGGTAAGGTCGGGAGGAGCGATCCCCCTTGCCCCGGCGCCGCGATGCACACGCCTGCTTTGTAACTCTCCCCGAGTTCCAGATCGGCCCCACACGCCGGCACGACCACCGGGGTCCTCTGGAGCCCCGAAGGAAACCCCGGGCCGCAGCCCCAGCAGCGCCCCCAGCAATGCCTTTGCCCTGCAGCGGCCACGGGCAGCGCCAGCCCGGCGCCGCCCGCCGCGTTCAACGGGCCTGGCCCGGCCCCGGCCCCGGCCGCGCCTGCGCTGCCCCCCCCCTCCCCTTCCCCCCTCCCAGCAGCAGGCACCGTCCCGACGGCCGCGCAGGGCTGCGGTGAGCGGGGCGCTGCGGGAGGGGGGATGCGCGGGTGGGCGAGGGCTCTGCCAGCGGGGTGCGGCCCCCTCCGGGGTGCCGGCTGCTGCAGGGGTTTGCTGAGCTCCCGGCGGCGCCCCAGGGCCCGGGGGCGGCGCTGGGTACCCCGGCACCCCCACCGCGGGGAGCTGCGACCCGCCGCCGGAGCTGGCCCGGCGCTAGCAGAGCCCCGGGGGAGCGCGGCGGGCGGGGACCGGCGGGGCGATATGGCGGGGGCAGCCGGCCGCGGCGAGGGCCGGGCGGTGCCGCTGGCTGCCGGCCCCGGTCGGCCTCGCCCGCAGCCCAGCGCTTTCGCTTCTTGCCCGCGGCGGCACCCCCGGCCCCGCAGCTGCAGCTGGTGCCGCTCCGCGACGCTCCCGTGCCTGGCCCTGACGGTGTCCCCTCTGCCACCCCCTGCGCGCCCCAGGCCTCCTGTGCCTTGCCCCGAGCCGGCCCAGCCAGGGGGACACGCGTCCTGACCGCGCGCTGCCGGGATGGCAACCGCCGGCCGCTGCGACCCCCAGCCCGGGGACCTGATCGAGATATTCCGGCCCGCGTACCAGCACTGGGTGCTCTACCTGGGGGACGGGTATGTCATCAGCGTGACGCCCATAGGTAAGGCTGGCGCAGCCCGGCGGGGCGCGGACGGGGCTTTGGGGGGACCTGGGAGGCTCTGGCTCCCCCCGTGGGCTGGTGGTGGACCCCAGTGTGTGTAGATGGCCTCTGCAGGAGCCAGCCAGAAACCCCGCTGAGGTCTTAGGGGAGCCAGCCTGCCCTGCCCGGCTCACCCCGGCCCTGCCCCCCCCCCCCAGAGGAAGGGCCTTCAGCCACGCTCGCCAGTGCCAGGTCCGTGCTCAGCAGAAAGGCCCGGGTGAGGATGCAACTTCTCAAGGACGTGGTGGGAAACGACAGCTACCGCATCAACAACAAGTACGACAGCACCCACACCCCACTCCCGGTGAAGACGATCATCAGGCGTGCAGAGCGCTACATCAACCAGGATGTGTCCTACGATGTGCTTAGCAGCAACTGCGAGCACTTCGTGACGCAGCTCCGCTACGGTGAGGGGGTCTCCGACCAGGTAAGTGACATGGGGTAAACCCCCATGCCTCACGGGGACCTCCTTGCTGCTCCATGAGAGGCTGTGAACCAGGGCACAGCCCGCAAACAGCACGGGGACAGCAAAGCACCACCAGGGGTGGCTTCCAAACCGTCACCATCTCTGGCCTCACTGGAGACATAGGACCAGGAGGCTCGCTATGGTCTGCCTGCACCCTGGTAGCACCCTCGCGCTGAATGCCATAGCCTAAGGCTAAATGCCTGGCTGTCACCCCTCCTACTTATGGGCAGCTGTCTCATTCATTTAATTGCCTTGATTATCCTTGCCTGCTCTTCATTAGCATACCTGGCAGTAAAAAAAACCACCACCTCATCGTGTCTTACTTCCCCTTTACAGGTCAGACGAGCGGTTGGTACTGTTGGGGTTGTAACAGCTGTTCTCGGTGCCGTCTCCGTGCTGGGCTTGGCCTGGAGCAGATCCAGAGAGAAACACTACTGACGGGCCAGTGGGAGGAGCTTGGAGCAGAGCTGGGAGCCACCGACGGGGAGTTTGTGGCTGCAGCTTCACTGAAACTTAGGAAAAACTGTGCTGCGCTTGCCGAGAGCAGCACTGGCCTGTTTGCCATATCTGCTTTTATTTCATTGCCTCTGATTTTTGTGGTAGTTTGGGAGTGCTTGCAAGCAAATTCTTCATCCTCACACACCCAGTGCTCTGCTGAGGGCTTCCTGTACAGATCCTGCTTTTGTTGGCTGCATCCTGTAAATTACTTCCTCTAAATAACCTATCTTTTCTTCTACTTTTGATTAAAAAACATTTTACATATATTTATATATATGAAAAAGCTTTGCTGAGACTTTATTGTGTGTGCTCCAGCTGATGGCCTGTGGCAGTGGATAAGCCCAGGTTCCCAGGCCTGCGAAAGGGCAGGCAGGGCATGCACTGTGTCTTGGAGCCTGCACAGGTGGTACCTAAACTGAGCTGCTTCTGCAAGGGCAGGAGGCACGAAGGAAGAGCAGGTCTTACAGGCTGTATCCCTCAGTGTCCTAAATAACTGCTGTGGCTTTGGCATGATGGTGTTAGCTCAGTTTTCTCTTGCCTGGAAGGCATCCCTTTCCCTGACTCCTCTGACTCCCTTTGGGAGCTGCAGACCCCCAGAAAAAGCCCAGCCAGCTTTTTCCCTGGCAGCTGTTTGTTCTGCACTGAGGCCACCGCGCCACTGAAATTTCCCTCTTTGTGCCTGTAAGTGCATTCTACTCCTTGGGCTACCAAAGCACTGAGGTTTAAAGAAAGACCACCATGGATTGAAAGGGCAGCCAGGAGCCTTTGCTGCCTGGAGCTGGGGCCGTTGGCTTTTCAGTGACCAGAAGTTGAATTTAAGCAGTTTGTAGCCCCAGCACAAGACTAATCTTCCTCCAGCCAGCAGGAAGACAAAGCCAGGATCCCTGCAGTGGGCAACATTCCTGGAGAATGAGCTATGCCATGCCTGTGTGCCCCATCTCCAAATCCACAGAGCCTCGCTATTTCCTTGTCACAAAGCTGACATGAGGCTTTTCTTAAAAGAAAACTGTTTTGAAGAAATGTGGTTTATTACTCTTTGCCAGGAGTATCTATCTTACATGTTTGGAACCATGTTATTTGCAGACCGCATGTAAGAAACTAAATCCTGCGTTGATTTTTGGCACAGGCAAATGCCTGGACTGTAAGAAGAGATGAGAGCACAATAGCTGTCAGTAAGAGGCTTGCTAATTATGTACATAATGGGATCAGAAGCTTTTTTTAAACATCAGTTGATTCAGTGTTTGAAAGAACGAAGCCAAGACTTCTGGTCATATTTTGTAGTGCCCTCTTTTTAAATTTAAATAAAGTTCTTTTTTTAATATGGGAAAACATATAATAAAATTGAGCCTGACAGTCCTTTTTTGCTTCCTTCAAATGTAATCAAAAGTGGTTTTGTGGCTAAACTAATTAGGTGGTTGAACAACTTGAAGACTAAAGAGGAAGCACAGAGGGCCTCAGCCTCTTGCACCTGTCCAGCAGCCGTGTGCTGGAACACGTTCAACCCGCCGCTTCTTGGCGTGACCTAGTTAAAGCAAAAAGCCAAGGCTTAGCTCTGCTTTTCTGCTGTGTGACACCAAACCTGAGCCAGGACCTGCAGTAGCAGAGCATGAACTGGGTTGGGGGGGAGGGCACGGGGGGATATGTGTGCAGCAGCTGTGCTGTCCTCTGCCTTTGCAAGTTTAAGTGGGGCACATCCTCACCAGCCTTCCCAGCCTGGTCTTACAGCAACCTGTGAGCTTTAACCTTTCCTGTACTCAGAGCATTATGCCTGCAAGAACTGGCAAGGGAGACCTGGGTGAGCATAGCCTATGCACCCTCTCACATCTATAATTCACTCTGGGTGCAAGAAAACTGGAATTACTTCATCTGGGGAACTTCCCTGCAGCTCTTGGAAGCTACAGCGTTTCACTGAGCACAGGGTATTGCAACTGTGTGCTTGCTGCTCTGTGTGGTCAGGATTAGGTCACTTATTACGGATTGCCTTCGCATCAAGCCTGATGGATGCGGTGACATGGTTTGACGGAGCAGTGACTGAAACACGGAGTGAGCATGACGTGGAGCAGCAGAAGCCATCACTTTGCTGTATTCAGTATTTTTGAGGCTTTGTAGATGTTGGCAAGACCTGAGACCTGCTGTTGCCATGGAATAGAGTCAAGGCTGTAATTTTACCAGCAGCTGAGAAATTAATCCTTGCCTGTGCTCCAGGGCACAGCCAGCACAGGCCCAGCCTGCCCCTGAATGGATGGGTTTGTGCAGGGATTTCAAACACCTGAATCTGGTGCACATCAAAGGATGAAAATCTGGGATGTTCAGTGCAAGCCAGGGAAGCTGGTAGCACTGCGCAGCCCCGGGCTTGGCTGCAGGGTCTCACCTAGTCCTTGTCACTGTTTTCATAGGTGGGGTTAATGTAAGCTGCTTCCATGCTTTTTGCTGCAAAGTCTTTTGTGTTTACAGGAGGCCAGCTGGGATCCTTCTGCAGCATCCTCTGCCATTTTCGGTACTGGCTATTTGACTGGTACCCAAACCAGGCTTTCAGCAGCAGCCAGAGGTGCTTGTTCTGCAAAATAACGTCCTGCAGAGTGACAGTACAAGGTCAGTGCTGTTGCCCTTCACTGGAAGGGAGGGCTGCTTGGGGACAAAATGCTATATGTACAACCCCCCTGAGCCCCATGGCGCTGGGCGGCTGTGTGTGCACCCCTTCGGTATCACGGTTGCAAATGCCACCTTCCTCATCCACAGGAAGGCTCTGCTCACTTATATCAAGCAACACTGGTCTCTGTTTAGCTGAAGGGGATAATCAAGGCAAGATTCTCCTCCTGGGGCTGTGGGACAAGCAGGCACTGCTGCTCCTTGCAGGGGACAATACCCAGTGCTGGCTACAGCCAGCCTTGACCCACAAAACACTTTAGAGCTTAGTCATTACTGCAATATCCAACAGCACAAGCTAGCACAGTCTCTGGCCCGATCGACTGTAGGACAAGAGGGAAATGGCGGTTTCAAAATCACGGCCAAGTGCCTGACCCGTGCTGTGGTCTACTCCCCTGCGGGCTCCTCCTGGGCAGCTGCGCTTCAGCTCGCTCCCTCCCTAAACGCTTAAGAGCTGTGGTCTAAATTATCTCATGGGCTGCGTAAAAAGGATTTGATTGGCACACATCAAGTCATAAGGGGGGGGGGGGAAAAAGCCTGAGGGCTTATGCTTCTGCAGGTGGGAGAGTGTGGCTGCAAATAGGGGTAGAAAGACCTGACCAGATGCTGCTCCTGTGCACCCCAGAGAACAAATGCACTCACCTCTGCAAAAAAAGATACACAAAAAGTGACCAAGAGCATCAGTAAGATGTAAACTCTCCAGACCACAGGAGTACAAAGAAACTGTCGGAAAAGACATGAACAGCAATTAGGTTTAAATGTCTTGCCAAGATTTGCATCTGTTCCTAACGATTTGAGAAGCTAACATTTTCCCAGTGGCAAGCACGAGGAGACAGTAGGAAGTGACAGTAATTCCTTGTCACTGAAGGTTTGATGCCATATTCCCCATAGCACAGAGCTGCCTTACTCAGATCAAGTGCCTGGGGTAGGATCTGGTGCCCAAATACTTATGGGGAGCGGCAGCTAATGCACAACGTGCGGCTCCTCTCCCTCTGTGCATGCTCACCCTAATGCCAGGCCTCCACCCAAATCTGCCCCGCGCAGGATGGCCAGGCATAAGCCACAGGGCTCGGCCATTCCTGATGTTGAGCAGCACAGCTGGAGGCAGCTGCCTGCCCTGTGCCCTGGCTGAGCACCAGGGAGGACCACGGCAGCCCGGCATGAGCTCATGGTGCTTTAGGAGGAGTGGGCAGCAACGATCCCCGCTGATCACATCTCTGGCCAATGAGCCTCCTCCAAGAGGCAAAACCACAGTCCTTCCTATTGTGCTTTTCTGTTAGGAAGAAAAGCTCAGCAAGCTATAAGCACTTTTTCTTCTCCTGGTTGCAGCCAGAGGAGGGGGGGTTACCTCATTAATCAAGCCTTTGTCAGAAGGATGTTAGAGAAGTTTGAAAGGGCTGCTCAATCAGAGCAGTAAATTAATTTCCAAGATGACCATAGCTGTAGCTTCTGCGTGCTTAGCTAAAGAGCCAGAAAAATACGCGGCATGAAAAGGAAACCTACGTTTCGTTTGTACTTACCGGCATGGCACTGTACACAGCATCCATGTCGGCCAAGAAGAGGAAGAGGCAGGTTGCAAGCTGGAGGGTCAGAAGGACTGAAAATACATCTAGAGAAAGAAGAACATTTGTGGCCCTGGGAAGGAAGGAGGTTGGTGACCAAAGTCTGCAAATATGCTGATGGCACACCCAAATGCTAATGATGTAAAACTGCCCTCGTGTAAAATGCCTTGCTTCCCCCCGCCCCGCCCCCCCCCCCCCCCCCCCCCCCCCCCCCCGCCAAGAGAAGAGCTATGGAATTCAAACTAGAGGAGCTACTCCCCAGCAGCCTGCTGCAAAGCTCACCACCTACACTATTTTTTCTTGCACAACTGATTTGGCATGTTCTGATTCTTACACAACCACAGAAAAGTGCCTCGAAAGGGCACTGCTGTGAGCTACACCAGCATCTCTTCCCCTGCGCTTGCTCCTCCATGTGCTCATCTCTATGCCTGGGCTGCAGGCAGCAGAGGCAGCTGCTTGTTCTTGTGGGCTGCCCTCCCAGGGAGGGCCAGGCGCTTCTGTGGCTGACAGGGTGCAAAGGTGGGCTATACCTGTGCCTTTCACAGGAAGGGTCTGCCTTTGCATCCTCTTCCAAAGGAGCAGGACACAGAGCAATGGAAAATGGCTCAGACATCCGGAGGTGCCAAACTCCTGGCAATTACCAGGAGCTGAGCATTTTTAACTTATCTGGAAAGTTGGGTCAATAGCTCCCAATGGCCTCCTGGCAACCTTCTCACTGCCAGGGAGGAGAGGGGACAGGGTTGAGCAAGGGCACTGCCCTTTGCTTCCTTCTAGGGACTGTCCTCAAAGAGGGGTAAAAGTCGGAGAAGCATGTGGCACATTTCTCAGCTGACAGAGTCTTCTGTCGCGCCTCAGGCTGGCTGCTTGCAGGGCAGCATCTTTTTGGCCTCACCTGTCTTCTGCAGGTGATCAATGCTCTGTGAAATGAGTTTGGGACCTGCCTATTATCAAAATCCCTAATAAAATCAACTCTGCTAAGATCAAGTGAAGTCCTGCCCTTTCATCCATGAGCAAAAAGCTGCAATTGCAAAGGAGCTATCAGTCAACTGGTAGCCAGAAGGGCTAAATCATCTCTGCAAAACTCAAACAGAAAAAGGAAGGTTATTGTGAGAGGATTTTGGCAGTGGTACTATCACAGGCTTTTCTCTCTCACGTCTGGGAATGGAAGGCAGGCAAGGTAAGACCGTGAATCTCAGAGGAACTGGTTTTGATGTGTGTATTTCGAAACAAATACATCTGATCCTCATATGCTCTCTGTGTTCACAATAATATGCAGTTCTGCACTAAATCCAGCCCATCACTTTCTGGAAAGCACCTATTTTCCAAAACCAAGATGCAGTCCCCTTTCTCAGCTCTGCTGCCTCTTATCTCAAGCATAAGCAGTACTTACTGTGCTTTTTTGAAATGGAGAAGTAGGAGTTCACATAGACCAACAATTATTTTACATGCCAGGAACTGCTGTGGGTACAGAAAAACCCACAGCATCCTTTCCCTTGCAGGCTCTTCTGCCGGGGTTATTTTGAAGCAGCAACAGGAGCCTGCAAGAGGACATGCTACACCAGGTCTACTCACAGTTGGTGTAGATGGGCTTCCGGAAGGGCTTTCCCTTGGAAAAGATGAAGGCCACAATGATGCAGTTGATAGAACACAGTGGCCACAGTGTAGTATTTTCGTAACTGAGGACAGTGCTCTGGGCACCACTGCTGGTACCATTTCCCCCTGGGCTGCTGGAGGACACGGTCTGGTTCCCTGGAGAGCAATGTCTGTAAGGTAACACCCAGCACGTTGTTCCTGCTCTCTCCAGCAACAGTCAGCCGCAAGCAGCAATTCCCTCTTCTTTCCAACCCAGCCTACTGTAGCAACCAGGCATCGCACACAGGAGTGAAAACCGTACATTAAAAAAATAACCACAACCACCCAACAAAACAAAACCAAAAAATTCAGCTTAATTTTCTGGTCTGCACCAAAATCTCGGCTCTCAGGTGGGCAGCGATAGCAGTGTTTGAGACACAGCTATGAGGCTGCATGCCCCAGCTGCCTGCACACCGCTCCGGCACACACACCCTGTGATGCATCCATGCAATGGCAGGGGAATGGTCCTGGCTGAGCCCCAGCATCTGGGAGCATCCCCACTGAAACACCTTGCTGGGTCTCCTGCCCTACTGGTTCATTTTTGCTTGATGATATGCTGGTCATTAATATGTGTTATAATATATATATTTATATAATACATAATATAATTTGGCTCTGGAATATGGAGAGACTTTTTACCCTTCAAAAACACAGAAGCAAGAGGGCTTCTGGCCTCGCAACCATTTTTTAAGCCAAGTTGGATTTCAGAAAAGCCTGGCCCCAGGGCTGTTTATTTCGCGGACAAGCTGTGCAGCCAGACCCAGGGAGAAGGCAGCAGAGAGGAGTGAAGAGAGGCCACCCACCTGTCCTCACAGGCTCCCCACACCGCTGCCCCAGCACCACCTGACCATGCCAGGGATGGGTGCCCAGTGTGTTTCAGAGGCAGCATTTGAAAAACACACGTGGGTTAGCCCTTGGACTGGCCCTTCAGATTTCAGTGTGGCATCTGCAGCAACTTAATTTTGTCTTAGCAACACTCTACTAAGTATACAAAGAGTTGGGGGAGCAGGGGAGGAACTGTCCCATTTGGGTCCTGCACCATGCCCAGGCTGCGGTGAGGCTGCAGTGTCCCCGCACAGCAGCAATGTCCCTGCATCTGGAGATCAGAGACAGAAGGAAGGACTTACCTCTGGCTGGCCAGCGCCGTGTACCAGGGCTGCTGCTTCACCAGAAGGAAGCCACAGGTTTGCATGATTATGGTAAAGCACACATTGAGGATGATGGAGAGCAGCAACGGAGGGGAGATGAGCTGGCTAGGAGGGCGATAAGGTGCCAGTTTTGGATAGGCTTCAGTCAAGCTCACTGCAGAGAAACCAGAGGCATTTGCAGTCCGTGGCAGCCCAGCCTGCCAGCATCCATCCATGTCTTCTGGGCAAGCAGAGCCACACACAGACACCACCACCCCCCCATCCACTCATCACAGGTGAAAGCTGCAAAGCCTGGCCCTGATAAGCAGGCAAGAAATGGCTTTGATCTCTGCTATTTTCTACCCGAACCTTCTCTGAATCCCCGGCTCTGGAAACCACACAGAGAAGATGGGGAATAGCATCCCACCCATGGGGATCTCCATGGGAGTCCAAAAGCCACACTTGGTCTCACACCAGGAATACACAGGAGAGCCAGGAGCTGAAATTACACTGTCTGAGCCCCACTAGCAGTCACCAGAGCAACTGCTTCTCTTCCAGTCAAGTCTCACACCCAAACCCTGTTGGTTACTTACAGAGTTCTGCCACTGTGTTTGCAAAGGACTATGAGCTGAAGCCCACGCTCTGGGCCCTAGGAATTGGTCTATCATCAATGGTTGCGGTGTTACTGACAGCAGAGCTTGGCTTCTCCTTTTAATTTTTATCGGGAAATTCAGTCAACTGTTTACACTCAGACTCTCAAACAGACATAGCTGGCTTCCCTGAGCTGCTTACTTGTTAGGCAAACCAGAAGGGTAATGAACACATCTTGTATCAGATACTGGTGATTCCCAAAGATTTGCAGTTTCTGGAACAAAAACAAAGGCAGCACTACCTGAGAATGGATGACAGCTTTGACAATAAACTGTACCGTGCAATGCTATTTCAGAGCCATGGCATGCCAGAAGCAGCTGCCTCACAGCCCTGATGCAACCCCCTGAGGACTAGCAAGGCCAGCTTGCCAGCTGGGTCCCACTGAAGCCCTCACTGATTCATAGCACTTGTGGGTGATCCAACATTTGAACGTGGCATTTGCATGTTTTTCTACCCTTCTTCCAGCAGATACCAGTGCCCCCTGCACCACTTCGAACAGGTCACGCGCTCCCAGCCCACAATAACAGCAGTGACAGCCAGAGTTTCACTTTGTGCCTGGTTTGAAATGTCTTTGGGTAGTTGCTGCGGCCAATCTAGTGGCTGGGGAAGGTGTTCTCACGCAGTGACCCACCAGCAGTCCCTGTCTCACCAAACCTCGGCTGCACCTTGCAGGTTCACAGCAGCTCGCTGTGTTTTTTGCTCTTCACCTTCTGTGGGACTGTGCGCAGAAGGTGCCCATGAACTGAGGCAAGAGACGTGGCCCAGAGTAAATCCATACATTAATTTCCTTCACTGTTTCCCTTCTTTGTATTAAAATTTTAAAGGATTCATCACATACTGGTGACACACAACAATAATTCTTCCTTAACTACCCTGCTTCAACTGCCTGAGACATTTATTTTTCAAGCTGCATTTCCAGCAGAGAGAGGCAGCTGCTCTTCCAAAGCCCCCATTTTACAGCAAGTCCTGTTCTGCCTCTGGGCCTCCATCCCCAGCTAGGCAGGACCCTCTCCCTTCTAACTCCCTTTCTTCTTTTGAAAGGGGTGAAGCTCAATCACTGAGCTTTCCCCCCGATTCTGGGGTCCCTACAACCAATCTACCCACCGCTGGTAGTTGCCCAGCTTTTCACATCTTTGTTATTCCTTGAAGCCCTGTATGCCTTTTCTTCCCTGCCGAGCAACACCACTAAAGATAAAAGCTTACAGTGAGCATAGCGCATCAATAAGAGATGGGCATGAAGCACTTACCCAAAAGAGCAGAGCGGTACCAACAAACTGAATCAGGCCGTAAAGGGTCAGGTATTTAACCACAGCGAAGGAAGAAACCAAAGCAGCTCGACCTTCCCTGCTCGAAACACAAAACAGAGCTAAACCCCCCACTTATAACCACAGTATTGTGGTTTTAGCGCTACAGATGGTTTCTGCTTTTAGGATCTGTGTTTAGGATCTCTAAGAATAGAAAACCATTCTAATTCCATAGACAAGTATTTTGGCCTTAAGATACTGCAGAGCCACTTAACCACCCTTGATCTGCAGTGGGTTTTTTCTTTGGTTTTACTCTGCAGCTGCAATTTTAATACCTGGATTAAGTTGCTGTTGCTTTTTCATTACTAATTTGCTCAATATTTCTGGGAATCAAGCACATTTCTACACAAACAGGTGTCTTTGCATACATTTGGTTAAATGGCATAATTACTGGCTGCTCCGTGACTATGTGCAGCACATGGAGATATATATATGTATTAAAGTAATGGCAAGCAAATCCATTCTGTGGTCACTGTTATACTTGCCCTTTCACGTGACGCTGCTGCTTTGCCTGTTCCAAAAATATCAGCCACCATAAGCAATACTCTCCCAAAACCACAAAAAAAACCTCCCAGCACTTGAACTTGAGTATCAAAACCAATTCAAAACCCCTGCTCCGTTTTATATAGTTACTGAGGACCTAAGTCTGGTTTCTCAGCACCTTTGAGAGCAGTGCATGCCCACTCGTCACCCTGCACGCTGAGCCCAGGCCAGGCAGCAGCACCCAGCAAACTCACCTGATCAGCTCTGGCACACACCGCACGCTGGGGGTTCGGGAGGTGAAAGGCGAGGACACAGATGCCTCCTGCTCTGACAGCGATATCCCTGCATGTGCCGCTTTCAAAGCCTGAAATCCACGGGAGTCAGAAGATGGAGAGAAATCCCTCCCACCCTGCACAACATGTTTACTGGTGCTTTACAAGTTTTGCTTCGAGTATCCTTTGTAATCGATCTTCCTCTATTCTGTGGCCCAGCTGATCTCATTTTCCAGATATCTTCCCTTCCCTGGAGCTTAAATATTTCTTTAGTTCGTTTAATCCCATTATACCTACTTACAATCCTTTGAACCACCGTGTATGCTGTTTGCCACACTGGAGTTTGTGCATATCTCTTCTGTTAAACAGTCTGCTAAACTATGTAAATTACCATTTTATCCTCTTTCTATTGCTTTCAATCCCCAGTTCATATTTCTTTTATTGTTCTCTTATGAAATCCCCAGCCTTGACACCTCTGGTTTAGTGCTCAGGTGTTGGCAATGGACAACTTTTACAAAGCAAGCTAATGCATTATTATCAAATTATATTATGATAACATCCTATATTATTATTGTATATAATTTACCAGATAGATTATAATATATAATAGATTTTGATAATAGGTAATATAATACTTGTTTTTATGGCTAAGACCCTCAAATATACAATTGTATAAGAAATGTGTAAGAAAAAGTCTCTTGCTCCTGTTTCTGGGAGAAAAAACCCCAAACAGTAATCCTCTGTTATCGTGTGTGTTAGTATTTAAAAAAATGAGTGTAGATAGTATTTTACAGTGATGCACTGACGGAGCACACCCACGGGCTAACTTGGGAAATGCTGGTGACAAGTGATGTCGGGCAGCCTCTCATCACAGCACTCCTTAGGCTGAAAGAGAGGAAATTTAACAAGAATGGGAGATGAGCTCCTACGTACCCCGCAGTCATTGGTGCCATCACCACACATACCCACGTAGTAACTGGTGGATGAAAAAGAAGGAAAACACATAAGCCTTGCACATAGCTGATCCCATGGTTGAGCACCCGCTGGCTTAGCCCCAGTGGGTAAATCAGGGCAGGGACTCATGCTGGCCCTGGAGAAAGCAGCGTCTGTTTCCAGAGGACAAGTTGCATATGGGGAGAGACTGGGGCAGAGTACCCAGAGAAAAATTAGGATTAAGGAAAGGAAAAGCTGCCATTTGATTCCAGACAGCATTTTCCCCTTGGCACCCGGGGCCACAGGAAGGGAGCAGGGCATGCACGTTTGCGGCAGCTCCCGCAGCTGCAGCTTGGCTTTTACTGGCATTTTCTCCTCGTCTGTCTTTGTAGATGCAAAGACACAGGAATTGCTGAAATAATGCAGCAGCTCCCAGGCCACCGCATGTGAGGTCGCTCTGAGAGGGCAGGAAACTTCATCCCCAGAGGAAGCACCTCATCACCAATAATTGTTTCCTTTTCAGAAAGGTGCCACATCTTGTTTATGCTCAGCAAGTAATATCCATAGCTAGCATGAGTCCTGTTTGGGGAAGGAAATATTTCCTAATGGGACCTGGAGGAGCATCCTTTGGGTCAAACTCCTCACTACGGCAGGTTGTTTTCAGCTTTGCTAAAGCTGCAGCCCGGACAGCCCCAGCAGCTGTGCAGGAGTTGCTGGGGTTGGGGGTTATTTGTATACGCAGGGCTCTGCCTCTGTAGTTTTCTCTCAGCCTCCTTTCTTTCTGCCTTCTACATTGCACTGGAAAGAAGCAGTGGCTACGTCTGAGCGAGGGGTGCAGGCTCTCCTGATGCACAGGGATCCCTATAGAGCAACTGGGAAGAAGGTGGCCACAAAGGATGCAAGCAAGGGTCGTGTGGGGAGGAAGGGAGGTCTGGCAAAATGGGCCTGGGGCAGCACTACCTGGGACAGTCACACTTCAAGAAAACATGTTATTGGTTTGGTTCAAAAAGGAAAAAAAAGAACCTTACTCAAGTTTCTGAAACTCTTCAATGAGGCTGGACTTCTGCCCAGGAGACATCCTAGCAAAGACAGTCGCATTCACCAATATCTGCAGGGAAGAGCAACAGGCTGCCTTGGGCAGGCATTTTTGCCTCCCTTGCTCGAGCAAGGTAGGATCAGGTCTCCCTGATGGGTGCCTGACATTTGTAAAATGCTCTAATCCTGTCTCCCAAACCCTACCATGGTTTTACTACCCTTAGGATTAGGGTTTCCTCTAACATCAGTTTTATCTGCCCTGTCTTCTGCCTTGCCCTGTTCCGTAGGAGGTTCTGGGAAGCCAGCGACCACCACGCACTCCACAGTGCCCTTCGGAGCAGCCAGGCATTGTGTTTCCCAAGTGCAGAACAGATGGCTGATGACAGCAGCAATAACACTGCTCAGCCCGAGGTTTCTCCTTCCAGAAAATCTGGCCAGAGAGTATAAAATCTGAAAATCTGTCGCAGCAGCAGCTAATTTATGGACTGGGTGACAGGAGTTGAAGATTTCTGCTACTAGATGTGGGTATTTTGCGTTCCTGATGCTCCTGCCAAGCCATTGCTAGCTATAGTAGTGGCACATGGGAATGGGGTTGATGTTTTTAATTAAACTGAAATTGAGAAGGTGACCATGGAATAACTCCACTGCACAGCTGCTCGCAGCGCTGCAGCCACCCCTGTCGTTTGAGGCCTTAGAAGATGCTGAAAGCAAGCTGTTTGGGTTAAACCTCAGGCACAGTGGGAGGGTGCCCAGAGTTGTCAAAATCTGAAGTGACAACGTTACTGCTACCGACAGAAAAACACCTTTCTCCAGCTGGAACACTACTGCCACTTAATAAAACAGGGAGGGCAAGTAAGAGCTTTGTTTCCTCAGAACTTACTTTTGGCAGCAAGCTGTAGAAGTGCTTTGTAATAACCTGATAGGACTTTCCATTCATTGCAAAATGGTAGTTGCAGGTTTCTCCTTCCAAGGTGATCCTTTCCTCTGTATCAGCACATATGTTCTAGAAAAAAGACAGCATTTATTCTCAGACTGAGGTCATAACATGCCATCTCACTTCTGCCTCATAAGCCTCCCACACCCAGCAGCCAGGGACACAGCCTTCTGCAGCAGCCCTTTGTAAATCTTTACACCTGGCAGTACTTGATTTTCTAGCTGTGTTTCCACACGTAACTAATCCCTGTTAGCCACAGGCTGCTAGTTTAGACACTGAAGTCTGGCACAGCAAATAGTCACACAGGCAAGTGTGTATAATTGCATTAATTTGGAACGCTTCAAGCATGATTGAAGTGGCCACTACATCTGCAAGGCTTTGCCAGTCGTTCATGTTGTTCTGAGCAAAGAACCACTGGATTAATTATTTCTCCCTAACACGTGCACGGCCCACACCACACCTCCATATACTATGGGGTAGATACACACTAGCCCCCAGCTTTCCTCTGTTCTTCAGAGCTGCTTCCAAATCCCCAGCAAGGAGCAAGTTATTAGATATTAAAAGTTTTGTTAATTCCCCCGGCACTCGACAGCAACCACCCCTGGCTGTGCTTACATGGGGAGCTGCTGTGTTTGCTTTGCACCCTTCTGCCAGTCGCCAGGCAATTGAAGCTGGAGCAGAGCCCTCTGGTTCGTTCGCTTCCACAAGGATTACTTTGCTGCCCGTGTGAACCATACCCGCATTCCTGGCCACCGTGACAGCTGTCTGCAAGTTGTCCCCTGCAAGGATAGCAGTGAGGCAGGCTCCTCACATCTGCCACAGCATAGTGGAAACCCAGGTGGAGACCATGGACATGCAGTGGAGGATGCTGGAGAAGTAAATCTTTCTCCTGCGTGCCTGGTGGCAGCTAGCACAGCTGCAGAAGGAACCTGGGGATTTACCTGTGACCATAACGCTTCTGATGTGGGCGGCAGCCAGCTCTTGTAGCACAGACTTCGTCTCCTGCTTCAGGCGGTTCTCCATCACCAGGAGGCCCAGGAACACCAGCCCAGACTCTGCCTCCTCTCTTGGAGGAAGGACAGAAACACACACGCTGTTTCCCATGGATGGCACAGAGAGTGAGACTCTCCCTGCAGTTTTTGTTCAGCAGGAAAGCCATGCTCAGTGGGAAACGCGTTTGCTCCACAGGGAAACACAACTGCTACAAGTTCGAGGCAAACAGCGCTCAACAAGCATCAGCATTTCTTCAGCTTCAGCCAAGCTGCTGACCCACTGCGTTACTGTCTCTAGGAAGGAGCAATACAGCAGAGATGCACGTGCAGAGAGGGACAGGGATTTGCAAGAACTGGCTGGCTGAAACCCACAGATTACAGCATATAGAATTTCTATTGCAGTCCCAACCTGTTGCCATATAGAAGCACAATAACCAGCTTTCATTACCCTTTGAGAGCAGATTCAAAAACCCAGCTCAGTGAGCCTTGCAAGAGCAGTAGTAAAGCAAGCAAGTAACAGCGTAACCAGCATCAGCTGAGAGGAAGGCGTTATGTGGTCCAGCTTCCCAACAGGCTTCCTTTGGCCGGAGGGGAGGGAAAGGTTTGGGGCAGGTAGGAAAGCAACCCCACAGCAATACCAGCAACTCATCAGCACACGCTACCTCTCTAGGCTCCTCACATCCGCATCCTTTCCCAGGTTTAGCACTTTATGGGCCAGGGCAATGACTCTGAAGCCTTGGCTTGTGTACGTGTTAAGCTCCTTTAAGAAATTAGCTGGGACTGTTTACAGGAAAAAAAGTTTTATGGTTAGAATACTCCATCCTTGCTGATTGCTTTTCTAGGGTTAAATGCCTGTCCTTTAAACTACCTTACAGTCTTAGTTACAGTACCATGGCCTCTCATAAAATTCAGCTGTTATGTACCAAGGCTGCATACCTGACTGCTCCAATAAATTATCTATGCATCTGTTTTATACTTTCAAAATGCATGTTAAGATGCAGGTAGATAAGATTAATAACTAGGCACAGGACAAATGACTGACTTCATAATTTTGTCCTAAGCTTTACTGCATACATGCTGAGTGACTGCAGAAATTGTTTTTATATTTATGCTTTAATGTGAGAATTCTCCCAAATCTGAAATTTTCAATTCTCTCATCATTCCCATGACTTTAAAAGCAAATAGTTCCTTTTAACTTTGCAGTATTTCATACTTACTGTGTACTGCAATCACAACTTTACAGCGCAGCACCTAATTATTCATTAAGCTGTAATCAATACAGAAACAATCAAGATGGGATAAGAGGAGCTATTTAGAAACCTGAGAAAGTGCAACATAATTTTGAAGACATTTTTCTTGTTGATGTTGCCTTGTTTGGAGGTTTGTGTCATTAGATCTTAGGTGGTTCTAAACTAAATATTTCCGTTTTCCCTCAAAACTGTTTTCACATGTTTTCAGGTCAGTGCCCTCTGAAATAACAAACCACAGAGCCACAGACCACTGGTACTGTGTTGGCTTGGCATCCTTTTGAAATGAGGTAGTCAGTGAATGTGACCTGAGTTTCAAGTTTGCAGACAAATTTGAATACAAACCTAACATACAAAAAAGAAAAGCCTATGTTTACTTGCAGCGAGAGGACAGAAGTCTTGGCTTGAGTGTTAATACCAATTATCCTTAATAACAGTAATCTGCATGTCCAATCTCAGCAAGTTTTCCATTGCTGAGATTTAAAGCCTTTGCAAGCTGGGTCAGTAACTCCATGCTGAATTTACCAGGGCAATAAATTAGGAGGAAATTTAAGAACTTGTACAGTACAACACACTTGCTGTGACACATGCAATTACCATGATCCTACATCTGCTCTGGGTATTTTGATGTATCGATGTTATTTCTGCACTATATCTTCAGCTGATGCAAGTCAGCTAAGGGATGTATAGCAGGTGAACCTCAGGCTGTGCATCTCACTAGCTGTTGGGCTGTGTGCATCTTTAAGTTACAAACAATAAAAACTTGTTTGTAATATTAACTAATGACATTTAGCAAGCCCAAGGCTTGTTTGTGGGAAGAGTCACACATGCAGCTGCAGTGTGGCCAGGGGAAACTTTTTTAGGATTTCAGCCCCAACATAAGCTCTGGTTTGCCTTAATTCCAAATAAACACTGTAAAGTTGCCCTTTCCCATTCTATACCGGTATCTTGTCTGCAAAAGCTGGACACTGTTTCTGGTGCTCCTTTCATGTACAGGTCATACTGTTCCTCTCCAATCTTCCGTGAAACAACAGACATCCTTTGCAGCCCAGAAGAAAAAGGGAATTGATGTAGGATTGCTATTCCTTCCACGGGAGCCTGGAAGAGGTTGGGAAAGTGAGATGTTATCCGAGTCACTGATTACACAAAGCAAATCCATTCTGAACTTTAGCTCATTTGAGTCTTTCTTGCTAAGGTGATTTATTATTACTGGGAGACTCTTTCACTGCCTTAGGGCTATGGGACCAGATCACTGATTACAAGTTTATGAACCTTGGTCTCAGCAACTCCGTTGTTTTCCTAGCATTCTTCCCAGGAACCTCAGTGGTTTCCTTTATATTTAACTTGTTTCTGGGCTTTGTCCCAGCTGTTCTCTTAATAACCACATACTAATGCAATATTCCTGGATTCACAGTCCTGGGAACTGGAATTTCATGAGTTACAGTGACATTACCATGGGAACAGAGCAATCCTAGAAACAAGACTGATATCCTTGTTGCCACAGAACTGTCTTCCTGGTATTGCTAGCAGAAATCACACTCCTTCCACTGAGAAGAAGCTGGCTGGGTCAACATTTAGACTGGAAACATAACCATTTTCAACTGTCAAAACACAGTGCTTCCCAAGGGGCCTTTTAAGAGGAAAAGTGAAGCAAACACCTTGCTACTGGGGTTGCACAACCGCTGCCAGCAGGACTCACGGACCCACATCCATTCTTCTCAGTATAATGCCTTGTCTTTACTCACATTGCTTCCTCCTGCAGGCGGACTCACGCTCCAGATGTTTATCCCATTTACATGGTTTCTCTGCTTTAGTTTGCACTTAAACTGATAGTGCAGTTTTATTGTACCAGCAGCTTTTCAGAGTGAGGACTCAGAACTCTGTACTTTTTATTAGTGCAAACAGAGTTGGAAATTAGTCTTTTAGATCAGTGAAGTTCTTTAGATGTCACTTCAGGAGCAGCATCTCCAATCAGAATTTGCTTTTCTGGTCCTACACTTCCAGGGGGTCTGTTTTGGGGGGAGACGCAGCACAATACCAGGAGTGGTTGAAAGGCATTTTGAAGCCACTAGCCCAGGTAAATGACTAGTGTCTGCGTCCTAGGAGTTTGCACTGGCTGCAGGTTGAAAACACATGATATTCATTCTCAGAAAGAACCGGACTTACTCTGCTGGCCTTTGGCCCTGGTTTAACGATGCAGATGCCGAGAGCCCCATCCTGAGCTGTGCTGGAGTCTTCTACCTCCTGTACAAGGAAAAGTGTTATTTCTGATACTTTTTTTTTTTTTTTTTTTGGCTTCACACCTATATGTTTAAGCAGGGGCAGCAGCACATGGGAGCACGTTTCCCCCTTACTTTTGACATCCAGTTGCAGAAATATTTTGTTATGATATAATAGGTCTTCCTATCCATCATCAGTGACAGCCTCCCTGCAGCCTTGTCCTTAGCAGAAGCCTACGTGGCCCTGCATCTTTTGACTTGATGAGAGTAAAAACCTGGGTCAAATTTTGTGATTTCTCTAAACTCAAGTTCTACAAAATTTTAATGTCATATCAATGATGAAAGGAAAGAGAAATAATTATCCTCATCTATCTGGTTTTATCTTCTAGTATTCTGCTTTGAAAAGATTCTTACTGATACTCGGTGCAGAAACAGGGTGGTAATTTTCAGTGTAAGATGTTTTTAACCCTCCAGCTCTGTTACTTTACATGCTGCCAAGGCTCATTCACCCTCATAGTCCCCCTTCT
Organism: Falco rusticolus; assembly: GCF_015220075.1. Lineage (NCBI taxonomy): Eukaryota > Metazoa > Chordata > Aves > Falconiformes > Falconidae > Falco > Falco rusticolus. The sequence goes on along the minus strand of NC_051199.1, from coordinate 16,434,068 downwards.
GCTGCCATGTGGCTCTGCTGTTGCCTGCTCTTCCACAGGCGTGAGCACCAGCCTGATGCCTTCCCACAGTGCTACTGTAAGAGCTGCCATCTGGTTTATTTATTGATTAATCTCTCTTGAGCAAAAGGTTGCAGGAGAAAAGATGACAAGGCAGTTAACTGCGGAGACCCAGAACCCCTCCAGGCTAGGATGTGGCAGGGAGAAGAGCAGCCCCTTTCCTTCTCCTGCCTCCTCTCACCCAAGCAACTCTCCACCCCTGAGGTTGAGCCGCAGGGCTCGATCTTTCACCCCTTCCCCAGGTCTCCCTGAGACTTGCTGTTCACTCAGCTGGAGGCTCCAGCCTTGGTTTCTCCATGGGGATATCCCTTTGCTAATCGGAGATAAGAACCTTTAGCATCAGGGCATAAAACCCTGCCTGTACATTTCCTCAGCTGACTTGTGGTCTCTGCACCACGTGGCCAACAGCATGGTTTGATCATTTGCTTCCAGCAAGCAGCAACCAGGCTCCCCCTCTGCTTCCCTACACTCCAGTGTTTCCAAATCAAATTAAGAGAGCAAATGCAGGCAGCCCCAAGGAAAATGATTGCTGGGCTATCAAAAAGCAGCCACAGTGCTGCAAATCTGTCAGGAGGTTTGTAGAAATAACAGCAAATTCCAGCTGATATGCCCAAGACTGGAAAAGAATTTCACCTACAGGCATGTATTTGAGCTTGGCTTGTGAGTAAACCCCCATGGGTCAGATTGGGGTTTTGGATGTGTGTGGAGGATGCAAGTCACATTACCCAGTGTGTGCCCTCAAACATTTTCAGGTCCAGCGGATCTCCCTGAATCTTCTTATCCAAAACAACCAGTGAATGACAGCTCACCATGGCTCCACACACAGGTCCCCAGGGCAGAGGAGTGTTGGATGGGAACTTATGGATTTTCTGAAACCTGATTAAAAGCAGAAGGTTAGTGGGACCACTTATGAGAGGGATGCAGAGGCACAAGTCCTCAGCTAGTGCATGCAGGTGCTGCTCTGCTGCACCCAGTAGAGCTGAGCCCAACACCTGCAAGCAACACACTGTCCTACCCATCCTTCTGGTTAACAGGTCAGATGCATTCAAAAGGCTAAAAAGTACCCGCTAATCAATTGGCCTGAGTTCAGCTTGATATGAAGTAACTGAAATGGTAAAACACCCAGAGGGGCTGGCACAGGAGTCCTGCTTGGCTTTTGCTGTTTGGAGTTATGTCACAGCACTCCCCAAACTATCAAGCTGCAACAAGGTCTTTTACTGTCTCATACCAGCGTACTCTTCATGCCAGCCCCTCCTCAGCCTTCTCCTCCTCTCACCTCATCCAGGGCATATGTTCTCTCTTCTCTTTGCTTCTTCCTCGGCTGCTCTCTCTTTATTGGCTGCCCAACCACTTAACAGAACAGCCACAGCTGCACCTTATCTACATCAGCCAACCCACAGCTGTGTGTTATCAATATTAATTAACCCAGCCTCATTCCTCTACAGTGCTAGGCAAAGCAGAGGAGATGCTATTGGAGAGGAGAAAACTTGCAGCAGGGATCTCAAAGATGTTTGGCAACGTGCTGTAAAAGATTTGTGAAGCTGCAGCATGGAAAGGGGGTGCATCTGCTTGGGCTGGTGCTGTGCACATGCCAGGGTAGACAAGCACCGTCAGCCCACCCTCAGCACCTGCGGGAGCAATGCAGGAGAGCCACGAGGAGCCTGACCTTCACTTCCAGCTGTAGATTTTACATCTGCATAGCCACAGACACCAGATACTTGTCCCTCACACTTTGGTTTTAAAAATGGGTAAGCTGGTTGACTTGAGTTACACCAAGGCACACTGCCAAAGATTTATGCCCCAATTTTTCTGCAGGCAGTCTTGAAGCTTAGTCCCACCTCGGCACTGCAGTACAGACTCAATGCACAAGTCTGGGCTGGCCAAAGGCTCTGTAATTTCATCATGGAAGTTATTTCTCAGAGTCCTCTCTTCTCACACACACATTCCCCTCTAAAGAAACTGGCTGGCTGACAAGCCACAACACTGCCTGTTACCATTTGGGCTGGCATGTTAAGGAGAAATTTAAATAGATTTTATTTACCTTTGATCACCACCAGCATCCCCTGTTACTAGCAAAGGCACAGTGAAATGAATCTGGAAGAGAGCAGTGTGACAGCTCCCAGCTCTATTAAACAGAACAATGAATCCGGGACCTATTGTCCCTCTGGGCCATCCAAAACTGTTCTCTTTCCAGCACATTATACCTTCTTCTCAGCCTGGTCATAATTGGCTTATTAATTAATACTTGAGAGACACTGTGAAACTGCTAAACATCACATAAAACCAACAAACATTTTTATCTTGTTAAACTTACAATAGGATATTTTGTTAAGTTCAGTGAAATTCCCTTACTGTCATTGCCTGGCAGTATTCAGCTTAGCTGACAGCTAGTCTTATAATATGTTTTAAAACGTGAACATTTAAGAAAGTAATTATGCAAATAGGCTAATGAGATCAATGCAGACAGCAAGAGCTCCTCCTTGTGTTTTGGCAAGCCACCAGCACTGGTTCCCAGCTGGGTGCAGGCTGGCTGTGCCTGCAAAGAGAGCTTTACGTTTTGATACCTTACAGAGGATTTACTTTTTTTTTATTACATGAATTTATTCTCATATATGGATCCAGCTTTTTTCTGCTGCTTATGTGAGCAGACACTACCTGAAAAGCTACCTTGGTGTAAACCACTCTGGCACTGCCACAACAGTCTGCCTGCTGGTGGGCTCCAAGCCTGTCCAACATGCACCTACTCGGTGTGGCCTCCCTGATGCACCGGAGAAGGGCCAAGGAAAGATTGTACTGTGTGCCTGTGGTTTGGTCCCACTGGAAGGGTATTTTATTGGTTGACACTTATTAATTTCTTCTCATTAATTTGCATCAGATAGTAATTTTCTCTTTGTCCTTTGAGAAAGTATTGGGAATGTGATTTTTCTCCTCTCGCAATGAATTCATCCTTTCATTCATTATGGCACGATTATCTCTGTGGTGTTGAAGTATCTGATATATTAACAACTACTAATGAAACCCGAGAGTTGATATGGTGTGTGTGATTTGTCCTGGCCACTGCAAAAGATTAGTATTTTGAGTTTGGCATAAGCACACTGCAGAGCTGAAGTCTGTTACTGTATTACAGTAATAAGAATTAAATAGTATAAGGTCAAGTTTAATGTTTATGTAGTGGTTATTTCTTGAGGATTTCAATGGGTTTTGGCTAGGAATTGAGGTGGAGGCTGCCATGGGTTTGAGGGAGTCCCTAAGGACACCTGAGCTTTACACGTCTGATCTGTGGTCTCACAGATTTCTTTCACATCATTTACAGAAGGTAGGTGAGATTTGACAGGCACTAAAGTCAGCAACACTTAATTTCAACAGAAGCAGCATTACCCTAACATTTAAATGATGAAAGGTTTATTGACTAGATTAAGAATATTTATTGAACTGTGCTGAGAATGACATAATTGAAAAGCTCTGTGCATATTCTCTAAATCCCCTCAGGGTAATTAAAAGCACTCATGCTGTTGCTGACTTCTCTTTGCCTTTAATTAGCAGCAACCTTTACAGCTATGCTTGCCACAGCAGTGCCCAAATGCGCTCCTTGGAGGGAAGGAGCCCAGCAGGGACACCCATTACATCCTGCCTCCCCAAACCCACCCGACATCTCTTGCTGCATGCTGTTTGCTGCCGCTCCTTATCCCATGCCACTGCCTCCCTCCTGACTAGACCTTTGGGCAGTACATCCACATGGGAGGATCTTGCTGAATGAAATCCCTCCTTACCGGCTCCCCTCGGCAGGGATGATGCCCCACAGGTCCAGTCCATCTTCTGTCAGCGTGCCTGTCTAAATTTAAATAAATATCTAGTTACCCTGCTGTTGCCCACCCCTTCTTCCCGCGCATCCCCAGAGGTCCTTCCTCGGCTCCCACAGAGGATTTTTTCCCTGGGCTTAGATCAGGGTAGGTGGGATGAAGAAAAAAAACCATATATATCCCATGTTCCTAGCAGCCCTCAGCATCTTCCAGTGGCCCAGGAAGCGCCTTACTTTGTCAAAGCAAACAAGATTGATCTGCCCGCAGATATTAATCCTCTGTGGGCTGATGCAGAAAATCTTCTTTTTCTTCAGCCTCCTTTGGGCATAAACAGTGCCTGCTGTCAAGGCAGCAGGGATGGCGGGAGGCACAGCCACAGTAAGGAGGAGGAGGGCCATAGCCACCACCTCTGCCACTGGCTTCTGCAAACAGAAAGAGCAACAGGAGCGATGAGGTGGGAAAAGCTTTCCTGCCCCACTACCACCGCTCCTGGGGGGTTGGACCCTCCTGCCCAGGAGCAATGCACCCCAAGCTCTGCCCATGGGGATGGCAGATTGATTCTGCTTGCTTCTCTCCATCTCTTCCCCACCCCACACACACCCCTACCAATTTCTGGGCACCTGAAAACTGAAATACAGAAGTGAACAATATTCCAAGCATCTCACGTGACCAAGGCTCAGAGCTGGCACCTGCAGCGTGGCGGGCAGCCTTTGTACTCACGTTGTGGGACACGAACACACACACGGTGTAGATGAATCCAAACATGCCAATGACAGAGAGGCCTATGATGAACTTGAAGGCATCTCTGTAGAGTCTGAAGTTTACTGGCTTGGGGTAGAGGATGGATCTCACCAGCTCACCTTTAGCTGTGTTGAACCCTGTGCAAAGACACGCACCATACGTTGCCTGTATGGCATTGCAGCGGCGTACTGCGTCAGTGCTGCTTGGGAACAGGCAGCATCGCACACGCCTTGGCCATCAGTTGGCAACAAGCACTGCGCAGGGACAGCAGACCTGCCCTGGACTTGAACCACCAAGAGAAACCAGCTCTGGTACCAGCCTCTGGGGCTGCCACTGTCCCTCCACTGGTTAGTGAACAGCAAGAGAAATACCAGTCTGCAGCACAACGGCTCTCACTGGTCCTCCGCCCGTCGGCTTCGTCTGTATCACTTCTGTCCCGCAGAAGAGGATGTGTCTCCGATAGTCTTCCATGCTGTGGGTTTTCCAGGGCATTGGACTCTCCGTGAAGGGCAAAGCGGTTTTAGTAACTGGAATGCTTTCACCTACGAACAACAGTGTGCAGCTTCACTTTAAGGGGATTTAAAAGTCAATCAGATTCTGCATACTAGAAAGTGGCAGCACCCTGTAGGTGCTCAAGCTTGCCTGAGTAATTAGTTTGCTGATATACTTACACACATGGATTTATGGTGACAGTCATTATATTTTTAGTTTCAGAGTACATCAAGTGGTTTCTCTGAGCACCTTGTATCAAGAAGCTTGCATCAAATTTTGACCCTGAGCTGAGTTCATGCCTCGATGTTTAGGTATAACACTGACCCCTGTGCTCATACATTGCCTACTTGAACAGAACTGCTGCAAAGTCAGAATCCAAAAACTCAGAAAATATATATGCAGTGTATTTGAGTGTTTTCACCTCCTACTCCTGACAGTATATTAATCCTACTGGGTTTTAATGTGGGTAAGAAATGCATATTACACAATGGCAGTGTTCAAAACCCCAAGACAACTGTGAATTATTCAAGCCACAGTTTTTCCACCTCTTGCTGCAAACTATTGTAATAGTAAAAAATTGGCTGTCAGAACAGAGACATCCCCCTGACAGAGAACCTGCACAGGGCTTTAGCATTTTAAACTCCAGTGCTACACCTGTGAGCATCCCTTCATTCACAATGCAGCTTCCATCAATCAGGACCGCATCACATGGGAGAGCAAGCTTTTTTCCATCTAAAAGAAACATGTCTCCAGGGACTAAGCAACAAGATTCCAGCTCTTTCCAACCTGTAGAACAATACAAAACCAAACTTTACTTGTGCACAAGTTCTGGGCAATGAAAAAAAAATCTCAAGGTACACACAATGTCACTAAACTACACTGCATGATTTAAGGGCAGTGCTTCTTAGAAGTTAATACTGGCTGAAAAGCAACAATGCAAAGGTCAGCCCTTGTCTAAACGTCTCTCTCCAAGTGTGTGTCTTCAGTTTCATTTACTTAGTGTCCCTAAAACACCCTGACCAAGAAAACCTAACCAAGGCCTTTACATCCCCCACCACCCTAGCAATTGTCCATCTCAACAACTTTGGGAGGCAAAAATAGCTACAACCCCTATTTTATGGGTAAGGAATTGAGACTCAGGAAAGAAAGCACATACCTCAGGGGGAGCCATATATCTAGACTCCTTGAAAATCACTCACAAGGTACTTGACAAGATTGTGAAAGTAGCCTATTGCAGAGCAGGGAAGCAGGTCTCAGAAGGCCAGAGTTGTTATCTAGTAGCTTGTTTGTGAAATTAAATTTTCCGAGCTGTTCTCAACTCTTAACACAAATTACTAGGTTCACCTGTATCATTACAGATGCTGCAGATACAGATGATAACTTTACAGATGCATCATTACCTCATCACATAGGCTGTACCCATACTTCTCACTGCCCTGCCTGCCTCACCTCCCTCTGCCCCATTCTCCCTGCAGCTTGCCTTTCACATTTCAGCAGTAGAAACCAACAGGAGCTGTGCAACTCCAGATACATTTCAACATGTTAGTTAATTATACAGGCTGGTGAAGAGAATGAGACGCAGATGACTCACCTTCGCTGTTGGTGCAGACTGTAACCTGGACTTTGTTATGCTCCTCAACGAGCTCATGCAGCTTGGTAGACTGCTGTTGGTGGGAAAGTAATTGCGATGTTGAAACACCAATACTCAAGTGAAGCAGTAGGTTACTATTCAGTGATCATGCTAAGATCACAGAAACTGAACTCTGCTGAGTTATGCAGGGGAGGTTTCGCATTTCTTGTTAGAAGTCAGGATGTGAGATCATTGAGTTAACCTAGAACAAGCTGCCATGGGAACATGGACCTAATTTTTATTTTGCTTCTTATTCATGCTGCTTATCTCCCTCAACCTTCAAGAGGCTATTCCTGCTTCATGTCGGAGAGAGCAGTCTTAGCTGCAGCACTGCTATCTGCAGTCCCTTAGCAGAGGGTTTCTTTGTACTCAACAGTTTTATCCTTGGGAGGTTATCAACAGGGCAACCAAGCTGTAAAGGCTGTCATTGCAAAACTGCCATTGCAAGAAGAAAAACAGGAATTCTGATTTAGTTGGGTGTCTGCACTTTGCCAGTTTTTGCAACCTAACTCAGACAATTACATATCCTGAGATAACGATGAAGTCAACTGTCATTGCAAGGCCATTAGAGAGAATGCCTTATCTTGATTTAGAAGTTGCAATTGCAAATCCCCAAACACCAATTTCTTCATTATCATTGTTCATGTGAAGATGTCAGGATGGTTTGAAGAATATCCAGAAGCCCCAAGCATTGTAATTCGTCCTGCCAAAATTGTCAGCCACACAATAAAACCAGCCTTGCCAAAGAAAGCTGAATGGACCATCTCTCTTCTTCATGCTCTGCAATACCACGCTGGACACCAACACTTCAAGCACAAAGGTGTGCTCAAAGAGATGCGAGTGCTTGTTCAACATGGGAGCACTACTCATCCTACAGATATTACTCAGAGATACAAAAATGCGATGCGCAGCCAACACACCTGTGCTGGCAAAAGCCTCAGCTATTCACAAAGCCCTCGCTGGGAACACTGCGAGACTGATAAAAGCATGCCCTTGGCAGGGCAGCGGGTGCGCCTCATCAGCACAGCTCACCAATGCGCACATACTGCCCAAAGTCCCACGAGTCCAAAGGCCTTGGACCTACGCAGGGAACATGCTGTGCGCCTCCACCAGCCTAGGGAAAAGCAGAGCCGATTCAAGTAAAAGCCAGCTCCTGGAAGGGCAAAGTATTGCCTCCTCCTGGGCAGCACTTCACAGAGAAGTTTGCTATGCCACCTTCTCAACGAACTTTTCAAAGGGCTGAATCTTCCTTCCTTCCTCAAAATTCAGTGCTGGAACAATGACTTTAGCAGTGAATTTTGAGGCAATGTGAGCTGTGCCTGGCTCTGAAGCAACACATGAGCATGAAGGACCCGGAGCTGCCATCCCTTCACCCCTGCAACTACCTCTAATTACGTCACACTGTCTGCAGGAACCGTAATTCTCAGTGCTGTCCTCTAACTTTTACACTTTTCCTGAAGATTAACAAAACGTTTACCAGGGCTCAGGAATCCCCAATTAATTTTTGCTTTTGAATCTTAACAATACAGAGGAACGTGATACCCAATATCCAGACCCAAGAGACTAAAACGTTGCCCGCCAGCCTCCTGTTCCCGTTGCTTTTCCACATCTATACTTTCATTCACTCACACAGTTTCTCCTTTTTCCCTATGATATTCTTTCTCCATATGATTTTTGCCTTCCCTGTGTATTTAAAGTGGGTTCAGAAATCAAGAAAATGTTTTCCAGATTCCCAGGAAAGGTGTTCTGCAATTCCAGAAGGAAGCACCAGGAACCTCACCTGGCTGCATGAGGATACCCAATGGCAGGCAACTGTTGTGTGCAAGGCTCAGCTCAATCTATTTGCCTCTGCAGTAGAGACTAATGGTTTCAGGTTTATCACAGGTGAGTGCTTCAGGTCAAAAAGTGAATGAGCTGAGACTATTAGAAACTTCTTCCAAGCAGCTGTATCCATGACAGAAGTGTTGATCAGATTTGAGAAATAAAAAGTTGTGTTTCTTTTTGCTCTTAAGATCTGTTACTTAGCAAACCTTAAGAGGAGTGAGTCCTCCTGAAATTTCAGTAGGAGCCGGACTCGCAGACAAAGGCCATCTTCATAAAGTCTTACAAACCCCCGGTGTCAGACTTCAATCTTCTTTAATTCTTGGGAAGTTCAATACCCTCAGGTATGACCCTTCTAACTCTTCTATAGCAATAAATATGTAGTAATACAGCAGAATACATAGCAGTAAAAATATCCAGAAAGAGCATATAAATAGCTACTTGTGTCTGTGATAAATAAAATTGCTAGCAGAGCGCAGGATGGGGAGCAGGCAGGCTGTGCTGCAGACTCACCTGCGTGAGGTTGTACACAGTTAAGCCAACAGAAATGATCGACAGGATTATGATGGCCACTGAATATTCAATGTAGCCTTGGCTCAGCCACAGCGTAAGGGTGAAGGCTTGGAACACGTAGAAGGGGTTTAAAATCTGCAAATGCAAATGTAATGCATGTCAGGGGATGGACGTAACACGTCAGGAGAGACTGAGTGTGGGAAAAGGTGAGAACATTTCATTACAGTGCCCAGGACTCTTAAACACCAATTTAAAGGGTTGATTTGGCATCCCAAGACAACATTCTTTCACGGTTATTTTAGAGAATTAGTCTACTCCAGCTCTGAACTTACCAGCTTACACATAGTGGGGTTTGTAATTAAAAGCTGTTGCTAACCAGTTACTATGCAGCAGCAGCTACGCAGGCAACTTAAAGTCAGACTTAAGGGACTTTAAGTTGGTTGGTTTCCCACAGTAGCCATATAACAAAGGTGACCTTAACATTTCTGATTCCAAGTCATTGCTACACAGGAAACACAAAATGTGTGTGGGGTGGAAAGACTGAATTACTGAAAAAGTCTTTAATACTTTGTGATTCAAGAAAGTCACTGTGAATCTGATATTTATTTGGAAGAAGAAAAATGGTAAAGAACAACTAATGGTCTGTGGGTCCATCAGTAAACAGTCTTAAATTACAGCTAGAATGAAGGCTTGATTTCCTCGTACTTTCATACTTCTAGCTACTCTACCTTGCATCAGCCATACAACGCCAGTCATCACTCACCCTAATGCATTATGCTAAAACAGGCCAACAGCCCCACTGAAGTCTGAGAATGTAATTTTGGGTACTGTCTATCTAAGAACAAAACAATTAGATGAAGGTTTTCAGAGACTTGCCCATCACTTGGCTTGTCTGAAGGGGCGACAGACTTTTCTGTAGAAGTAGTATAACTAAAATAGCCACCAAAAAAGCTCTCTGCATAAAGATTGGAACTGAAATGAATTATTCATCTGACAAATTTGGTCCCTCAATGAAAATTTAATACTTTATTTGACATTCACTAGGACAAAGAGACAGACACTAAATCAGGGTGCTAGCCTTCGGACACAGAAGCTGTATCTGGACCAAAATATCACAAGCTTATGAGGACCAGTCTGCCTCCAGGCACCACCATTAATATTTCAAACATGAAGCTTCAGCCTTGGATGGAAGTGCAAAGTTCAAATTAAATAAACTTCTACAGTGCTACACTGGAGTTCTCTTCAAAACCATCTCCAGAGGGCACTGCAAGGTTGGTAACATCAAATCCAACCAATTTCAGGTGCCCTGGAGCTTTTCATGTACTTTGCAGGGTTTCAGACAAACTCCACTTAAAGTTCAGACACATACTAGCTTGGAGTCCCAGCATTCATAGCTGTTTTCCATTTTAAGGACATTCATGTAGCATCCGTAGTCCACTAAAGTGAACACAGATGACATGACAGGATCCTGTATGCAAAGTCTCTGCTTACAGGTTGGCAAAAATACATGTCCAGCATTTCTATATGCAAACCCAGCAAGTAACCACCCATAAACATGTCTGTTATCCACAAAATGTGTTGGTTTTGTCCCGTATAGAGGAAGAACAGTCTTGCAGTGTGCCCTTATTCAAGCAGGAAAGAAACCTGTCTTGTGTTTATGTCATAGGAGAAAAGGAAGTTACTGGGCAAATAAAGCAATTAAAAAATAGGAATTCTGCAAACATTTTCCTCCATTCTAAAGCACACTTGCAATTTACACTGCTGTTGAGGCCACAAGCAAGCCCAGCAGCAGCATTTCTCTAATGCTTTTTACTACCTTTGGACTACTAAACCAAGGCTGTTAAAGAGGAATAATTGTGCCTTACTCATACCAATAAAATTTCACTGAGGATCATTATCAAGAGCCCACATGAAAGGCCATAGCTGCTGATGTGGCTGTGGTCAGTCCTAGCAGCTGGGGAAAGCATGTCACTGCCCAGTCACGAGGCAAGATGTGCCAGCTCACGGGAGATGTTCAGTCAGGAGTATGGGCCTACAGCAGAGACAGAGGACATCAGTCTGCCATGCCACTGCTCTCCAGTCCAAGAAGGGACACAGTTATCACAAGGGTAACATTTAGCTGTTATAAGTACGTAGCACCAAGCAACCTCTTAGCTTCCTATTTTTCTCTGCAACCTTCTAATAGCCAAATAGGAGGTTCGCTAACTTTCCTCCATGGCTTATGCCTATGAAGCATCAATTGCCCGATCCCAGAGTGTCCAGATGAAGCCTTCAAAAAACTCCACACCCATCCCACCGAGTGCAAGTCTGACTTACTGACCTCTTTAAAAAGTAACTTCCAAATAGGACGAATTTCAACTTTGATGGCATTAGGTCCACACACCAGCCGCCTGTAGGAAGGTAGAGAAGAGTTCCCCATGTTATAGCTTAGTCATGTAGGGTAAAGCTTCATGTGGAAAACCGTACCCCAAAAAATTAACACTTGTCTAAACGTTTAAGTCCTGAGGCACCATATGGCTGAGCAGAACAAATAAATCTGTCAGGAAGCTATTGGACCTGAGAGGACTTTACACAGAAGCAGAATTTTAGTGTTTGCTTTTAAGGAGATGGCAAAGGAAGCCTGTTATGCCTTGCTGTGCCCTTAATGGAACTGGTGCTGTTTTCCCCACACTCGCCCTGGCACCACTCAGAACAGAGAAAGCTCTACAAAGTGTGAGGGATAACCATTCTGCACCTTTCCCAATGTCACCCGTGCAGTCTGCACTGACTTACTACCGAGATGACTAGCAAGAAGCTCACATGAATTTGAAAGTGAGATTAAATAGGTCACACTGTCATAATTAACTCATGTCTACTCCTATGCAGACCGTACCTGATCGCCTGTTCTTCCCTTGTCAGGCCAGCACCAAACTTGTGGTGTATGCTGTGACACGTGTTGCTGTCTTCTAATGATCTAGAATGAGAGGAAAAAGTTCAGGCAAGGGAGTCCTCTACTGCAAAGGGGTTTATAACAGGCTGCTGGCACTCACCCAACTTTCTTGAACTCTTTTACAGAAAAGTCCCAAATATAACGGATTTTCTGCACCTGGATACACCTCATCTGCAAGACCAAATAGCAAAAATGGCTTTTGACATTCAAGGGAAAACCACCTCACTGCCAGAGAAATGCTTCCCTATGTTTTAGGGGAAAGCTTGAGCTCATGTAAACAGGTTTTGCAGGAAGATGCTGACAGAGCACCCTTGGGAGCCTCCAGGTGCCTTGACTCATATTTTCATCCACCATGTCCCAGCCATCTTTCTTCTCCATTTTATAGATGACTTACCTTTAACTGTGGCTTCATTACAGCTCTGTTTAAGACCGAATCTTTATCAGCTACAAAAGGACCACCTGAATTACTACCAACAGGTAGTACCAATGTGGACAAATCAATCCAGGTCACTTTCTTCCAGGTGTATCTCTGAAACTCATCCTAGAGAAATAGAGCACAGTTCAGTAACAAATCGAAAATGTTGCCTGTGATAGTTTCCCGATTCTGGGAAGTACATATGAGATTCCCAGAGAACTACGGTACTGTAGCATCTTTTCAATCATAGCAAATGTAAGTCTGCAGTAACAGGGATGCTGGTATCAGTGTTTTAGTACTAATCAGTACAGCACTTTGAAGGCATTCTCTCACAATTATCTCCATTAGCTTTGATTCATGCTGCAGAGCAGTATCTGTGAAGATGAAACTAAACCACAAGGTATGTTTCTACCAGATGCATATTTAGCCTATGCAATCAGACTAGAGCTACTTGGAAGTAAAAGCCTTCTGAAATACCTCTGGTGTGGACATTGAGTCCTCAGCACTAGGTGCTTTGCTCTACAAAACTCCTATAATGCTGTGTTACTTGTCATACATCCATAGCCAAAAGCAGCTCAGCTGTACTGCTACAAGTGCACTCAGACTGAATTGTCCTTTAATCAGTTTAGTCTAATGTAACTAGTTACAATGAGCAATAGATTACTCATTTAGTGGTTTGAGTGCATTTATTTTAGGAATATCATTGCAACGTTGAGCATTAAGTGCCTTAAGCATTTGCTCTGCTAGAATTGGGTTGGGTTTTAATTTACATTTATTGAGTCTTAGAATATAACCAATGCCTGAAATCTAGCTCTCTCCAGTCCATCTCCGCAGCATTCTCCAATAACTTTAAAACAGAAAGGCTACGAACAGCTACAGCTCCTGAAGATGATCCCTCCACTGAAGCCAGTTGGCTGCACCCCGTGCACAAAAAGGAAGGGAAGAGGCAGAGCTCTTTTACGGAACATGCTGCTGGCAGAGGGCAGCTGCCGGAGCCCATGGGCGGGCAGCAGCGATGCCTGAAGCCTGCTAGGTGCCCAGCCTCCAGGCAGAGCAGCCGCGCTCTTGTTAGTGTAAACGTGCTGTTTTACGCAGTATTTCAGACTCCGTGAAAATAAAAACGATTGGTCTTCTGAAGCTTAGCTCATCCCTCCTGCTCCACTTACAAAAGTGGAAAGTATTATTAACCTGCTACACCCTGCAGACACAGGGCTAGGAGGGTTCACCTACTGTTGTCCTGAGCAGAACCACGTCTGCTTCTTCCAGGCTGCAGCGGATGCAGTTTGCCCACACATCCCACTCTGGCTTCCAGTAAAACAGCAGCAGCAGTGCCCCACAGGAGAAGATGTATCCAGCAATGCACAAGGCTTTTCGGCAGCTTTGAGTTTTGTAACCAAATATCTCCTGTACAGCAAGAGAAAGCGTTCTTTGTTAACAAGTTTGACTTTGGAGATTGTTTATCTGGAAGCCCAAGCTTACTGAAAAGGAAGGGTGGTGACTGAAGCCACTATGACTGCTAAAAATCATTTTTGGAAATGAGAGTTTTCTGGTTCATATGACGTAGTTAAGAATACAGCAGAGCTGCTGAAAGGAGGAGGATGCTGGGCTACTGCCAGCAGAAGACTGTTCTCCTATCAGCTCTCCCAGGATTAACAAAGAATTAACTCCAGCGTGGAGGTTTTGCCACCAAGACTGTAGCTGCCCCTTATGGTACCAGCCTGCCTGCAGTGCCAGCACCATACCGCCCTGCCTGCCACCCAGGTGGGCATCTCCATGTGACCTTAGTGCTGACTGCTGCGACCTACCTTGCAGCAGAGACCCAGAATGTGCCTCAGGGAAAGAAAACTGTGAAGCCCCAGGCAGCTCCTCCCAGGTACCAGCTACCATACCTACTGGTGTGTTGGCTTCCACCACGTACATCTTATCTTGAAAGCAAATATGGAAGGGCTCTTTTTGCTCTGTACACTCTCTTCCTCCAACTTATTCCCCAGATCATCTGTCATCTTCCTTTCTTGCCCTTTCGTTTTGATAACCCATCTGTTCAGTTATGCTCCACTGTATGTGAAGGAGATTGTTTGGTCCACAGCTTTAGGGTTTTTTTCTTGAGAATAATTTTAGATTTTTGTACCCTTTGGTTTTCTCCAAACCTGCCCACAGGGCTAACAATAAATTTAATGCCTGCAGTGTAACTAGATCCTTCCTTTTACACCGTGGGGGCTTTCCCAGCCCTCTCAGCACCCTGCAGGGCATGTGACTCACAGCTGTTGACTCACAGCACCCAGGGATGCCAACATCCCTTTGGACATGTCATCCACATCCAGCACGGCCACAGCTCCCACAGCACTGAGACAGCAGCCATGGATGGACAGGACAACAGCCTGGCCCTGCAGTGACGCACCTCCCATCACCAGCCATTGATTGTCCCTTTGCTTCCCCACAGGCACCAAGTGGGAACTTGGCAAACCCCACCAAGGGGCTCTCTTTGTGCCACCCATGCTATGGCAGGTTTCTCTGGGAAAAGAATTTTGGTTTAAGGCTGAAATGAAAAATTAGGGAAAAAAATTAATTTTTTGTTGTTGTTGCATCCACTGCTGAGAAAAAAAAAAAAAAAAAAACAAACCAAAACCACAAAACCAACAAAAAAGCAAATAATTGCTTTCCACCAGGTGTCTTCATTCCTGCTGCAGTGATCCATTTGTTTCCCTGTACAGGGAGGGCACTTCCCAGCCACCTCTTGGCTTTCTCCCCCACTCCACAAAGCCCAGCTCCAGACAATCCCTGTGACTTCACCCTAGGACTGGTGATGAGGGCAGGAAAGTACCCGTGCTCGGGAGCAGTCAGAGGAAGCAGCAGCATTGCAAAGGAGCAACTGTGGTGCTGCCCTGCCTGTGCCTGGCCCATGCCCTGGGCAACCTGGGCACGCTGCTGGCCCACGTCCAGCTGGCTGTCAGCCACCACCCCCAGGGCCTTTTCCACCAAGCTATTTTTCCACAGTAGCTTGCCAACTAAAGCACACAATATGGTGGGATAGTGTAACCTATTGACATGGGTTATGTAGCTGAGAGGAGGAGGAGGAAATGGCATTTTAAATTATAAAAATGAGGAAGTCCCACATCTGAAATATGCATGAGAAATGGCAGAAGGATGACCGCTGCTTTACAGGAATCCATTTGCAACAAAGCAGAAGCTTTGCAGGGGGCTTGTACAAACAATTGTACTGGTTCAACTTCAAATACTGTTTTCAAGTGATATAAAGGCAGCAGAGTAAGCACCTACTGAGGTTTAAGAGAACAATTAACTACATTTATCTGAACCCTGATCATAATCAACAAACTAAGCTGAAATCAATGCAGCTCAACTGAAATAAAGATAATCACGCAGTCCTTAAACCAGGTTTGTGAAATCAATTTCAGAACAGCTCTATAGCTTTTAGATGGGCAGCCCTGCTGTATACAAAATATCATTTCTTCAGGGGCTACAGAAGTTTACATCTACAGCTGCCAATTGTATTTTCAGAGTGGGAGGACAAACAATAGTGTCCACAACTAAGGACAGTCAAGGAGATTTTAGTTTTCTTGCCTTTTCATAGCAGGATTTTTATAAATACTCTCCAAATACAGGCCTGGAAAATAAGGAACTTGTTATGGGGGTGGCTGGAATGGCAGGAGGTGCATGGGACCACAACTCATCCATGAGCCCTCAGGGACTGAAGAGGGCCAAATCTGCAGCCAGAAGCTGAGGGAACGCTGGGAACAGCTGTAGCATTTAGGGCTGGATAAGTGCAAGACCAGGAGTTGCCCAGTGAGAGCATTTGGAGATTTCTAGCATGCACCAAACACGGGCTGTTGCCAGCAAGGGCTGCTCTAGTGCACAGCTGTGTGCTAAACACAGCCACTGAGGAACCCAAAAATGCATTAGACGTGATGGAATATAATCAATAGACATAGGCTATACATGTCAAAGGCATGGGTTAAATAAGTGGAGTGTTGCTGTAAGCTCTTGGCATGGGTGTGCTGGCGAGGTGCCCCTTCCCAGAGGCTGCGGGACCCCAGCACAACCAGGTCATGCCAGGTCCTCACCATTGTGCCAGCATGGAGCCAGGCAGGAGCTCATGTCCCACGGGGCAGAGAGGTGGCCTTGGCTGGTAGGGTCAGGCCCCACGCAGCTGCAGCACGTGGCTGATCAACAGCTCACCCTGCACAGCAAGGTGCGCAGGCAGCCGGTGCTGGTGGGCAGCCTGTTCCCAGAGGATACACACTGGGCACTCACACAGTACTGAGAAAGCACTGCAGGACAGAGCTAAGGGGGATACTCGAAGAACTTTACCAGTGCATTTAATTGTAAAATGCTGATACCAGAGGAATTTCATCAGTGTGCTTAATTATAAAATATTGAAACATATGTATCCTTGACTTTAGCCGAGCTGTACAACGCTACATTGTGTTAACTGTAGGCTCCTGCAGCTTAACTTACTAGTAGATAAGAACCAGTCCGAAACCAGGGCACGAGCCAAGAGTGTTGAAATAGGGCCAGGAGAAGAGCAGGTCACAAAAATAACAAGAAGGAAAGGAAGATAACAAGAAAAGAGGATGAAGAAAGGATAAAGATGTCCCAAACGACCACCAGATGACCCCCAACTCATTAGACCACACATGCGTGGCAAGTATGTAGGATAAGTAGTTCTTGGAATGGTAATAAATATGCTAATGATTTCTGAGAAATGTCATAAATATGTATAGATCAGCCATATAAAGACAAACAGAGAACAAAGTCAGCATGCATTGCATGTTGGGCAGAACTCATCCCCTGTGCAGCTGGTACTGAAAATAAAGAGGGCTTGCTTTCGAAAACTCAAAAATGAGCGTTAGAGAGTTTTGCCTCTGATTTTTTGGTAACAAGGGAACCCACATCCACAGCTAATGTGCTACACTGAGCCTGTAAGCTGTAAGAGAGTTTTCCAAGTAGTACAGTACCTGGAGGCAAGGCCACTTCAGCAAACAAGGAGCCACAGGGAGATGCGTTGTAAGAGCCAGCGCTCAGTCCGACGCAGCCAGCCTTGCACAAGGCAGGTCGTGCCAGCAGCACCCAGGGCAGAGCCAGGGCCGTTCTCTGCCGGCTGGGTTGCAGCCACAGGCTGGATGGGCGAGATAGGTGTCTCCTAGAAGTGGGTGCAGCTTACCCGGGGTGCACAGGCTCCCAGCTAAGAGGCTGCTTGTGGCAACAGCCGCAATCCATGCATCCAGGCCCTCCATCCTCATCAGGCAGTTGGCAGCCCCATTGCTTCTTATGCAAGTAGAGGCGGGCACCGAGGGCCGCATCCACACACCAGCTAGTGACACCCTGGAGAACACCATCTGTAGCGATCAGCATGACACAGATGATCCCTAGCTGACTCCTTACCTGTCTCCCACAGCAGATATCTCATTTTGTGCTGGATCCAGGCTGCTACAACTGGCCTGAGCTCTCTAGTCTAAAACAAGCTCACACGAGCAGCGGTCAAATCCCAGCAGGAATTTACTGAATGCAACCAGCAAAACTGAAGCCCCACCGCTGTTAGTAGCCCTGCAAGCAATCATGACACAGAGCTGCAGGTGTGCTTTGCAGGGCAGGATGTCTCCCACCTGTGCATGCCCTGAGCACCTGCATTCCCATGATGGAGGCACTTACTCAGGCCCCAAGGCTGGGCAAACAGTGACACTGGAGATGCTGGGAAATAGCTGCTATCAGCCTATGCTTGCAGAGGATGGAGACTCCTGTCCTGGGGGAACATGCTGCTGTGCTTCCAGTGCACGCAGCACATACATATCTCTAGCAAATATAGAAATGACAGGGCTGTATTTTATACACCTGTGCAGAGGCATCTACTTCTGTGCCCACTCTGTGCACTGGAAACATCTGGATTGCGGTTTTCCCTTGCACAGAAAGCTGGAGGGGAAAGTCTTACTCCCAGTCTCACCAGACTCTGTGTAATCACTCCATGTCAGCAGGGAGAGGAAGAGTTTCCAACTCATTGTATTTGCAAAGTACTCACTGCAGCACTTCCAGGCTGCTGCACATAATCAATAATCAATCATAATCAAAGACAGAAAGTAGATTCAATTAACATTAGTAAAAACCCTTGTAAGGACAGAGCAACTCCATAAAAGCTGTTGTCAAAGACAGAGAGAAGGGATTCCTGCCATGAGAGTTGCAGTAGACTTTGGTCATCTGCCCAGTCTTCCCAGATCTGGTAAACAACAAAGACCCTTACATTTCAGGAGAAGTGATTTAATCACTGCTTCAGACAATTGTCCAGGATAAAACTAATTTGTAAGCACATTCCCTATGACTTGTTTTCTGATGCATGATGGGAAGTGTAAGTAAGTAAGGGAAGGTGTACCCATTAGTAGAGATCCTCACAATCAGGATGGAAAAGACAATGGAACAGACAGTGGGGAAAGGGACATTGCTCCTTAGACAGATGACTTCTGGTGGGCAAAGAGGTCTCTTCCATATTTCATGCCTCTGGACTGAAGCAGTATGTTCCTCACTTAGCCATTACTTTGCAAAAATCAATCTTAAAGTCAGCAAGGACTGATCCAGGGGTTTGCCTTCACCAAGGCTACACTGAAGAGACGGTGCCCAAATGGGGAGTTCAAGGTGAAGAAGAAGCAGAGGCATATATAGAATGGACACGTGAGTAAAGAGGTGCGCAAAGAAACCAAAACCCAGCATGGTGCCCCACTCCTTACCAGCTCATTTTCCTCATCCTTGTTGAGGAGCACACAGTGATCCTTCCAAAGCTTCTCCTCCATCTGACCACGTTGGTTTCAGTCCTGGATGCCCTGTCTGTGGGCTCAAGCAATGTTGAACGCAGTTACTGACTTAAGTTCAGGCCGGTGTTAAAGTCACTTTCACCGTGGTCCTGTCTGCTGCCTTTGAAAGTCTCACAGCACACAGGCTTTTTATTAGGCTCCCAGGGGAGGGAGGAATATCCACCCTCATGCGTAAAGCCCTTAAATTCCCAGCTTATGTAAGATGCGTTTCTCTGTCTCCTGGCTGTGCTGTGTTCGCTGGGGTGGGGTGGGATGGGGCAGAGCTCCAGCAGTGAGGGAAGAAGGGCACCTGCAGCCCTGTGCCGGGGGGATGGCTCTGCGCAGGGCTCAGAGGGAGATCGAGGCACAGAGCAAGGAGGAGGGTGGGAGAGTGCCACAGCCCCGCACAGAACTGACCCCAGAGCAGCACCCCAGCACTGGGAACCACCTCCAGCATGTCAGAAAGAAGCATCTGCTGTAGGGAGATCGCAGTGTTCGGGCCTGGGCTTGGTTTCAGTGCAGTGGAGGTACACGCTGGAGCAGTGTTTTTCAGGTATGGATCTAGCCTGAGCTTCCCCACTAGCACAGAGCATCCCCTCAAATACACACTTCCGTTCAAATTCTTCCTGAGTTAGAAGGTAAGAACAACAGGGCTGGATGACTCCTCTGGAGAAGCCCAGCTGGGCAACACAGGACCCCTGAACAGTGTGCAGCGTGAATCCCTGTGAGGCAGGGAGAGGTAGGGGCTCCAACCTGTCACCCTGGCAGGGACAGCAGGGACAGGCAGGCTGGGGAGCCCCACTGTGCATCTTCCAGTCTCTCGTGTCCCAGCTACTTTTTATGCATTAACCTGAAATCGCTCTGTCTTCCCCCCATTCTCCTTCTGTCGAAGTCTGAAATCAACCACTTATCCAGGCAGGAAAAATATTCTGTGTTATTGTCCTGGAATAAAGTACATGTTTGTGTGAATGGAGGCAATGGCTCTGAGCTTGCTCTCACCTTTTTTGACTCAGCCACAGGGAAGCAATTCTTTATTACTGATGAGACATGGGGATTTAAACTCGATAAAGAGACACAGCCTTTGCATGCAGCATATTTCCCTACTGATGACAAAACAGGAATTCTTCCAAATTCCCCTTCCCCCAGGTGGGAGGGAGAATGATGCCCAGGGACTGCAGTGCAGCAGGTCTTAAGAGACCCCTAAATCTCCCTCAGTCTGCAGCTCCATCCTGGAAACAGCCCCAAGAACTGAGAGAAGCACCTCTCACTAGGCAGACTCTGAAGGAAATAAAAGCACTTATCCATGTTTCTTCTCTTTGAAACAGAGCAAGGAGAGGCCAGGCTGTCTGGGATGATGAAACAGCAATTGTCATACCAGAGGCTGGCTCTGCATAGTCCAACCAGATCCATCTTTAAGGGGTTCTGCCAGGTGCAGTTGTGTCCATAAAACAGCAAACAAGGACCAAACACTGAAGAATCATGAAAAATCAGGGTGGTGGTGAAAAATAAATATTATTTCTTTTAAAGCATTGCCATTTTGAACTGCCTAAAGCCTGCATTAAACCAGATTTCAACATAAGTAAACAGTCGCCCTCTGCCTCTCCCTTTCCCCTGAGAGGGCATGGGGGGGCTCACCCACCAGGCTGCTCTGTGCATCAGTCACTCTCATGCAGCTACCCGGACATGACACGCTTGCAGTCATTCCACTCCCCAGTTTTCAGAAGCAGGGCCCATTTCTAGAGGTCTTGTATGTCACCCTTACAGGAAGTCCAGCCGTGTCCTTTGCAGACATTCTTGTGGCAAAAGGCTTATACACAAAGAGATAAAGTAATTAGATGATTGCTTACTAGCAGCCAACACCTCCTGTAACTCTCTACGGGAAGGAAACTCAAGAGAGGTATCATTAGCTGGGCGGTGTTACTAGTTCTCCCTATTTTGACCATCCAGGGTGAGGTGCATTTCATTTACAGGAATATGACCTGCGGTCTCTGGACCGAGTCCCAGCAGTTCCCCTGCATGGGTCAGCCGGGTGCCCACCACCACGCCCGCAGCTGCGCTTGCAAAATGCTCCCCATGCTGGGCAGGACACCTCCAGCCCCAGCCCACCAGGCTGTAGAGCTGGCACCTGAAAAGGCAAAAAAGAGGGGGATCACAGGCCAGTCAACCCGACCTGAATACACAGAGAGATGTGAAAGAAAATTTTTAAGCGGTCAGTTTGTAAGTACCTAGGGGATAATAAAGTGATAAGAAGCAACTAACATGCATCTGTCACAGGAAGATCCTATCAAACCGATCTCATTTCCTCCCTGACAGGGAGATGCTCCAAGGAACAAGAGAGAAGCAGCTAATGTGGCACATTTAGGCTTTTGACAGCTCCCCATGAGATACGAAGATACTGAGAGATAGAATTCTTTTATGATGGGCTGAAAGGTTGAACCCTAAGTTCTACATGTCCTCATGTTGTTCCCTGAATTGCACGCTTGCCTGACCTCACATCAACCCAGTCACTGGGGCAGAAAGACTGGCTGGGTCGACGGCTGCCTGTCCTGTTGGGGCCTTGGGCTCAAGGCATAGGCCGGCAGGTCTACATTCCTGCTCTCCAGTCTATACCGAAAGGATGGGATGCTTCTGAACAACTTGTGCTCTGAAAGGCTGTAAAGGTTTAGCAGGACCGATGACAGAGCGTTGTGAGAGGCAGCCTGAGGCTCCTGTGTAAGTCAGCAGTGAGTGGGCAGTGAGCCCTGTGTAAAAGTGATCACAAGCAGCAGCGGAGTGGCAGGCTGGAGGTTCGTGCAAGGTACAGAAGGCAGCTGGTGGTGCCGAGGGGTGCAGTTCCTGCAGTAAAGAGCCCTGCTGCTTTACTGCAATAAGCAGTCCTGCTCGGAGCAGCTGCTGGACACTGGCTGGCATGTGCGTGGTGATTGCATGCAGTAGTAAAACCCTGTTTGTTGAAGAATGGCTGAGGGAGCATTACAGGTTTTCAAGGCTTGGAGCTATAGACTCAAGATTTGCCTGGGCTTGGGTGGGTGTGAGAGGGGAGTAAGACATAAATGAAACGTGCCTCTTCTTATCTGAACCTCTTCCCAGGTCCAAAAAACCTTCTTTCAGCACCTCTCAAGTAACATGTATGTTCAGGAGAAAGAGATTGTTATGCTCTCCTGATGTCCTCTTCCTCTCCAGCCTCACTGATCTTGCAATAGGATGCTCTTTTTGCCTGGAGCGATCTATCATGTGGCTAGGTGAAAGGCCAGGACAATTACACAGTGAAGTGGGACGTTTGCATTCCACCCTGTCTGCTAATCATCTAGAAAGTACCAAAGAGATTTATTAATTAGATTTAAACAGGACACAGGAATGGATGTTTCTTGACTCCCTTTTATCTATAGAGACCTATACAAAGTAATCAAAGCTATGTCAGTGACAAGCACTTCCAGTGGTCACCGGTCACAAGGGACAGTGTGAAAACAAGGCACTACAGAGCAGGGACAGCTATGCTTTGTATTTCAGACACACGGGACATTTAATGACTTTCTTAGAATAAGAATCATGTCCCCACTGTTGACAGCCAACCAGGAAGAAAATTTACACAGCCTGGCTTGGCTGACAGTGTGTTGAGCTGTTGAGCGTTGCCTTCCCTTGTACGCATTTGGCAATTAACCCATGGTGTGCTGAACCATCAGGCAGCGCAGCATGACCCTCCTGGCTCGGGGCTGCGTACCATCTGCCCACAAACTACACAAAAGCCGTGGAGGGGTTAAGCACTTTCTGGTGGGGAATATTAGTGCAAAATGCTCCGGGACTACTTTTCCAACAGGAAGACTTTAAGAGGCCATAAGATGGAGTAACGAGTCCTTTAAATTCAGCTGCTGGCACCAGACACCCGCAATACGTGATAACTGAATTCTCTGTTCTCTTTCCTTGAACTGGGTGGTCCAGGTACCAGCTGTTTGTGCTTTCCTTTCCCAGTTGACCCTTGGCAGGTACTCTGTCTCTGCAGCCTCCTCTGTAATTCTCCTGAAGAAGTGTGTTGTGCATCAAGCTCCTTAGACAAAAGGTGCTATGTGAGCGGAAAAAGCTCACAAATGATGTATCTTGTAAAAGGTTCTGGCTTGTTAGCATCGTTGTACACCTACGGCTGTTATTGGTGAGGGTCTGCATTTGTTCCTCTTTTGTTGTGCGTGCTGCCAAGCAGGCTGAGCTCCAGAGTGCTGATGAATAGACAAAAACTGTGATGCGTGTATCAAGATAAACAAGTAATAAATAAATGGGACAGAAATAAAAGTGATTTTCTTTTTTCATTAACAGGGACAAGTGTATTTCACAAGGAAAATCAAATTTTGAAATTTGCTGTTCAGAGTGGCTGCCTGGCTCAGTGAATTGGCTGTGCTCCAGGGAGTCTGCCCCTTTGATTTAGCTGTAGAAAGCTAACCAGGATGGACAGCATCTGCTGGCAAAGATCACTGGGTGTCTTTCCAACCGGTGTCCACCGCTAGTCACAAAAGGAGAAAGTAAGCCTGGACCCTCAGTCCCCTAGGGGATTCTTCAGCTGTTTGAACAGCTTGGACTGCAGACAGGGACTGTGGAAGCCACAGCCAGGGCTGTCAATCTGTCTCTGCCCTTATGCAGCCTCAGAATTTGCAAAACACCCCTACAACACCTCTACAAAACAACTCTTTTCATTAAGCAGTTCAATTTTATTTCTGTTTCTCTGTTACAAGCTGGGAATGCCAAGCAGCAAGTTCAATGGCTCAGGCAGAACGGAGCACCTACATTGTACCTGCCCCTCTCGCATGCACAGCAAGTGAGGATGGGTAAAGGGAGCGCGGCAGGTGCCTGCTGGACAGACTGCAGGGAGGAAGCTGCTTGTTGCCATCCTGATTTCCAGAAGTAAAAGATCCTTTCAAACCAGAGAGAACCCTCAAAATGCAAAACACAGGCACGAGTCCTAAACACACTTGAAGCTTTTACTTTTGCTTATTCCTCATCCTGACTCTAATTACATTCCCAGTCCAAGTTTGAGGGGACCAACCCAGCACCAGGATGTGGACTGGGACCTCTGATGTTCCACCTGAGGTGAGGGAGCAGAACACAGGGACTTTAATGTGTGCGTATGAGCTGGTTTCTGCAGCAAGGATGTGTCTAACATCACTCATCTCCTGATGGCCACGAAGTTATGCTATATAAGCAGTTCAGTACAGCTGGGACACACTGCACAGGTCTGCTGATTGAACTGTGGCTGATGCCACTGAGGGAAGATAATAAAATGAGTCCCAGTATGGCTGGAGATACTGGCCTTGCATAGGAAGATGGAACACAAGACTGACATCTTAAATAGTGGCAAAGGTTAAATATCATGTAGCATGTGGATTCTATTTCTTGGAGGTAAGGCTGTATTTCAGCAGCAGGCAAACAGGTCTTTATCTTGTTGACCCTACAGGTGCCGCAGGTTTGCCACGAGTTGGTACTTCTGTACTGTCAACTGTGACATTAACTACCCGCCTAGTCTGCAGTGCTGCTGCAATTGCCAGTTTATCACATGCAGCAACATATTTGTGTGCAGGAATTCTTAAAGAGGACAGTGAATTTTGTCTCCAAGGAAAAAGTTACTGTATCTCAGAGGATGAATGGAGTAACTCCACCAGCCTGTTCTTTGATGTCTCCTTAAGCTGCAAGAAGCACCTAGACTTTACTTTCCAATGGATTTTGCTGCAAACTAGGAACTGATGCTAACTTTGGAGACACTTCTATGAATAAATGTGAACCACTTCTGGTTTGTGTCAAGTTGTGTGGCTTTGTGGCAGATATTTACCATTAGGTAAACTACAGCAGGTAGGAAAGTATTTACTCCATTTGTTTATGTTTAACCTGTCTAAAATGTGGAAAAAATTGCTGTGAGCCGAATGTTTTATGGAAGCTGAGTATTTTTGCTTTGGGTTTTTTTTTTTCTTTTTAGAAAAAAATGGTTATTTTTTAGACCAAGCTAAATTCTTTTCAAACACTGTGCTGGTACAGACATGTTGATTCAAAACAATCTGTGATTTCTTCTGATTTGCTCTTGGTTTTCCAGAGCTACTTTTTACTCTAAAAGACCAAAGGAATCTTTACTGTGACTCCCAACTTGCCTGATTCTCTGGGTTTCTTCAGCAGTGCAAGAGTGCTTTAGTGTCAAATAGTGGGAACATACTTTTCCCAGCACTGTAGTGCTCTCAAAGGGCTTCTCAGCCTCACCCAGGAAAAGCACGGGCAAGCTTCAGCTGTGAAAAACAAACTGTGCAGTCAGTTCAGAGTGTCACTCTTGGTCTGAAGCCTCGCTGACTGGTATGTTGTTGGTTTATGTAGCTGGAGACTGAGATTGCAAAATACAGCGAGCAGGAAGTCTGCCTCGCATCACAGGGCTACGAGAATATGTGCTGGCAGCGGATTTTTTTGAGCAGGTAAAACTTGCAGAAATGTGCAGCGCTGTTGGATTTACATACAGCAGAAGCAACACAGCAGTGAGTCACCATCAAAGGGTAACAGGTGAGGGATATGAGCTGATGAGTTGACACATGGTGTGTAGTCTATGCAATTACGGTTGGAAAAAAGAGTTAAACCTCAGATGGTTCAACTTAACAGCATGCCATGGAATTTAATAAAAATATTCTGAGACCTAGCTGGCTTCCTGTCTTTTAATTCAGGCCTTAGCTCCTTGGGGGTAGTAACCTCTTCAATGCCTGCTTCTTTTGGCACTGGTAAGCTAGGAGCTGATGCCAGGCCACAGCCCAGCTGTGCAGCATCTGCTCTAGTAGAGCAAGTTCACACCACAGGGGTGTCCTTGTAGACCCACAGGATGAGATTGTAATTTGCAATTATCATGTGTTTCATTCTACTTTTAAAAATTGTATATCCTGAACAAATACCTTTCTCAACAAAAAGAACAGTTAAACAATGAAATCATTCTGCTCTGTAGTTCTGAAGATTTTTTCACCCAGAAAATGCAGGTACCACATTTTAAACTGAGAAGAGGGCAAACACGTTGCCTGGTAGCAGTGAGCTAGCAATAGAGCTCTACACTGTTCCCATCGTGGGAAGACCACAATGGTGGTGGGAGTGGATGCTTCTAAAAGGCTTTGGCTATTTGCAGCTCCTTCCAGGTCCAGAAAGCCAAGTATTGCCAGAAGGGGGAAAAACCCCACCACCAGACACCGGGTAGCATTATCTGAAACCCTGGGAACTATAGGAATCCCAGGACCCGCCTATGTTCAGCAGCCTCTATCAGGAGTAAGGTCTACTTGTTTTCTCAAAGGGCATCTCCCCAGAAGAGCGCTGATACCTCAGTTAGCTACTTTTCTTCTGGAGGAACCATATGCAGTTCAAGAGAGGGATGCAGCAATGGGGTGTTTCAACCATGAATACTTTGTCAATATTCAGCAAATTTTTCCATTTACAGCTGGCAGCCATTAATACATGAGCAAGAGGACAGGAGAAACACTGTTGTGGCTTTATGTTACTGCAGCCAGCTTTTCTGCTTCCAGTTAAATCAAAAATAAGCCAGAGACGGTTAGTCTTAGAATGGGGAGCAGTGATGGGTTGGTCCTTGCTCTTTTCTTACGTCTCTGAGATAGTCCTTCTACAACCAACTGCAGCTGTCCTGAACATGTGTCCTCTGCAATTTCCTTCAGAATACATCCTCATTGCTGTCAAATGTTGGATTGCTATGGCCTCCCATATTTCCCTCTACTGATAGTGCCACAGAATCTGAGAAGAAGGTTTCATTCAGAGGTGGCCAGGCTGAGTCCTGTTCTAACACTCGCTGTAGCCTCTTGTAATGGCTCTTTGAGTGGTACCGGAAGGTCTTTTTCAGAAGCAGCCATAAAGCTCTGTTCTCGATGACCGCTTCCTGTAAACACAAGACCAAAAGGAAGATTCTGGATAACCTGGACCGCACTTTTCCCTTTTCATCCACAGGACACACACAGGGCAAGTAGTGGAGACCCAGATTACCCACCCTGATCTGCTCTTCCACATCCCTTCAATAACCTTTTACTGACCACTTCTCACAGCAGCTCCACCAGCAGTCATCCACTAGAAAATTGGGACAAGCTCCTCCTGACAGTTTTCAGGATCTGAGTAGAAACCCCAAGACTTCCCGTATTTCACTAGCCTGGGGCAGGGTCTGATACATCCCTCTCACCAGAGGAAAGAAAAGGTGGTTGGGCCTTGCATTCCCTTATATCTGATCATTCATATGTGGGCCTCTGAGGAAAGACAGTAAGGGCAAGGCAGCAGCAATGGCTTGTGTTTTACTAGATATTCCCAGGCGGGGCTGAGGAGGAGGAAGAAAGAGTGAGACCCAATGATTTCACCTTTCCAGTTAGTGCCGACAGACATTCAATGAAGCACGCTCACCTCAACAAGGAAGGACACAGCAAGTGTGACTGCAAGCATTACCACCATGGAGATCCGCCACGTGGTAGGGGTGCAAACAAGCTGGGGAAAAAAGCAGGAGAAGCTGTTCAACAGCATGTGTACACACCAGATACCCGTGGGAGTTTGTGTCATAGAATCATAGAATTATTTAAGTTGGAAAAAAACCTTAAGGTAATCAAGTCCAACCATAAACCTAACACTGCCAACTCCACCACCAAACCATGTCCCTGAGCACTATAGTTATTATTATGTTATTGACATAAGTCTACATGTCTTTTAAGTATCTCCAGGGATGGTCACTCAACCACTTTCTTGGGCAGCCTGTTCCAGTGCTTGATAACCCTATCAGTGAAGAAAATTTTCCTGATATCCAATCTAAACCTCCCCTGGTACAACATGAAGCCATTTCCTCTTGTCCTATCACTTGTTAGCTGGGAAAAGAGACTGACACTCACCTCGCTACAACCCCCTTTCAGGTAGTTGTAGAGAGCAATAAGGTCTCTCCTCGGCCTCCTTTTCCCCAGACTAAACAACCCCAGTTCCCTCAGTTGCTCCTCACAGGACTTGTTCTCTAGTCCTTTCACCAGCTTCATGTCATCAAAAGCCAGAATCCTGCACTGGCTGTTCACTGCTGATGAGCCAACACTGCTACCTGAGTAATTGATAAAGGCACTTTACAACTTACAATGCAGGAAAGAAAACCATACTCCAGCACTCCAGCAGGAAATCTAAATATTTCCTTTCTTTCTAGTATGGGCAATAATTTGAAGTCTGAATATTTCAGCTCCAAACCCAGCTCCAGCTTCCCACAGTTAGCAGCACTGGCTTTCTGGCTATAGCCCAACTTATTTTGGAGATACAGCTCAGATCCAGAATTTGGATCAGCAGTTTCTCCAGGGCTAGGCTACTGCAGTTTCTTATTGCCACTCCCTCCTTTTCTCATCTCAGCAAACCCAGTGTACTCCAACCAGAGAGCCTGGGAGTTGTGCAGTTCTTCCCAAAAGCATTTTAGCCCCTCATAGCTGCAGTGCTGGCAATGTCCTGTGTCACCACAGCCCACGACAGGACTAAGACTTGCTTTAAAGTGCCATCTCGTGGCAGATTCTTTTGCTGGGTCCGCCCACTGAGCTGCTGCTCTGGGAAGTTACACCTTGAGGCAGCTTTAGCCAGGCTGCTTGTCATCTGACATCCAGGTCCATTCCCCTTGTCTACGTTTCTTTCTGTGTTTCATTATTTCCGTTTCTAAATCCACATACTAACTGTCACACCAACATACAGGACTGGAAGCAGTAGCATGTTTAGTACTTGGTTTAAAGCAGCCACACTTCATCATTCTGATTAAAGATGTACTGAAAAAACAAGAATCTGTTGCTTTGGGGTTTTTGTTCCTGTGACACCTACTACAAGGCTGTGAGGGTGTCACAGTGAAGGAGGTTAACATTTCCCAGCCTCAACACACTAATTGTCAGGTCCACTAGTAACCCGGTCCTATGTCTGATGAAGATCTTACACGGCCATTGCATTTCCCCTAGGATGGATTTGCACAAGGCAACTCCCAGCTTGCATTCTGCCAGAAAAAAATCAGCCAAGCTCTATTGGTATTTATTAATCAAGGATCAAGATAGATCCTCTATTGCCAAGGCAGCCCCACTAGTCTTCCTCTACAACTGTTCTAAACCCAAATGCTGCTTTAGGAAACTGCAAGCTGTCTGAAATTTAAACAAGGGGACTGAAAATATTAGGGGCTGAGAACAGAGAGCTGCTGTGAGTGCCGACTGGCAGATCTTTGCAGGAGGATTTGTGTGCAGAGTAAAACAGCCTGAGAAACACAAGTGCATGGTGCTTTAGTTTAAACTTGCAGGGTCTACTCCTTTTCTCCTCCAGGCTTTGCAACTATCAAGCCACCAACATACCAAGCACAGTAAGCTTAGTGGCGCTATATTCTGTTGCACGGACAATATGCTGAAACAATCAAATATACATGTGTAGCTGTCCAGCTGTCAGAATACACAGATCTTGGTTTGGAGCTACCATACCTCCAGAAGGTTCTTTGATCCCATCATCTAAAATCCATCTCTTCAAATTTTATTTGTCTTTAGAGGTGCCATCTATCCCCTCAAAAGTCTGTGCCTTTTGTTAAAAACAATCCCAGCGCACTTATAATGGGACTGTAGTAGGAAGAAAACCCATCTTGGAACAATACTCACATCCATCTTAGAGTAGAGATCATCAATATCAGCAAACACCAAGATGAGGCAAATGCTCAGCTGCCCTATGAGCACTAGTAAGAACACATCTGAAGGGACAAGAACAAGCAAATAGAACCACAGGTTTATGAGCAATCTCAGCTGCTTGGCTTTACTACAAAAGATTGTAATCATGCTCCGTGTCAAACAGTAAAAAAAAAAAAAAAGAATTCATGGGATAGGAAGGAACTTTCAGCAAAAGAAAAATGAACAGAGTAGAACCCCCACTTTAGTCAGTCAAGCAGATATACGTAAGGCTGGGACAAACCTTGTAGTTGCACATTTAAAATGTCAAATGAGTATTTTGAACATTTCGATCTGACCTCTCATATCTGAGAAGCCTTAGAGCCTTCCAGTGCGTCTTTCTCTGAGCTCTGTGTCTCCTGTCATTCAGAAAAATGTCCAGGATGTAGTCTTGCTCTTGTTGACACAATTAGGAACAATGCCCTCAATTTCAGTGATGTCAAGACTCTCTTTCAATCAGGATCTAAAGAGTCTAAGCAGTGGAGATTTATTGCCCTCCCCATCCATAGGCAAATGTTCCAATGCTGTCAGGCACTGAACTTCACTCCGCAGACACTCACTCTGGTTTTGCCTTGTTCTGGGGGATGGATGACCCACTCTTCTGCTATCTGGGACGAATATCCCCTCCTCACTATTACTATATCAAAACAGCAAAGCTTTGAAACCTGCAGCATTAACTCTTCAGCAATTAAAGAACTGAACAGAGCTTTGTCTGAGAGACAGCTGCAGGATTTGTTCCACAAAGAAAAACAGCTCTCCTGTGCCTCACTGTAACTTCCAGAACTGCCACAGTCACGTGCTCATCTTCCCTTCACATGACAGTCTTTCAGAGGCAGAACAAACCTACTAGACTTCGCTACAGTCTCTTCAAGTTATTGCCCCTGATGTTTCCTCTTTGAAGAAGTAAACTGGTCATAGATTTAGCAAATGCTAAACATCTCTGGTTCTAGAATAGGAAACAGAGCCTCTGCGAATGTGCAGATTTTATCATATTTTTCCTTCTGAGATGGTCCCAAAAGAATGCCCTGAACATGAGTTCTCTCAATTATTGCTCAACCAGCATGCTCTGAGGAGACAGGCACAGGGCTCTTCCAGAGTTATTCTAAAGACTAAAGCAAAGTGAGACCACCTAATTCTGGCATTTCTTGAAATGTCTCACTCAGGCTGCCTTAAGTAACAAGCCAACACCACCTTCCTGCTACTCCTTAAAAGTTTTTATCAAACTCCATTTCTCTGTTTCAGAAATCCAAACACCAGGGCCAAGTTTTTAGCAATACAGAAGCACAACATTTGGGCCCAGCTCAGAGAGCTGCTTGTCACAGGATTCCATTGGCACTAAAACTTATGAAAAGGTGGCCTTCAGTCATTTAGAAATCTAATATTGAGCTCCTATTTTTTTTTTGGCTGGCATTACTTTGGTCAAGTTTTAATTTTTCCCCAGTGAATTGACCTCCTGAGTTGACTTACTCACAGATCCCTCCCTCTTTCCCCATACTTACAGTTTGTGTAGATGGGTTGCCTGAAAGGCTTTCCTTTGGAAAACACTAGTGCTACGATGAGGCAGTTGATGGTACTTAGCAGCCACACTGTGGTGTTTTCATAGCTCTTGTAGCCATTGTCTGTTTGCCCATGAGCTTCATCTCTCATCCCATGGAGGCCCAAGCTGGAAATGGAGGAAGAATTCTCCATGTGGTTGTTTGCTGAGAGGCAGGCGCTGAAAAAGTGTGTCACACTGGTCAGCAAATCATCACTGTCTTGGTTATTTCCCCTAGCTTCCACTACCACTATCAGGAATCCTCCCTCACAGCCATGATTTGCTCCTGCTATCACAAGGATGTAGGTTATTGGCAATGTCCTCAACCCTACCTGCTGGGTTGGGCTTGCTGAACTCAGCAGAGCCTGAGCTCAAACCCACTTGGATACCCTGGTCTTCCCTGCAAGAAAATACTTCTCTTTGTGCTCAACAGAAGCATTCTCACCACACGCACTGTGCTGTGCAGCAGACTTGCTGGAGAGCTTAGGGACCCACAGACAACACCGGTTAACGTGTCCGCACCTTGTGGGGAAGCATCAGGGTCTACCTGCAGCTGCTGATCAGGCCTGTAGTTAAGCTGATCAGTAGTATTCGGTAGACCTGTCCCCACAAGTCTGCCCTGTGTCACCCAGAGTCCCAAGGAGGGGACCTACCTGTGTATATTGGTCTTGGAATACCAAGGCTGCTCCTGTACCACCACAAACCCAAAAATTTGCATGCTGAGGCTGAAGAGGATGTTAAGTACAACAGAAAGCAGCAGCGGGGGTGAGATGAGTTGGCTAGGAGGTCTGTAAGGAACCAGCTTTGGACAGGCACCTGTGAAACTCACTGAAACATGCACAGACATGTTTACTAGTGTGTCCAAAATACAAGCAGTGCTGCTGTATATCTCTGACTGTTATCAATGGCCAGCACTTTTACAGGCTATAATGTTCTTTATAATACATACAAATACTATATCAAGTACAAAATACAGAGTTGTTTTCCCACCAAATCTTATTGGCCATAGAAGAGGTTAATTAACAGCATCTAACTATTATGAGACATTTTTTGAAAATAAAATGTTGGATTTTACAGCATCTAACTATTATGAAACATTTTTTGAAAATAAAATGTTGGATTTTTATTTTATTTGGCTACTGTCAGGCCCAAGGATATAAGGACGTGCTCAAGCTCTCCTGTTCTTTGTCACTTGTCAACCGCAGCTTGGGATTTTCTGCTGCCTATGTTCTGTGCATCCTCCTGAACTAAGCACCTAGTGCCCAGCTGTTTGAGCTGCAGGAGAACTGCAGTAGCTGGACCAACAGGTTTTCCTCTGTTCTTAGGCTTAACAAAGTTATCCAGACTTTCAGTAAAAGAGCTACACAGAAAGCCTTGATGCAGTCTCCAAATGGGCTATTTACAGCAAGGCAGCTTTTGACACCCAATATTGCGGCTGACCCTTTTAGACTTGACTTAATCAAGGCCTTTTCCAGTTGTCTGTGTTCCAGCAGGGATGGAAGACAACTATGTATTTTTGCTATATGCTTTTCATGCTCTTGCCCTTGCTATTCTTGCTTCTAAACCTCTCCCTGCATTTACTCTACCTAAACAATCCCAGCTTTCTCTTTTCCCTCCAGCACTGCTTTCCTTTCTCATTCTTTGCTTACAGCTTCCTGCTCTGTAGTGTCCAACATCTGTCCCTTTTTTCTCCTCCATTGCCTCTTGTGCCTCCTGCCTACCGTTTCAAATGTGAGTCAGACTCCAAAAAGTTGATGCCTAAACTTTTTCATTTGGGCATGGATTCTTAAGTATCTTCTTAATCTGCCTTCCTCAGTCAACAGGGAAAAGCCTGACTTTCCACTAAATTAAGTCTGGTTTAACTCCTGCTAGAGATAACATCCCAGTTATCAACAACATACATGCTCAGCAAATGCACCACTGAGAATTACCCATCTTATTTCAGAGCTTTTCTCAAACAAAATGCCTCCTCTACTAAACATCCTGTACTTTATGTAGTCTCTTCTTTTCTTTCTTTCCATACATAGAATTATGCATTTCCAAAGAGCTGAAAAATATTTGAGATAATTCTTTCATTAATATATAGGATGACTAAAGGGCTTACTTGTCACACCAATTACAGTGGTAATAGCGAGATCTTGGAACAGAAATTGGTAATTCCCAAAGGAGTTTAGTTGCTGAAAAGAGGAACACAAAGAAAAAAAAAAAAAACATAAATCAGACATTTGCCGTGGGCTTGTTTGTATCATCTCCAGAAAGCTGTATTATTTTCATGGAGCTAATGCTCTGCTATTTGTTCTGAAACACTGCTCAGCAGATAAGGGGACCACACAATCCACCACCCTGCCAATACATTCATCATCACTGGGCCTGCAGTGAATACTCTCATTTTGTACATCGTTCAGACTAACAATGCTTCCAGTTCACTCAATGCAATATAAAAGAAAGCTGTTTGAAGAGACACGCTTTCTCAATGCTGGGTGACTTCCGAATGGAAAGCCCTCCTCCCTGTTTGGGTAGAAGCCATGCAAAAGTGGTTTAAGGCACTCCAGGGGATTTTGCTTACTGTCAAGTTAATTCATGCTTTAAATGCTGAATAAATTGCAACAGCATACACTTACACCAGATTCTCCCTTTTCAGACATATGCCCTCATTCAAAATACTGTTCAATACCTCAGCCTTGGTTTTGCCCAGCTCGCATCTTAAGTCTGCTCACTGAAGTTAATGGGAAGAATCTCTCCAGTTTTCAGCTGAGGGTACAGGAGGATCATATGACCATGCCACAGACATTTGCAGCTCAGAGAAAGGTAAAGCTCTGTACCCTAGTTTTATTGTGGCTTTTATGGCATGTTTCTCCTACAAGGCAGTAGTAGCTCATCCAGTTCTAGCCAACATGTTCCCAAGACGTACCCAGTACAGTAGGAGAACACCAAGGTACTGAATGGTGCTGTACAGAGCCATGTACTTGAACATGCAGAAGGAAGTGACAAGGGCAGCACGGCCTTCCCTGTGTGAAGACATGAATATAGGACAACAATTAGGTGATGGGAATGCTCCTGTTGCCAGTCCTCTTCTCAGCTGTAGATGCACTCCTGTAGCTTTGAGGGAATTAATCTGTCTTGAAGGAATTTCAGATGGGAACTAGACAAATGGCAATTTCAAGGTCAAAGACACTTATTTTTCTCTAGATATATATATATTCTGGTATGGCAGGAATGCCCAACACTAATATTTGGAAGGAGTAGGAACTGTCTCCTTTATGAAACAGGAAACAAGAAACCACGCTTACTTGATAAGCTCTGGCACACATGCTATGCTGGGGGTTCGGGATGTGAAAGGTGAAGCCACAGATGCCTCCTGTTCCGACAGCGATATCCCTGCATGTGCCACTTTCAAAGCCTGAAAATCATAATATTCTTCAGCATTCACAAACCAGGAAGACACAGCCACTGACATGTCAGCCCAGAATTGACCCCTTATTACAGGATACGTTCTGTGAACAGCAGTCCCTCTTCATCGCCTGGGTGTGCTCCACCCAAAAAGCCTCCTCTAGTGGGATGTGGTTGAGGCATTGGGTCCAGAAGAATGGGGATGACAACATGGGAAAACCCATTTTCCACAGATCCCAAAGCCATCCACTATCAGCTGCAGGAGACAGATTTGGCTCTGCCTCCTGTGTCAGCACTTATTTGCCGTTATGCCTTATGTAGGCAGTCTAGGTTCTCTGCTTACTTCCCCCAGGATAATCCTTGGGACTTTGTGTTAAGGCAAGTGCTTCAGTGCCTAGATGGCATTGCTCTTACTGTCACAAGGATGTGTTAAGTCATGAAGTAAACCAAACCTGCCCAGAGGGAGTTATAGGTCTCTCCTGAACCTGGACCCTTCCTTTTAGAAGAAAAAAAAAAAACACAACAGCTTTCTTGCACTTCTAAAATGTGCATTTACAAAAGCCTTGTACGGCTACAGCTGTTGCCCACAGACGCTCCTCCTCACTCTAGTCTTCTCCACCCCCAGACACTGAAGATGTTGACAGAAACCCCAATGGAGGATTTGGAGAATACTCCAGTGGTTTTTACAAAGGAAATTAGTCAATCCTTGAGACCACAGTCTGCAACAATCTCTGCCTAGGACAGCTCTGGCATGTTAAGGACCACACTGTGGGATCAGGCCTGAATCAGTACTGGTGCCAGTAGAACTATTCTGTGACTAAGCAGAGCACTCTCATCTCCAGCATGTGCTCAGTTTGGGATATTCTACTGGCATTGCATTCATTTTTAGTTTTTAAAATCAATACATTGTAAAGAATTTTCACTTACCCCACAGTCATTGGCTCCATCTCCACACATGCCCACAAAGTAACTGAAAAATAAAGTGACCTACAGTTCAGTTCTGGGAGAAGTAAGACCTATAAACAGGAGAGAATCAGAGCCTCCTCCATGGCTTTTTGTTAAAAGCCCTTCTGGAAAGCTGAAAGACTGAAATACAGGACTATGAACTGTTCACGGGCCTTGGGCTTGTACCTCAGATGTGCCTACAGTAGTTTCTGTTGTGATGGACTGAAGAATACAGTAGCATGAAGTTTTGTTACCTACAATGGACTCAGCCTCCCACCCTCGTGGGGTTTAAGGTCAGTCACAACAGAGGAAAGGGCTAATGGTGACAGCCCTGCTAAGAAAGGAAGGATTGCAGGGACTGGTACTTCATGTTCCCTGGGAATAGACATGAATGGGGACTCTGCTTTGGGGTCCAGTCCTGCCAGAATCTCCTGGGGCAGACAGAGAGTGACTGAGGCAGCTGGAGTAGAAAGAGAAGGAGAACATGGGCTTAAACAGGATATCAGGAGACGGCTCCGCACGCTGAGGTTGAAATAACCTTGTGAAATGATGAGCCATAAAAGTAAATCCTTATTTCTGCAGCATCCAAGTAAAATCATCCTAGTGCTTCAGGAGCTAACTCACTTGTGTCTGTTACTGTGGAGGCCTGGATTTCAGTGCAGGGGAGGTTCTCATTGGGAGGCCACTGATGGTGGTCCAGGGAGACCAGACTGGTTGGGGTGCTCACAGCTGCTCACACCAGGCTGATAATCTGAAACAGCCTAAAGCTTACCCTGCTCTAGGGCAAGGCCAAGGGCTAACTAGTCGAGGTGAGGGTGGGGGTATTCAAAAGACTTGGGAAACAGCTGAATAACAAGCAACAAGACACCTGGGACTCGGGAATATGTATATACCTCTGTGACTGTGAACAGCACAGGGCATACCAAGCTAGATTGCCCTGGCATGTTTTCTAATCCATCACACTGAGTCAGCAATAGTGCAGTAAAAAGACTGCTAGCATCACAGAAGCTGCAGTGCTGGGAAATATTCCTAAAAATATTAGGTTGACAAGTGTCCCTCCTTCAGGCCCAGAAAGAGAAATAAGAATGGAAGGTTATGTGAACAAAAGAAACCCAGAATCGTGGAAGTGTTAAGTCTTTGACAGGTTGCCAAACTAACATGGAATTCAACAGGCTTTTGGAATTTCATTGCCAAGCTATATGTCTGTGGAAATTTCATTTTTGTGTACTTCAGAAAATGCTGTTAGACAAAAGCTAGCTCTTATTAGACTCTTTTCAATCCTGGAAATTCATGAAACACTTCCTAACTCTTAGTACTCATTATAAACTTACTCCAGCTTCTGAAACTCTTCTACAAGGCTGGATTTCTGACCAGGAGACATTCTAGCAAAAACTGTTCCATTGAGCAGAAGCTGTAATGAGAAAAATGGAAGTGATTTTTCAAGCACCTGAGGTAAGAGTCACAGTGATTTCAGTGATAATCTAGAATAGAAATCACCGAAAATTCACATTTCCAAACAACCGATGCTAGACTCCAAAGCAGGAAAGGCTGATGGTCAAAGATAAAAGGTATCTTCATTAATATTTTGAAAAAGTAATCACAATAAGGACAAGAGGCCTGGTGTGTCATTTGAGTTACCTGATGAACACAGATTACCTGGCAGGGATTTACTAGACTAGAACTCATGAAACTACCTTTCCCATGAAACAGACAAGTCATGCTAAATTGCATGCTGTATAATACCATGTTTTCTCCTGTTCTCCAAAAAATGACAGAATCAGTGCTGTGCAAGGGCTAGGCATGTGGGCACAAATGTTTAAGGTCATGTCTTCACACCATGAGGCAGGTCTGCTCCCCTCACGCACATAAAATCCAAGGATTTTCAGATCCGTCCCCATACATTACTATCAGAGATTCATCCAGTCCATAAGTATTTCAGGGTTAGAATTGTTCCCAAAAGATTTCTGGGTACAGATCTCTTTGGGTACTTATATCAGGACAATCCTAATATACCAAATGGCAAGCCTACTTCTGTTAAATAATCCAGGTCTTACCTTTGGAAGTAAGTGCCTGAAATGCTGTGCTACAGTTTGATAAGTTTTTCCACTCATGGCAAAATGATACTGGCCTGATCCCAATGCCAGCTTGATTCTTCGTTTGGTCTGACTGTCATCCTCCTATAAAACAAGACAGAATGAGTGCTGCTCCCAGGCCCCCAAAAGCTACTATGTGCATTTCCACAAGCACTACTACAAAGAAGTGGTCATACCACGCGGAGGGCACTTGTAAAGACTCTGGGAGACCTGAGTTCAAGGCCCATGCCTTTGCCTGGATTTGTGAAGGGATTTAGGCGTATAATGCCATTAATTTTAGTGTGAACTGGGTGCTTTATAAGTCTGAAAAGCTGGACCTCAGCATTATCATATTTGATCAAATTTATGCTATAGTGCCAAACTGGTGGGCTGCACTGTGAGTGACAGTGGCTAGAGAGAGCATATGGGCTCCACAGCTATGCATGCCTTTTGCAATGAAATACGGTGAAGATGCTGCTCAGGCTGATCTTTGGTAGAAAGGAGTCCCTCAACAGCCCTTGCAGAGATTCCCTGTCATCCACCTGACTCAATACTTCTCAGAGAAAGGTCAGCACCTTCAGACACACACTTCAGAGAGACAGTAAATAGTCTCTATCTCCGTTTCTTTGTGGAGATGATGAAACACAATTTCTTAGGATAGATAGCCTATGTTTCACTGTGTATATGCAATTTCTCAACAGTTAATCCGCATTATAATTCTGCAGGTATGGGGCAGTGCTAACTTTTTACCTGCTTGAACATAGCTCGTTCATTCAGTGCAGTTACACAGATTTTAAAGTCCACATCTATACTATCAAATTTACCCAGCAGGGAAAGGAAACATGCTTTAAATTGGCATCAGCTAAGCATGAGGGCTAGGGACAAATCTTTCCTGTGTTTCTGCAAAGCTGTTCTCAAACCTAGCTAGGCAGTTAACAAGAACATGTTCACAAAGTAATATGCTAGGAAGAAAGCTCTAGTGGAGAACATATTTATAAAGGGCCCTTCTTTTTAAACACTTTTCTAGCACATAACATTCTGACATGCAGACAATGGCGAATGACTGATCTCTGTTATATTAGTATAATCCCACTGAACTATTTAAAAGGTTCCAGCTTAGTTTGTTTCCCTGCTGCACAACACCTGCTTCTTATATGCTCACCAGACTTCTGTAATCTTCAGGTTTGTTTTCTTCTAGTGGTTTCCAGGTTATAGATGCTGAAAAAGATCCAGGTATTTTGTTTGCTTCCACAAGAATCATTCTACTCATTGGAGAAATCATCCCGGCATTTCTCGCAACAGTTACAGCAGTCTGAATGTTGTCACCTAGAAAAATCAATGGGAGTGTTATTAACAATTTCTGCAATGAGGAATTGTTTATGGAGGAAACACTAGTTCTAAGTTTTCACATAGATCCACAACAATCTAAGATTTTGGTGTCTGTGCCTAGAAAAGTTTTTTATAAGGATCAAAACTCTGCAGATGAGGTCTGCCTTGATAATTAAATGTATTTTAATTTAGAAACGAAATATTTTCACCTTCAGCTTGAAGAAATCCAGATGGGGAATGTGCTCCCAGATTATGTGCTTTAGACAAAAAACATGAATTACCAGACGTCATAAGGTTCAGTGATTTGTCCTGGCATCCATGTTCTATCTCTGCTTATGTATGACAATAGGATTTCATGAGGCCCTTTAAAGACGCGATCTTGCATGATATGTCTTTGTGTACATCATCTGACAACCTTACCAGGAAGAACAAATGGACTCACTGGAAAGCATCAGAGGAACAGGAAGGCTCTGATCTATGGTGAAAGTGGGGCAGATTAAGTTAGGTATCTGACCTAGCTTGGTGAAGCTGTCAAGGGATATAAGCCTGCATGGTTCAGCTCATGTCATTACTACAACACAAGTGTTTCTTGGACTATAACTGTATGAAAGATACAGATGTCTGTGCCTTCCTACCAGTGGTGGGGACAAAGCAGCAGACTGTTCACCCATTGAACACCCTGTCTGGGCCAGTGGCCACATAAATAATCCACCCTTTTTACATACCTGTGACCATAACACTCCTGATGCGGGCAGCGCTGAGCTCTTCCAGGACAGGCTTTGTCTCCTTTTTTAAGCGATTCTCCATTATCAGCAGACCCAGGAATGTCAGATCAGATTCTGCCTCCTCCCTAACAGTGAAGAACAGACAGACAGATTTCATTCTTCTTTTTGCCTTTGGCCTATTTTTGCACTGAATTTTCTGATAGCCAGTTATAACTGTTAACCTTCCCACCTAAGTCAAAAGCATTAGAATAATTTGTTAGTTTTCAGCAGTCCTAGGCTGCCTGTCTTTTGTGGTGCTATTTCCACCACCAGCAGGACCTGCATCCCACTGGCAGCAAGTGGTGCTGGCTGTGTATGCAATATTTTCACTTGATTTTTCATCCTTCTGTTCTCTTCTTCCTTTGTTCTGAAGAATGTGTTCAGCACATAGCCAGCTTCCAACTCATGTTTGCTTAATTACCAGATCAAAAAAGGAGCCAATTTCAACCTACCTGCTCCACACACCAACATGAAGCCCGATGGGTAAGTTGGACTGTTTTTCATTCATGCACCATCCTTAGCCAGCATGTAAAAGCACCCTGAATTTCCTGCACGATTCCCAAACTGTGGTGGTCTGATTTGCAAAGTTCATGCACGCTAGTCCTTCTCATTTGAGGACAGTACAACAAAGAAACGCACCTTAGTAAATGTATCTGCTATTTTTGACAGTAGGACCTGAGCAAACAGCATGTGGGGATTCCAGCTCTGTTCTCTCCTACTTTTTTCTTTATACCTGTGCTATTGCTTCTTTTATAGTTGAACACATGCAGTGGAGAACAGAATTTGGTAAACAATCGCATCCCTGAGTCATAAACTAGAGGTCTGTCAGGGAGACAGGCTAACCCTGAAGAGCCTGAAAAAAAGAAAAGCTTTCAAACACTTATTTTAGCCACTATAGTAAAGAGGAGGTGATGCCAAACACTTGCATGGTAGAGTAGCTGAGTCAGGTGGTGCCTGGATAGTTACTGCTTTCCCAGCAGCTCTTGTGTTTGACCTCTAGTTTTCTTGTTTTCCCCTGCCAGTATATACATCATGCATGCTGTAACTGCACACACAGCTGCAAAATCTGGGCCACAGCACACACACTTGATCATTGGGTCGGATAGGTTTGTTATGATACCTGTCACAAGAATTAAACAAACCACTTGCACTTTGCTTCAGCATCATTGGCCCTTTCAGCAAAGCAAAAAGCCCTGTGAAAAGACAAGTGAGCCCCATCTGGATTAGGACCTGCAGCTAGGAAACAGAGAGGACAGCAGATGCCAAGTAACCCCAAATGTTTCAGAAGTTATGTTTCTGCAATATCACAGGCAAAAGCTAGAGGGATTTGGATAAAAGCATATGGATTCCTGTGTAGGTGTTCTTGTGTGAGGCTTGAGGAAATCTAATACCATGAGCACAGCAGAAGAGTTTGCTGGTTTCCCTAGAAACTAGAGAGCTAAAGCTAGAAAGGTAAAGGATTAGACCAAGACAGCAGCAGAAGATAAGTCTGCTGACTTTGACTGGACTAGAGAACAGGTGGGGTAATGGAATGTTACCTGCTGCTGTTGCTTAATCAAGGAACCAGGATAACAACCAAAAAAAAAAAGAGACTTCAGCTGAAATCATGCATAAATCTGCAAGGAGATTGGTAGAATGATGGACTGAGGGAAGGCAGAGTGCACTAGAATTACTCTTCCTATGTTGATCCAAAGTTAAGAAATATGTAATGATTTTGGGCATGTGCTATAAGCATGGCTGAAGTGCCCTCTACCTATTCTCAGCCAGACCTATGTCCAGATTTAAATCAGATTCCCTCTGGCCTGAATCTAACAAAACTCTGTACTACAGCCCTGTTTTTGGCAGGGGTGTTGTGGTAATGGTACTATGTGAGGCACTACTAGCCCATGGCTGAACGTGGCTGGCAAGAAGCAGTCTATGGCTTACCTTGTTAGATCAGTAGATTGCTTCCCTGCCTGTAGAGATTTACATGCCAGTCCGATGACCCTAAAGCCCTGCGCTGTGTAGAGCAGAAGCTTGCTTTCAAAGTTTGATGGGACTGTGCAAAAGAGGAAAAAAAGAGTTCATCAGGGCATTTGACTGCTTTCTAAAAGGAAGCCTTGGAGCAGGAAAGGTTCTTGTCCCAGTGGGAAGGTACACCTAGAGTCTACCAATAGGCCAAGGACATCAAAAAAGGCTGCTGAATGGAACTTTGCTCAATAAGAAAATCATTGCTTCCCCTCTACCACTTTTCACTTGGGGTCCTAAACTATTCTGCAAAAACTTACCTGTTCCAGTTCGTCATGAAGGAGCTGTGCTCTTCTAGCTGCCCTCCCAAGGCTTGGAGAAAAAAGATAACTTTTTCTGGTGTATACTGGACCAGTAGACAACTTTTCCAAATATCTATTCT
The DNA here is from genome assembly GCF_015220075.1 of Falco rusticolus. Lineage (NCBI taxonomy): Eukaryota > Metazoa > Chordata > Aves > Falconiformes > Falconidae > Falco > Falco rusticolus. Next base: position 16,391,774 of record NC_051199.1, on the reverse strand, counting down.
GGCAGAGACTACACACCATGTACAAGAGTTGGTACTTGCTTTTATCTCTTAGCAGTCCTCCTTTGCTGAGAAGGGCTGTACGACAGGTTAGCCTTAGACTTGGAGCACAACAGAGAGACTCTAACTTTTCAGGCTGAAGTATAAAGTCAGACCCAGAAATCTCATCTGGACCTTCCACTTCATTGCACCATCAAAAGTCACTTATACATATGTGTTTCTAGGAAACATTTATAAATGTTAGTTACCTGTTTCTGCTCTGCATAACATGGCTACCATTTCTGGAGCCCCTTTTGTGAAGACCTGTTTTTCCCCACCAATTTCCTGAGCAATGACAGACATTCTTTGCAAGGCTGAAGAAAATGGAAACTGACGTAAAATGGTAACTCCTTCCACTGGGGCCTAGGAGGAAAGCAAGTGGATTAGATACTGCAGCAAGAATTTTAAACTCAGGCCAAAGGATTTTAAGTCTGTCCTTTGGCCTATGGTAAGAACCTAACCATGTATAATGGGCTGATTTGTCACAATAGCACAGAAAGAACTGGTCTACAATGAGGAGATACAATTTGTACAGAAATGTTTAGCTCAAGCGGCAGGAAAAGTTCACTGATAGTTTTAGCAGACTATTAGACAATTTACTTAAAGGAACTCACTAGTCCTGTTCTTTAACAAGATTCTGCTAGGTCTTACACTGGCCTTGCAAACGGAAAATGGATGTCTGTAATCACGGCCCTTGGTGTATATCACCAGTAATGGTCAGACATCAGCTACCAGACTCCACTGCCGTCCCAAGTGCTTTTAGAGATCTTCACCACTCAGCTGAGTTTGGATTGAGTCTTGAGCCACCAGGACAGACAATTTCCTGGGCTGGACAATCGTCATCCAGCATCCCCCTGCTCCTGGTGTGAGCAGCAAGCGCCCCTAGACATCTCTTTTTAATCAAAGAGAGCAAGGCAGTCTCTCTGCAGGCAGTACAAGAAAGACTAAGTGAGGAAGAGCTGTCTTGGACTAGGACAACCAAGCATTTCTCTACTGAAAGATAAATCTTGCACTGACAGTTTAACTTGACCAGGAAGGTGAATCTTGCAAATAGCTTACGCAGCTGGCTTTAGGCCCAGGTCTAACAACTGTGGCACGTGTGGATCCTTGACCTTCATTCTGGCGTCCACTGGAATCATCTATCACCTGTGTATTGAAAGACAAAAATCTTTCAGATCACAGCACCAGCAGAGCTGAAAGGAACCTTGGGAATCATTTAGAGCTTTTCCTTCCATCAAAACAAGGTGTCTTATTCATTCCTGAGATGGGTCTGTCATTTCAGTCATTTCATACTAAAAAGGTCCAGTAATGGAAATCCCACTGTCTTGCCTGGCAACCAAAATCAGAGCTTCACCAGCTTCACTAAGATACTATTGTACTCGTGTACAGCAAATAGATTATGTCCTCTCACTGACACGAAATTTTATCCATTTATCCATTTTATCCATTACAACACACTTAAATATGCAAAAATCTTTAAATATAATGTAGACCCAATGGGGAAATAATAAATAAGAGTTTGTACTAATGTGGAAAGCACCATCCTCTGCTCTTGAAGTATTCCTCAAATCAGTTGGATTTTTTAATAATTACAACATGACTGTGAGGAAGAAAAATAATTTATGGTGTCACAGGGCACATAATTATTCCTGTTTCATAGTAATTATTTAACAAGATTATTCCTGTTTAATTTATAACTTTGATAGGTGTCTGCCTAAGGCTGAGATGGCAATGTGATACCCCTAGGGAAAAATACCCTCTAACTCCTGTCATTACTGGATAGTTTATTCCCTGAAATTTTGCTGTTTTACATATTTTGCAGATACAAAACAGGTGTTAAGTACAGATGTTGTTACCCATGCAACTAGCTAATCCTGCCTTGAATCTCTTATTTTGCATCAGTAATGTCTTGTGGCTATATTTTACACCAGGTAATTATGGGCTGTCTTCCTCTTACCCATCTCAGATTTGTAGCTTTTTAGTTTTCATAAATGTTCATGTCCACCATCCAACTCATCAGACAGTAAACGGCACACTGACGGCTGTTGGTAGGTAACAGGACAGAGACTGAAAGCCGAGTGCTTTCATAGGGGCATGCGATTTCAAGCCTGAAGACGGTAGAAATATCTCCACATTGACAGAGCTCTAACGAATTTCAGTCTTGTATCTAGTTCAAAGCTGGCACAAGTCTTTTTCATGCTCTGTAAAAGCAGTCTTAATCTGCATGTAAGTAACATCTGGGACTTCCTGTTATCTGGCATCAGCCACAGTCAGAATTGAGACCCCAGCAGGGTTTGAATGATATCCACCACTTCCAGTCAAATGAGCTAAGTACTCAAAGTACCCATAGGTCAAAGCTCTAGGCAGAAACAAGGAACATTTCTCCAAAATCCTGAGCATATGGTATCTCTGCTGAGTTTTAGCTGGTTTACTTCTGTGCAGGAAGTGGCTATTTGCACAGGAAGACTTGGGACATTTCTCCTTTTTGACAAAACTAAAACTCCCCACCACTGTTTGCGTAACAACAAAGCACAGCTTTACCCAGTTAGTGGCCTCAAACATTTTCACATCCAGTGGGTCTCCTTGGATCTTGCCCTCCCAAACAATTAGTGAATGACAAACTGCCATTGCTCTGAACACTGGGCCCCAAGGCAGGCTGTGGTCTGCAGGGAAGCTGTGAATGTCCTGGAAGCTAACATGAAAAAGATCATAAAAATTTACATCAGACAACACCGAACAACATATGACTAACAGAAAAAAAAGTCCTAAGTCAGGGGGCTGTTAAAGTCCTATTCTGTGGTCAGATGATAAGCATGTTTCTGGGGACGTGTCCTCCCCCATAAGCTATTTCTCATGCACCTGTTAAAGGCTGGGACACACATGCTCAGAAAAGGTGTATTCTGCGTAGTTGAGTCCATTGGGGTGGACAGAGGAACAGATTATTATAAAATACCTTCCTTGATGAAGGACTTGACCTGTGAGACTGATATAAGTCTGAGCATCTTTGTGCATGCACATTTCTGGAAATGTAAATGGGGAAAAAACACGGGCACTGAAGGAACTGAGTGGCAATCTCGTGGGTAACAATGGCATCCTGCCACAAAGGGTTGGGGCACCGCTGCAGCTTTGAGATCTAACTTAGCATGTCTACCGCAGACTACCCTGCCTGGGCATGCCGTGCCAAATGCTGACAACAGTGGCTGCACCTTTCCATGTGGAGCAGAACCCCTGGGATGAGGCAAACAAATAATTTTCCAGAGGCTACAGCACAGGAAACTTCAAACTGCTCTTTGGCATTAACTGTCTCTCAGTCTTACTATCCCACCAAATTTAAATGCCATTGATGTGTCAAGGAGCCTTACCAGTTTCTTTCAGAGGGCAGCAAGCCCCAAAGATCCAGGCCATCTTCTGTTAAGGTGCCAGTCTAAGTTAAAATGTACATTTAAATTAACTTCCCACATGAGAGCTCCAAGAGGAATGAAAAGAGACTTATTTTAAGAAGTTACTGTCCAGAAAATGCCAGCACAGTGCAGAGCAAAAGTGCTGCCAGCCGGTTCCTAGATTCCAAGAAAAACAACAATTTGCAACAGTGTCTGTTCATACAACACACACTTAGAGTATCCAAGATGGATCAGTGTGTTTCTAAAATACAATGGAAAAGCTTGATCAAAACCCATACTCTCCCACACCTAGCATGGCTCCCATTACTACTAAGAGAGTAACCACCACATAGCAGTTACTTTGTCAAAGCAGATGAGGTTCAGCTGTCCACACATGTTGATCCTCTGTGGGCTGATGCAGAAGATGCCCTTTTTCTTCAGCCTCTGCTGGGTATAAATGATCCCTGTTGTCAAGGCAGCTGGCAGAGCTGGTGGGACAGCAATAGTGATAACATCCAAGGCCTTCTTTACCACTTCTCCTGCCTCCTCCTGGCATAAAACCAAAAGCAGTTATCAGCAAGAGGGTAGCAAGGAGTGCTGCTTGGATTGTCTGTATGTAGCCCTCTTCATCCCTCCTCCTTTGCACTGCGGGTGCTTCAGGCTGTGCTGTTTTCTGCCCATGGTCCACCACATATTAAATCTCCCTAAGAAATTAATTGCTTTGATTTAACCAAAGGCTTTAAGGCTACACCGCTGCTAAAGAGCAGCCACTAGGCCTGCCTTCATTCTCCATGCCAACAAACCTGCCAGATAGAGTTCACAGTCTCATCCAAAGCGTATGAGTTCAAACATGCCAGCTAGGTTATTGCACCCTCAGTCAAGCCCAGCTTCCCATGATACAGCACACAAGAATCTGCCATTCATATGGGCATTCATCCAACTGCCTACAGGCATAGCTCTGGACTCCACATTAGGGTGGCAGGTGAGACATATGGGATGGGGCTGAAAAAGAGGGCAGAATGCATGAACTAATGATTTCTTCTGACCTTATGTTCTAGGACTTATGAAAGGAAATTGCTTTTACCTGCAGGAAGAGACATGGAAGTAAAAGTTACATTTCTAAAAGCAATCTCTAATTTGGGAGCTTAGAGGTCGGTGTAAAACTGACTGCCAGTATGCTGCATGTCAGCACTGTTATTCTTGGCAGTTGCTATCACCGCTAAAGGATTGAATGCATTTCAAATTGGGGTCCCAGAACTGAGACACTGCAAACTAAAGCCAATTTGCAGTTCAGATGGACCTGCAAACCATCATAAAAGTTCTATTATTACTGCCTCTGAGCTTGGGACTTTGACCATAAATCATGTTGCATTTGATGGATTGAATTTCCATCAGGTTCTCATTCTCCCTTCATTGATACTGTTTCAGACCACAGAAGGCACAGTTTGATAATATTTTGTATCTATTTTATGTTAGAATGAAACACTTACCACCTTTAGATAAACACACTCCCAGAAGAAAAAGCATGTGGTACATGATGTGACTGAATCTTACACCAGTCTGACAAGGCAGTTTCAGCTGCTGTGATAACATCACATCACATTCAGATGCTGTGATTAATGTATGTAATGCTATATATTACAAGGGAGAAGTTAAACAAAAACAAAACCAAAAAAAACCCAACAAAAAAAAAGGAAAAACTGCAAAGCAGACACCAGGGTATGTTCTTAAACACACTTTTTTTGATATCCTGAGGGGAATTAATCTTCTGAGAGCCAACTGATTATAGATTATTTCAAAGGAGAAAATGATCAAAAGCTGAAATGCAGAATCAATCTTACAACTCAAGACTTGGACTTTACATTGGCAGATAATTATCAAGGCATGAAATGACTTCTTGAAAGTTTTGGAAGAAGTTCTAAAGCAATTAGGCTTTAAAAAATGCAGAACTACTGTCTACAGTGTACAACTTCTCTTATATTGATCTTGATGCATAAGAATGAGTGAACTGTTTTTTAAAAGGGTTTCAGGGAAATCCTCCACAGATTTACAGACCAATATGGCAGGGCCTTATGTGCACTAATAGGCCTTAATTACACTCACCAGCCTTATCTCCACCCTCACCCTCTGCTCATGGGTTCAGGTGCTCCATTTAAGCTCAGGCCTGGGCCTTCAATCCCTGTCTGAGCCATGCTGTAGGTGTACCTGCCTCTAGCGCTGCCTCCTGTATTGATATGTTTAGATGTATCTTCCCCTTATCTGCTTCTGACTGATCTGCCTGGATTATTTATCGCTTTGCCTTGCCTGGTACTATTGATGGGCTGTTACCAGCACCCAGCCCTCCCCACCATGTTCAGATACTGTGTGGCTATGCCCTGGTCAGTGACAGTACCGCTTGTGCTCTGGTCACCCTCGGCTCCTGGCTTGCCTGTCTGAAGGAACTGTTGGCCCTTGCTGCTTCCTGATACAGAAACTTGCTGAAGATTTTAATACATAATTAATTGATCCTTGATGTATATGGCACATTAAGGAAGAGCTAACACAGTCTTCACAGAGGGAATTAATACCCCATAAATTTCCTGGAGAACTCTGGGGGGGGGAGGGGGGGAATCAGTGGAGATGTGGGTGACTCAACTGATTCAAGATAGTTAGCTTTGAAAAAGTTACTTCCCAAAAGCTTTCAAGGATATTAAGCTGAGTGATAATTAAGGGCGGGTTATCTCCCTTCCACCCATGCCCTTTCCCTGCCCCCTCCAAATGACTATATGAAGAAAAAAAAAAAAAAAAAAAGGACAGAAGAAAATGGGGAGTTCTTTGTAACATCAGTATATTTCAGGGATCTCTGTTTACACCTGTACTGTTCAGGGCTCTAACACAGAAGAAAGGTGGCAGAACAGGTGGCCCAATGATCTCTAAATCATAAATAGTAGAGGAAATGCCAAACAGAAAGCAGCTATTTGCTGCTCCTCTAAAACAAAAATCTACAGTGATTCAGACAGCAGCTTTAAGAATATTTTTGTGCAGTATATAATGAAACTGTGGGAATCATTGCCACAGATGCTGTCAAGTCCAAGGCATAAACTAATTCGGAAATACGTTGAACCACACCCTGGGAGATTTTCAGTGGCTATTACAGCTAGATGATGTAGATACAAAAGACAGCTTACTGAATTGTTAAACCTTTCTCTTCAAGAAATTAGAAGACTATACCAGGGAAGAATTGTTCTATTTGCTCTACTTCCTAACCAGCTTCTGGAAGTATTTGATACCAGTTACTCTCAGTGACAGTGGACAGGATGGGTCTTTGATCTAAACTGAAGTTTTTGGAAAGCTGCATTTTCACAATGACACATCAGTCTGTGTCCTGTTTAACCCATGACACACTTGTGATTTTTCTAGGAATGTACAGAAAGTGCCATAAAAACTCTGTAAAAGCTACTTGCAGAGTGCTAAGCTCTTGGATCTCTCATTTTCAGAGCTCTAGAAAGCATTATGCTAACTACATGCATTGGTAATTACATGTATTAGCAAGCACAGGGCAGGCAACACACAGAGGCAGTTGGCATACAGAAGGCTGCTGATGAGACATGCAGTGCTTGCATAGGATTTGCTAAAACCTCAGAAGAAATCACTATTGGGAAACAGTGGGTTTTGGCACCTTGGAACTGAATGTACGAGAGCTTGTATACTGTCACAAACTCAGTTATACTGTAAAATGGCCTCAAATAGTAAGGCAGAAAGAAGAGTTACAAGGACCATACTTTTATATGTAAATGTATATGAAATCACTCAAGGTTCAAGTCTCTGGAAATTTGGTGTGACCATTTCTCCTGCATTTAGCAACTCACCCCGTTAAGTGCAAATACACACACTGTGTAGATCATTCCAATTGCTGCAAATGCTATGAGGCACATCAGGAACCGGAGAGCATCTCTGTACAGCTTGAAGTTCATGGGTTTAGGGTAGAGAATGGACCTCACAAGATCTCCTTTGGCTGTATTAAAACCTGGAAAGACAAAATAAAATCATTCCAAGGGAAAAACATTTCCAAAAGTTCTCTACAAAGAATCGAGGGCTTTAAAATTACTCATAATTTCTGTAACTTAAGAAAGAAGGCCCAGATCTTTCATTTCAGTGTATGAGACCTACTCTGCAGGATATAGAAAAAAGTTATTTCTGTCTTAAGGAGGAGGATTTTTTCAATGTCTCAGAAGGAAAGGAAAATGCTTGTTTGCAACCACATGCTAGTGGTTTTTGTAAAAGTTATGCCAAGCAATTGGAAACAATTCATAATAGGTTAGCCCAACCCAGGATATCAATCCTCCATTTGACTGTTGTGAATTTGGAGTAACATCTTTAACTTAATGTGACTGTTCCAGTAAGAAAAAAGCATGAAAGGAAAAGCAAACTGAGGTGTTGACTGACCAGTCCGTAGCACCACAGCTTTCACTACTCCTCTGTCATCTGCCTTGGTCTGTATGACCTCTGTTCCACAGAAGAGGACATGTTTTTTGTAATCCTCTGCACAATGCATTCTCCAGGGCTTGATGTTATCAGCTTGGGGTAAGTGGGTCTTTGTTACTGGAGTACTTTCCCCTAAAGAAAATTAGCTCAGATAAGGAAAACTGCAGTACGCCTTAAAATCAGCTTGCTGACTTTTAAAGTACAGTGCCTAGACATCTAGATGGTAAGTTAAAGGTATTTACTAGAGAAACCAGTTTAGAGTATGTTACTTTTATATTGTGACATCTTCAGAGTGAATAACAGTTTGAAACCTAGCAAGCAAACAGACTGTGCCAGAGAAAAGCTCTCCTTTGCATCAGCACAACAGCTTAGAGCAGGGGTCCTCAGACTTTTTAAACAGGGGGCCGGCACGCAGATGAAGTGGCAGGCAGTCATCTGCGGCTGCTTGGTTCTTCCCGCCCCCCCCCCCCCCCCAACCCCTGGCAGGGGGTGGCGCGGGGGGGTTGTGTAAATACGAGGGGCTGGATTGAGGACCCTGAGGGGCCGTATCCGGCCCACGGGCCGTAGTTTGAGGACCCCTGGCTTAGAGAACTGAAAGTAGTCTAAGGACTCCAAACCCTTTTGCAGATATACGAACTTGAAAAGAGACCTGAACTGGTGTTGCATGACTCCACTTGATGGCCACAAGTTTTTTACCTAGTTTGAGCCTCATATGCAGGTCACTACACTATTCCCTTAGGCAGATTAAACATGGCATTCCCTATTTCCCCTTCCTAGGAAAAAGGAAAGTCTTCAGCTCAGAGCTTGACACCTGACAAATATCCTATTTATGTCAGAGCAGATACTAAGGTGAAGCAGAAGAAATATTTTCCGACAGCTGAAGCTTTCTAAATGAAAGAACGTTCTGGAATTTATTATTTACCTGAAATTTCAGAACTGTGGGGTTTAGTTCAATTCAGACCAAGACCAATTTGAAGACATGAAACAGAATTATAAACATCCCCTGCACAAAAATCCTACTTTTCAGTGAACTCTCCCACGTGGTATGTCATCCACTGCTATCACATGAACAAGGGTATAAGTGTCTGGAGGGCTAGACAGACACTCCAGCAAGCTGGAGATGTTGCAGTGATCTGTGATGAGACATTCACAGTGATTGAGAGAAACCCCTACAGCCTGAGCAGACTGTGGGCCCTGTGTGGGAATAGCTTTGCTCCATACCTACTGCTTCTTCCCCTCTCCTGTTCACCCTACTGTTCACTCTTTCTGATCAGATGATCCCTTCCTAAATTCTGCACTCCAGAAAGGAAGAAAAGGATGGACTGCCCTTCTGAAAGTGCATCTTGTCTATTTAGATAAGCTGGGGCTAACTGCAATCCAGTCTTTATTGCAGTGAACATCCAAAAGAATCCCCTTCTAGGCTAACTATGGACTATCTCATAGTAAGGATGATCATGATAACACTGTGTCAGTGGCTGAAGCCATAGGGTTGTGATGATTTTTTGATGGTAAACTTGGAAGGGATGAGCTGTACCTGTCAGCATGCTTTCATTTACAACGCACTGCCCACTGATCAGGATGGCATCACAAGGCAAAAGGGTTTTGCCCTCTTTCAAAACCAGCATATCTCCAGGGACAAGATGATGTGATTCCAGCTCTTGGAAACCTGTAGGTGACATGTAATACAAACTTTGTGCTTCACATATTTCTCTGCGGTAAGAGGAAAAAATAGAAGGAACTACCTTCTGAACAGATTGTTACTTCTTTATAATGTCTAATAAACAAAGGACCACAATTAGGACCTAAGAATAAAAACTCCAATACTTAGAAAAGCCTAGGCATCAGTTAAAACTGCAGAATTCCTTTTTATCTCCCCAGGAGCCCAACCAATGGTTATTGTTCCAATGCGCAGACTTAACTGAAGAAGCTTGGACCTACATTTCTTAGTTTGACACCATCTTTTTGGATCGTGTTCTAAATACCATGGCAGTGAACAGACTTTGCATGGAGCAATTAGGTGGACTCACAGCCATTTACTGGCTACGTGGCTGGCTTTGTCAGCACCACTTTAAGAAAATGGACATGGTTTTCCTGATCATTTTTTGCTAAGGCTGCGCTCAGTTATGAATACGACTGATGTGACATAACATACTTCTAGGTCAAATTAACCCAATATGCAGAAGCTAGTTAATTGAGCTGACAGGCAGAACAGGAAACTGTTTTAGAAGGGATTTAATACTATACATACTTGGATTTGATATAAATTGCTATAGAAATGAAACACATTGAAGAAAGAAGTGTACAGGAGTCACCTTCCTTATTTCTGCAGACAGTGACCATGATGTTGTTATGAGACTCAACCAGTCTGTGCAGTTTAACCGATTGCTATAAATTAAAGGAGAACACACAAAAGTGTTACATCTTACTTACATGATGTAATTCATCCACTAACAATTATTCCCTTTTGTTATTTGTGGTTATGAGAGCCCTTATAAACTGGGGTCTGGCCCTGACAGAACTGTACAATCATACAGAGAAAGAAATTCCCCACGCTAACTATGGAGAACGTGTAACAAAAGGTTACAGAGTGCAGCACTGGAATGGGGAAGGGAGGGTCTGGGTAAAGAACCACACAGAGATTATGATGACTAGGAGGTCAGGCCATTGCACCTGCTACTACACAATGTCACGAGACTAAACCTCTGAGTAACTCTCATAGAACTGTATGTGTGCATGTTGTAACATCCTAGCCTTTCCCAGATATTAGAAATAAACCCTCCTTGTGGAAAAAGGTAAGGTGTCTCACCCGTCTAAGATCATATACAGTCAAAAAAATTGAGAGGAGAGACATGATTATGATGGCAGTGGCATACTCCATGTAATCTTCAGCAAACCACAGACACACACTGAACAGCTGGAACACGTAAAATGGATTTAAGACCTGTTTGGAGAGAGAGCAATACTCAAGACCTGGCCACATTTAGATGGCTTGGTATACCCAGCCAGTCCATCCTGTTAGAAATGGGTTGGAATAAAAGCTATTAAGTGTTGTGTTTCTGATCCCCTTTCTAATTTCATTAGCACTGGCTTCAGTGTAGTCAGATTGGACCAACTCCATCTGACAGAACGGCCAAATAATCTGGACCAATGGGATGTTATTTGGAATGTGAATGGCTCAGCCCAAGCCTTGTTTTGTTTGCTTCTTAACAAAAAATGTAACAAAAGTGAGAGAAGAGCAGGTTGTGCTGTGAGGATGGAGCTCACATACCATAGGCACGTCACGAACACTCTGTTTAGGCCACATATAGCCAGTTCCTGTCTAAAAAAGACACTAGCGCTTTACATGGTGCTGTGGCCAGTGATGAGCTCATTGGATCTCTCCACAGCTGCAGGCATATGCCAGCTACCGCTGTTCACTTAATCTCTGCTGATTAAGAGGCAGCCTTTGCCCAGAAGGTTTGATTTCCAATGCAGCTTGTAAAGATGCACTGACCTTTGTAAGGCCAACAGAACGTGCTCCCAGGATACAGATACATACAAATACCAAGAAGCCTTACAGGCATGGGGAAGGAGGATAAGGAACAATGGAGAATAAATGAATTTATGGTGATTTCATGGAACAGCTTTACATAGGATTTTAAAAAGGAGTGTGCTTGATGAGTACATACTGGGAACCTAATTCAGATATAGAATTCATTATATTCTATATGCACACTCTACCTCCTCAGGTAGCCTACAAAAAAGCAACAGAAATGCTTAACCTCTTTGACGAGTAGTTTCCAAACAGGGATCACTGGAACATCAATAGTGTTTGGCCCACATACAACTCTCCTGTATGGGATAAAGATACATCACTTACAGATAAAATAGAGACAATGTAGCGCATTCAAGAAGCGCAGCTTTCAATAGTCCTGAGAGCTTGTATCAATCCCAGTGTAAAGGCTGTATCTTTCTCCAAGAAAAAGATATAAAATTAAATGCCCCTACAGTGCTTACATCAGAAAAGATGACTGTACCAGTGAAATCTACTTAAAGGGACAAGAGATATAACACAGCCTTTTGGGCAAATGTCGCCATCATGCAAAAATTCCTTTGAAACACCATAAACAAAGGAATTCTGCACCTAAAACTAAATTATCTAAACCCAAATAATTTTGGATAAAGTTAAGGGTGATTTGAATGTAAGATTAAACAAGAGTTAAGGTCAGGAGCTGGTTTTGCAGCATTCAATCAACAGAAGATAATTTCTTTATTTAGCAGTTTCAGGAATACCTATTCTGTAAATTGTCTAATGATACAGTAGTTTGTAAGAATGAATTCAATTACCAGAACTAATTGTAGAAGTTCAATACAATTAACGGAGCCCTATTGAAGAAGTGCACACACACAACTTAGCTGCACTGCCTCTCGTAGACTTTCTCTTATTCCAAACAAGAACTGCTTAGAGTTAGCTACAGGACATAGTTATTTCCTGATTGAGAAAAATAACAGTGATGAATACTGAGCCATTTCTAAAACTTTGACAAGGACAATATCCTCTAGCCCTTTCCATTTGATTTTTCATGCATGGCCATTTCATCTAAAATTATGCACGTATTAATGGATATACAAGAAACTCAAAGGAAGGTGCACCAACAGCAGTGAATTTACATCTCCTTGAAATCTCTAAGTTGAGTACTTCTGTTTTACAATGCGTACCTGACATACTGTTCATTGCAGGTGAGACCAGAACCAAATTTGGCATGTATAGCTGAGCAAGTGTGGTGGTCTTCTAGGGCTCTAAAATATAAAGGGAGTGTTTTCCTTAGGACATTATTCACAAAGAAGCTTGACTTCCTCAGAGACTTTTGAACCACGGCATTGAACTCACCCAACTTTCTGGAAGTGTTTTGCACAGATATTCCAAACATAGCGGATTTTTTGTACTTGGATACTTTTCACCTGCAAAACAAAATATGCAACACGGCAAACAAAAATACTCCCAGGCTTGCTCACAGATCTCAGCTAGGCATCCTCACTGGGGTCAAGCACACACAGAGCAAATGATATGGGAGCAGGGAGGGAGAGAAGACAGGATTGCATATACTAACTCCCTAGTTATGTTATAGAGTGGGATCCCCACCTCAGTCCAGATTCCAGCAAGCTTTACAGATCTTTAGGTCAAGTAAGCACAAAGCAGCATTCTTCTCTCCCTGTTTTGTGAAGCGAAGAATACAGTCTTCACTCTCACAGAATGAAGGGAAGAGATCACTAATGCAGTGTCGGGTGCACAGGCAGTTGCCATAGCTCATCTCCAGTCGATAACTCCCTTGTCTTCTGTCTGGCTTTGAGGAAAGTAGAGAGCTCTGGGCAGTTTTTAGGCACAATGGCAAGTCCTTCAGCTGAACAGATAGCCAACAGACAAGAAAGGCCATCCCAGGATACTTCCTGAGTCACCGCTAATGCTAAGCCCTCGCAGAGCAGTTATCCATTAGGAACACACACTGCCATGTATAACTTGCAAAAGGAGTCTGTCCGGTCCTGCACAACAATAACAATGCCTATTAGAGATAATGGCACTTCATATCAGCTGGAGGAAGGCAAAGCTATACACCTATACACATAAGTAATAAAGAAATCAGCTCTAGGGGATTCTCCCTACCCAATGCAATAAGCATTATTATAGGCCAATGTAATCTATACTGAACTCATACGCTGACTCAAAATGAAGCTATAACCACAGTCATTAACCTAACAAGAGGTCTGCAGTTAGGATTTCATGCAATAGGAGGAGCTGCAATATTTACAGTGCTAAAAACTGTAGTGGGAAACGAGGGGCTCAACTCACTGCTGAAACAGATCCTTGGACAGCTCTTGGGCACTACTCTGTGTACTTAGGTAGCTTAAATGGCAAAAAGGTTTTATAATTGATTTATAAGTAGAGGCTTTTGAATTGCTAGTGAAGGATTAAACTGTTTGCTCTTTGGTGCTTTGAAATCTGTTATTTTCTATCTAGATGTTTTGATTGATATGAAAGTGGTGTTCAAAGGGCCTATTATTTGAGGCTGCATTGGGCTCTTTTATGTTACTAATTCAATCTTCTGAAGAATGTTACAAACCAGTCTTCACTTTCATACTGTGCCAGTTGATTAAACTAGCCGGCACTAAACTTTCTTATGTACATTAATATATGCCCACACAAAACAGCAGTAACAGCAACAGCTTTGCTCAGCTAAAGTTAGGTTTATAATGAAAATATCTTACTAAAATTTCTGTAGATATAAAAATAAATGCTAACAAGTTAGAAATCTATTTTGTGGAAGGGAAATAGCTCTTTTATGGGTTCCCCAGTGCAGTGATCTAGTATCTATAACCAAGAGCCAGATATTAGCAAACGCACCCTTGCATTCCTATTGTTCACACCAATTTAACGCGTAATGCTAATCAAGACATATGAGGATAATTATGGATAATTATATTTACTCAACTCATGAGGGGCCCTGTGATCTGCTTGGATCAGTTAATCGTCTGCCTTCTTCCCAGTGCCTCACTGGGATCTTAAAGCTATGGAACTGGCAGAGACAAGGATACATCTCTGCAGGAACAGTCAATGTTGCAAGACCTGACTTCAGCAAAGTACAAATTGGTGAATACAAAGGCAAGAAAGCAAAATGTGTTTCAGACCCTCCTTGATGAAACATATCTGGAAATACTTGTGCAGCTCTGCCTAGGCACTTTTCTGTTCTATTCCCCTTCAGCTGCATTCACCCCTGTTTTCACGTTATTATGGAAGCTGTTATGTTCAGTTCCTCACAGTTTCCTGTCACACACAGATTCACCCCTAAATTCGTTGATTCCTTTTCAAGGAATAAGTTTTTTAGTTGGAACTCCAATTCTTCACTGCTAACCCCAGTGTCTTGAAGCTCTCCTACTCAAAATGTAGGTCTCCTCTCAGGAGTAGTGAGGATTCTTTTTTCATAACCCACTCAGAGTAAAAGAGGGGTTTTGCAGAGGTGAGTACAGTTCTCCAAAATCTCTAGCTTGTTTTTCCACAGCTTAATGTGTTCATCAAGCTGCAAGTTTCTTAGCTGGGTATGTTTCACAGCTCACTTTCACTCCATGAAGTGTGGCTGAGATTTGCTATCATCTCCCAGGTGCTGCAGGGAATACTTTACTTACTTGCAAACTTGGCTTCATTATGGCTTTGCTGAAGATTGAGTCTTCCTCAGCAGTGGCTGGATAATCTGATCTACTTCTGATAAGTGCAGACACAGAGATCCATGTCACAGTCTTACGAGAATAAACCCGAAATTCATCCTAAATGAATATAAAAGAGAAGTGTCACAATATCCCTCAAAATCAGACCAAACTCACCATCACCTTGAAGTAAATGATTACAGTAGGCCTTTCTAGAGCACTGCTCCAGCTTTTTTAAAGAACTAACCAACAGGGGCTGCCCAGCACCTGTGACTGATCTATAAATAACCAGAATGGGGGTGGAATCATGGTCCTTTCCAAATTGGAGTACTGCAAATAATTCACTGACTGCAGGTCTGGTGCTTGGCTGATAAGGATGGAATGTGAACTCCCAGGTCATGATCTAGGACAGGTAAACAGTACAGGACAATCTGAGATGCAGTGACCATGCTGAAAAGGGAAGATCTAAAGGAACATAGCACTGTACTGCAAAAAATGATGTTTAGTGCCAACACCTTTTCACAGTCGTTCCTGTATTAACACTTCATTGGATCAAGTGTGTTAGCACTAAGCCTCCCTTACGGTACCGTAGACAAGCTTTTGCCACAAACTGAGCATGATCTTGCTATTTTTTGTAAAGTAAGTTCAATGTTGGAACTGTCTGATAACTAGCACTGGTAGCACAGTCTTAGAGATTAGAGCAACTACTGTAATAAGAACCCTCATGTTAAGTCCCACACACACGGAATCACATACATTAAAGCCAACCATGAGACTGACTTATGTCAGTTATATATATATTATATTCAGTGTGTGCGCAGATTGGCAGACAGAAAAAGCTGATTACCTCAGGCAGCCAGGTTCTGAAAGCATAGTTATTAAACTTCATTTGAAAATGACAACAGAAAAAAAAGTTCTGTACTAAATATGAGTCCTTTTGAATAATTTAGGCGTTCAAAAAAGAACTTTAATAATGTTTATATATCTTATTTATTTGTGCACTTTTCTTCTTAAACTGTTATTTTGAGTAGAGTAACATTTATTTTGTGTTATTTCTCTAGAATTTAAATTTCAGAATTAGTAGACATTGGGATGCAGATTGCAACAGTGAATGACACAGGTGCCTATTATTTGAACTGAAGTGAGTCAAAATTCAGTAACAAAAGTGAGTTAATAGGCTCTTATACTGCAATCGCAGAGATGATGATTACTTATGAATTAAGGTTTTATGTGAAGGAAAAGAATTCCAAGGATCAAGCTGATGGGATTACTTGTATCCTCATTAGCAGTAGTCATTACATTTGAGACTGACATAATCGAATATAGGGAAAAAACCCAAAACTGTCATTTTAATACAAATAACCACAATGGAAATCTGAAATTGTCAAATGCCCAGAGCATACTTTGAGGGAGCTTCCTGATAACAAGAATGTACAATATGATTCAATTCTTGCTTAATTACATAAAGGATGATTTAAAAACTCATTTATTTGAAAAGTGCTTGGCATGGCAAATCCATTTAAAATGACACACAAGAATAGTAAATTAAAAATGCAAACAGAACTGAAGATTAAAAAGGGAGACTAAACCTAATATGCTGCTTGTAAAAAAAAAAAAATCCCCCCAGCCTATTAGGATGCAGATTGTTTCAGTATAAAATATTCAACAGGCAGATCTGTGATTTTCAAAACCCAAGATTTTAACTGCATGCTGCTCTGGTCATTTAAGAAGGCAGCTCAAATACAGTGGTAGCAAGTGATCCATTTTGCAATTGCACATTTTGCAAATGCCACTGTTCAGGAATCTTTGAAGCAGAACAAATTACACTTCTGCAGGTAAACCAACCCTACCAGTTCCTGAAGTATTCAGGCTCAGCTGAGATTCAGTCAAGTCTCAGTTTGCTTCTTTTAGCGTTGCAGTAGCTTCCATGAAATCAAATCAGGGTTTGTGTATGTTGCAGTGCTTCAGTACAGTTCTGAACAGAAAACTGCATTAGGAAACTACTAGCAAAATGTAGCAGCTCTGAAAGCATTAACTGCAGGATTGTGGGCTTACTGGACATGGGGAAGGGCTGATGGAAAATGGAAACATACAGCCAAAAAAAAGCTTAGACTGCTTGCCCTCTTCTTTATACTGTACCCTCATCATGCACTGTTGGATGCTGCTGGGGACAGAGCCAGACAAATCTTTGGTTTGGCCCACTGGCTAAACTTTGGTGGAGAGGGGCAGCTTTACCAGGAACATCCAAGGATCTGCTGGACACTGACAATCAAACAGATGCTTTAGAATCTGGAGCTGAGATCTGCCACATAGGATGCACAGGATGGTGGAGGATGAAGGACTGAGAGCAAATAACAGTCTTGAAACCACAGACACTACAGGTGTTTTCACCCCAATTTCTTTCAGCTTGTCTGATCAGCTGTTACCCTCCGTTCCAGTCATCGTCTTACACACAATCTGTAGAATACTTAAGAGTTCTCTAGATCAATGATGGTAAATATAAGATATTATTGCAGGAAATCAGCAATATAAGAGATTTCATCTAACTGGATTCCTTCCAATTAATTAGTCTTCCTACTAACTACATACTAGGGACTACTTTAAAGATTAAAGTAGGCACCTACTGTTGTTCTAAGCAGAACAATGTCTGCTTCTTCCAGGCTGCAGCGGATGCAGTTTGCCCACACATCCCACTCTGGCTTCCAGTAAAACAGCAGCAGCAGTGCCCCACAGGACAAGATGTACCCAGCAATGCACAAGGCCCTTCGGCTGCTTTGAGTTTTGTAGCCAAATATCTCCTGTACAGCAAAGACAAGTTAAAAATCATTATTATTTCTCTTAAAGAATCACCTGAAATACCACACTTTCCCACCATCCACTGGTCTCCCATAGGCACTTTTTGATATGGTACACTGAAAAAAACAAGTCATAGAACTTGTATTTGGCTTCTTTACATGTCCTAAACATGACTAGAAAAACATCTTGCATGTTCCACAGAACTTTTCATCCACTGTCACAAAACTAGATTGCTATAGTCTGACCAAACCTCTAAAATAGTTGTATGTAGTTCTGATACTCAGTATGAGACACTATTAGGTGTGCGCCATGAGTTAGAATGGTATCAAAATATAAAGGCCCTAACCTTTAGGCCCCAAGTCAGGAACACAGATTTGCCTGGTCAGTTTTTTTAAGGTCCCCGGGTGAGACAGCTGAAGAACTTGAGTATGTCTGCACTAGGGGATGGAGAGTGGTGCAGACCCACTCCAGCAGCTGAGACTGTGCCTGCTTCAGAACCAGAACCGCTACTGCTGTCCTGCCATGGTAGTGAGTCTGCATTAATGCACCTACACTTTAGAGACTCCGTTAGTGTCTGTACATAGTGCCAGATGACACTGCGTGACTGCACCACCTGGAGCTGTTGGCACAACTCAGAACAGACACAGCCTTTATAGGGCTGTTACCATCTTCCGTGATAGCTCCAGTGTGGAGATTTTGGACCCTGCCAATGTGCCATTGTCCTAATATCCCAAAATAATAATAACAACTGTTAGTAAGAACAACTAATGAACACTTGCAGAATGCTTTACATGTTCAGAGGGCCAAAGGAAGCTACTCATGCTAGCTGTATGAGTAGGTATTATTATTCCATTTTAAAGCTGGGGAAATTGTTATGGTGAGGCAAGGTGACTTGCCCAAAACTTCAAAGGGATGACTGTCAGCATTACCGTTTAAGAGCTGCCAGGTCTTGGTACCATGGCAAAATTCCCTCTCAGTAGGGCTAGCAGGGACTTGGTAAAGGTGAAATGAAATGTATACAGTGATTTTATAGAGGAGACCCAGCCCTGATCTAAGATGGGAGATTGCATGACTGCAATTACATAGCGTGACCAGAAGAATTTGCTAACATAGGGGTTAAGATTCCTCAATCTCCTTCTTCCTAGTATATCTGCAGCAATTGTGCAATCTGCTTCTGAAGATCAGATATCTGTAGCCACAGATATTGCAAGACTCATTCATAAGGTGAGAAGAAAAGGCGATGTAATTGGAAGGATGAGTAATGCATAATTCCTGGTTCTGTGCTGGTGTCTTTGCTTGTTATGCGAAACGCAGGCCCTACCCAGTGGTTCCACGTGCTGCCTCGGCCTACCTGCTTTATGTCATTCTCCAAAAGACAGACTCTATCTTCCTAGGTAATCTCCATGGTGTTTCTAAAGAGAAGAAATTGGCAACTGTGGGGAAAAATTATGGTAAACTGGACTGAGAAGTAAGTGGCCTGCATTGCACAGGACCTGGTTATACCACCTTGAGATGCACACGCTCAGCATTTCAAAGGTTTCAAAGGTTTCAAAGGTTTCTATAATCTCTGAGCAGCCCAGGAGAATAAGGCAACTCTGCAGCAGATAGAAGGAAGTTCATGGAGGACAGCAGATAGGCAAGATTGCTAGAAGGTTGTTGGTGTGGCAGTCATGCTATTAATATTCACATGCTCCTATAAATAGGTAAAGCGCTCTCCATTCACTTCTGTCTAGTTGTATCCTTAACAAAAATGTTCCAAAATTAGTGTCAGCACCAGCTTACAAAATAGTACATAGCAATGGCTTACTAGCAAGATCCAGATGCTTGGATCCAGACTTTACAGCTTGTCAGCAAGGCAATGGAACTCCCAAGGAGACAGAGATGCCTAAGGGAAGAACTGTTAAAAGAACATGCCTTCAGACTTCCTCCAGTAAATGGCTGGACCTGGAATAACTGGAATAGTATTTTCAAATTGGGATGGGCATGAATATCAGGGTGGGGAAGAATGAGATTGCTGCCATGTGCATCTTGCTTCTGCCAGTGAATCATTCCTTTAATTTCCAGCTTTTGTGCCTTACACCCAAAGTCTGAGAAGTCAGTAAGGCTGTAGTTAATGCAATTAAGAAAGGAGAAGGTGGGCACTCAGCACATGATTGACGGTCATTTGTTATCATCTGTTGGCAGTGTTCTCCACTGAAATGATGAATAATTCCCCAAGCCTGATATGACAACATAACCATAGAGCTAGGGCAGACCCTGTTCTTCTCTGCCTAGGAAACGATGCACCTATATATCAAAATATGTATGAGTCCCCCTATGCCTGCATATATTTCCAGGCCTTTTTTTTCAGAATAGTTTCCTTTCAAAAAATGGTTTGATTCCTTAGATCTCAAGACACTTCCCAAAACCAAGCATGCATCAATATTCCACATGTTGAAAACCACTAGAGAGGAAGACAAGCAAAACAGCTCAGCTGGGGGAAAAATGGCCATGTTCTAAAGACATCCACTATGCTTCTGCTGGACCTTGCTTCTTCTCACAAGGGACTTTCCTGAGATAGATAGATAGATAGAGAGATAGAGAGATAGAGAGATAGAGAGATAGAGAGATAGAGAGATAGAGAGATAGAGAGATAGAGAGATAGAGAGATAGATAGAGAGATAGAGAGATAGAGAGATAGATAGATAGAGAGAGAGAGAGAGAGAGAGAGAGAGAGATACCCTTGAGCTGTTCTGACCCAGTGCACATTCTACCCTATGAACACAGGTGTTGGTTCAGGATCATTGGTTTGTGTCTTGATGAATCTGACATTTCTGAATATAGGTGTTCAGGAGCTCTACAAGGAGTAAACTGCTTGGAACAAGGAGTAAAACTACAAGGAACAAACATCAGATGTTAACTGCTGTTTTGTATCTGGATGTCCATGCAAGAATCTAAAGCCAAAGCAAAGCATTTCTCATGGTTTGGAAATGTCTGGAGCAGGTTCCCTGGGCCACATCATTCAGAAGTAAAGCTAGGCAGGGAAAAAGACTAAGCTCCAAATCTGACTTGTGCCAAAGTTCCCTGGGCCAGAATTTCAATGCTTCAGAATAAAATGTTCCATTAGGTTAGGGTGTTTTTCCTGACCCTGTGCCTTCAGCTGGAAGGACTATAGCAATGAATGCTGCATTCATAAAAAGCATTTAGTATATAAATAACTCTTTGTTGAAACAGAAGCAGTATTAGTACGAACATTTCTCACTGGTCAAAAAGGTCAACAGTGGAATTCTTCAGAAGAATTCTCAAAACTATTATCTTCTCCAAAAAAAGGTGAATATTAGACCCACAACAGAGGTATCCATAATGTGCATGAAGAAGGGGGGAAGAGGCACACAGATGATGCAGGTTTCTCAGGTTTTTTTAGCCACGTGAATGCCTTATAGTAATTAGGGTTTGGAAATTTTTCAAGCTTACTCAGGATTCACTAGGCCTATACTACAAAGATCTCCAAGCAAATGCATGTCCACTATGGCAAACAATACTTCCAGGGCTGGCAGAAATCCTGGTGTTGATGTCACCAGTAAGAACATGTCTGTCAGGTTGGGTTTACGTTGTTAAGGAAAAGAGAATAACTTTTGCTGGGTTGTATTTCATTGCACAAAGACACTCTGCTGATGAAGACATGCTTCTTTTGAAGATGGGTCTGATGAATACAGATTCGCACCTTGACAACTTTTCCACTGTGTGAGCAGGTTTTTAGGGCTCAGTGTGTGCATTTGGCATATGCAATGTTACACAGCCAAATAACCTGGGTTCTTGAGGGCACCAGACTTGATGGTGGAAAACAAAGCTAAGATTAGCTATCTGGAAGACTCCAAAGGGCTTCTCATTACCTCACAGGAGGTAGGACTCTCTACAAAAGAGTCTGATATGCAGGGCTCACCTAATCTTTGTAGAATAATTTTTAATAAATTGTAGTGTACCGTAAACCTTTGTTTCTTCATCTATTAACATCCCCTTTCTCTTGAGACTCCCAACAGTCAGAACAGTGACTAAACCAAAATGGTTTAACTTGTGAGTAAAGGGTCTAGGGAGGGTCCATGGATTATTGGACAGAAAAAGCTGCCAGATTTGCTCAGCTGGCAGAAAGCATACTTGTTCCAAGAAAGGTTCTTAGCTGCTTTTACAATAATACAAAGCCGGTACTCAAGGGCTTACCACTCTAGTGTCCAGCAAGTCCTTGTTACTTATGTTTAAAAGGAAAATCGCCTGTAACTGCCAGGTCATCCGCAGAGCAGAATTTAAATGCAAAAGCCAAACAAGTTCAGGCTCCCTTTTCTTCGGTGAAAAAAAGGCCTGTAGCTACCAGCAAGGAGCCTAAACAGTGGCTGTGAACTGTCATATTTCTGGCAACCCAATCACCGGGTATCCTATTACGAACCACCTGTTGCTATAACAACAGAAAATAGGATTAGACTTGAAAGACTGGTTAAGATTCACAAGGAATTTAATAACTGAATTTCATTCTTACCAACCAGAACCTGCTTTATCAGAGGTTTCTTTCTGTTCCCTCTGAAGCCAGTAGTAACATTCATTACTGTTCCATTAAGAACGAGGTTGTGCCTTTCAGAATCTATCTTAATTTTCAGAGTTACATTTTTCAAATTAAAAGTATATAAAATTCCTGGATCATATTCCCTTCAGAATTTTGGCATCCTAAATGAAGCAGACAGTTGCCATATGCAGTGGCAAACCTGGGCTGACCAGCTGACTAACTACAGTTGTCCCATTCCTTCAGACATAAGCAAGTGGGGAACACATAGTTGAGACAGGCTTCTGGCAAATCCTTCCTGAAGCAGCAGCCTCTTGAAGTCTATCACAACCTTTTGCACAGCAAGACTTACATTTTGCACCTTAGACTTTGTGCAAAGGGAATGATTAGTTCTGAGCTGTACAGAGAGGAGCATCAAATTGGTGGGGGACATAAAGCTGTGTTTTATCTCCCTCTTCCCATCTCATCAACAATAACTTCTTCTCAAAAACATCTTCAATCAGATCTTTCTGAAGGAAGGGGAGCAGGGCAGAAGGCAAGCTAATTCCTAAAATAAATCCCTTCCTATTAGCATACCTATTAGACCTCTCTGAGGCAAGCTGCTGTGTCCAGAGTGCTCTCACACTACTGAGACCTTTGCAGTACCACAAATGGTTATGAAGAGAGAAAGAGAGATTATCCCATGCTCTGAATATACATTGCTAAGTTTTAGCTGGGTATCAGGTGAGTGAACTCTCATTCAAGGAAATGTGCTCCAGCTACATAAAGTAATCCCAAAGATGTACACAAGGATTTATAGGGTAGATTTCCTAAGTCAGAGTGATTATTCTTAAATATAGGACTATCTAGCATCTCAGGTGTACCAAGAAATGGAAATACTGAAGAAAACTTTGTATTTCTTCTCATTACAGCTCCTCAACTTTCCTTAGCAAAATGGACAGCTAGTTCAACACAGGAAAGCATTGTATGTCCAGAGCCCAACTGAACTATTTGCATGCTTTCAAAATTACTTGAACTATTTACTCTGGAAGAATTGGCACCTGCAGCACTGTCAGCTGTTATGCTATTACACCAAGAGATATACACCAAGGGACATGATTGTGTTTGAGGAGTCAAGAACTGCTTGTTAATAATTTGGTTCAGATGGATTAAACTCACTGTTAAAAATAATGTTGAAGAATATTTTTCATGACTTAGAATTTTAAAAAAATGTTGCAGGGTCACTGAGACGTTATGTGCTAGTGCCACTTGCTGCAGATGCCAATAATTTAAAATACATCATGTTAACAAAGAAATAATGTCTGTACATAATTCTCTTATACTCCATGTACCCTCCTTCTCTCTTCTGCTTAAACACAGCCTTCTTTGTCTCTTTCTTCACAGTTTCTCTCACCTACATATTACTTTCTTGTTCTCTTTCACACAAATTCCCACACTAGCTGTTCTCTCTATACACATAGTGGGTTTTTCCTCATCCTCTTACAGTACCTCAGACACCCTCACAGGTATTTTCACCCCTTATACTCAGAACTTTTTTCTCTCTCTTACACATATGTAACAAGGACACATACATACCTGCCAAATCTAGCACAATTTGGCTATTGTTTTAGTTGCACCTACTACTCAACTGCTTTATCAATCTTTTTTCTATGATTTTAATTTGGGAATCCCAGGTGAATGAGCCCTGCTCATGCTCACTGCAGGCACGGAGAGCATGGCAACTGCCAGACACCCTGGATTCACAGTGCAGATTGACCCAACACTGTGCGCACACACCAGCCGAGCATGGAAAACCTCAGATTCACAGTGCAGATCCCCAAGCACCAGACTTACAGCATGTGCTCAGTATGATACTGGTGAGAAACAAGAACATTACTGGGATAGCTGGCTCCAAGCAAGCACAGTTTGAGTGTCACAGCAGTGCACAGCTGGAATTGGACACGCAGGGTACAGTAGTGTGGCTCCACACAGCACCAGACAGGCTAGTTAAACTAATTAGCTCAGGCTTAATTCTGGCATTGCTAGTGACAGTGCCAGCAGTGGCAAGAGAATGACGGGGTGTTTATGGTCCTAGAAGGACAGGGGCAGGGTGGAGCACAGACAAAACCAGCAGCCGTTTGGAGCTGGGGAGCAGTGGCACATCAGCACCAGGGCTAGAGCCAGAAGCGGGTGTTGCGAGCAGGTTTAGTAACTCGGCAGCAGAGCCAGTTGGGTTCTGCATTGCACTGCGCTAATTAGTCCCCACCCTCAGAGCCAGTGCCTTGCACTTCCTGCAGCTCTCAGTTCATGCTGCTGGGTGACTGTGTACCGCATTCTCCAGCACATCCCAGATTACCCAGGTTTGCGTTACGCAAAATATGACATCTCCCCTTCAGAGGAGAGAGCAGAGAGCAGACTGAAAATCTACATTTGTATCTAGGGATACCAAATGTCTGTGTTTTTCCATGACATGGTCTCTTTTTCACTAAAACAGAATTCTCAGTAATTTTGAAGTTTTCTCCAGGATTTCTGGAAGTGAACGGCCATGTCAGCCTGTGAGTGAGTGTTCCACTAGCTTTGCTGGGGCTGTTGTACACCCAAAAACCCTACAGGCACTCACAGCAGAGCTACAGTGCCTCTGCAGCATGGGAAATTTGAGAAGCACTGCATTTATCAGCCATGCATGAGAACTGTTGCTGTACAGCTGCACCATGGGTCTGACGTCTCCAGCAGAATCCGTTAGATGGACAGAATGCATATGTGACTAACAGCTGACCTGTAACATGCAGCAATGCCAAAGCAGCTAAGCAGCACTGAATTTATTACAATTGTGCACTGTGCTTAGTATTAAAGAGAAGTGCCAGGCAGTAAATCAGGTACCTAGTGTAAACATAGGACTTATTTCCACATGTTACAGAATGCATGTGAACATACTCCTCACTGGAAAATTCTGGAAAGAAATACAGTAGTTCTGTACTTAGAAATCCAGCTTTACACAGGCACTTAGGTTGGAGTAGTGTGAGCAATTCAACAGACTGCACTTGCTAATAATTTATGCAAACATAACACATGCTTTTAGGTTCCAGAGAAAGCCAAGGTTCCCAATCCTCATCTAACTGGAGCTTACCCTAAAGATTCAGCCATCAAATGGTTATGAACACTGCTCCAGCCCATCCCTCAAGTTCATAAAAGACCACCTCCACCTAAATTTATAATGCCACAACAATAATTTGTCAAGCCATCCCTTGTTGGAGTAGAAAATGAATTAGATCTAGTGGACACATACAACCTTATTTTCTTTCTGCTAAAAAAAATATATCCCTTTCTAACTGTATGTTTCTGCTATGGGAACACCCCCATCACCTATAACTAAATTACAGACTGTAGTATACCACTGCACAACACGTGCCATCTGGTGCTCCAAGTTGAGAAAGACCAGGAAAGAGATAGGACTCACCATCTCATTTTCTTCTCCCTGGTTAAGCTGTGCATAATGGTTCTTGGCAGGATTTTCCCCCATGAAATGACCCTCTGGAGACTTCCTAGAGCACCCTCAGGACAGGTCTTCAGCATTGTGTGCTTAACTTCCACACTGAGGGAGTGCTCTAAGTACACACCTTCCTTATAACTCTGCTGATGTTTGAAGAATGGAGCTCCTCCCTCTCTGTGGGGTAGCAGGTAACAGTCATCCCTCCTCCCTTCATTCTGTTGTCGGATTTTTGTGACTGCAAGGGAACATGCAAAATTCACTCAAAGACACGGCAAGAAAGAAAAAGTTAGATCTCACAAGTGTTTGCCACAATATGACTCTGGGTCATAACTGATAGGTGCGATCAAGCACTGTTGTCATGCAACTTTCAGGGGAGGGCAAGAGGGGAATATTTTTCTTTGAGAGATTACCGAATCACTGGAAACCAGGAGTGTGTCCAAATGAGAAGGAAAATAGGCATTGCTGTTGTTAACCCTCTTAGTAACCAGCCTGAACTAAGTGCCCAGCTGTGATCCCCACATATGCTTTGGAGAAAAATTCAAACTCTGGCATGTTAAACAAGGGGCTCAGTTTGTGCAGGTGAATTTATGCACACATAATATGTGTCAGGATGCAGCCATGTAGGATCTGTAATTCATTATTAAGAATCTCATCACAGAATCTCTTCTGACCTTACTATATAGCTTTGGAGAATATCATTGAGGTTATTTATTTACTCCTGAGGGGAAACTGGAATTCGTTGCTGATGTTAGTGAGCTGGATACAAATGTCTCTGACCTCCAAATCAGGTTTCAAAAGGAAGCTGGCAGAAAAAGAGCACTGAGGGTTTTATAACCTCCTTTTTTTTTTCTATTGTTGGGCTGCATTTGTGTATTAGTCTTGTGATTCACTCTCATTCTCATTATTATTTCCTTGTCCTTCACTACTTTTAAGTTACACACCAAATATTTTAGGAATTAGGTCAGGAAAGGCACACCTGTTCTTCAAATAAATATGTCAAAGAAACTGAAATATTATTTCTAGGGTGACTGAAACAAATCAAGAGGTGCCAAGTTAGTTTGTACTTATTAGCCTTTTACTTCCCTGTGGCATGGACTTGCGCAAGTCCCAGACATCTCAAGCACCAGGAAAGACCATTGTCTACCCTGCAGTGATCAGGCTCAGAGAAATTGAAATGGTGGAAACAGAGGGAACAGAGAAGAGAAAATGAGGGAGTTAGGTCAATTAATAAAAGTTGTCCATTGCTAATAATGTGAGCCAGTCAAAGATCTGCTAACCAGATGTGCATGTACGCACAGCACATGGACAGCTATGTGTGTAAAATCCTGGTGCCAAACAGTTTGCGTTGAAGCTGTTTGGTCTTCACACCTAGCACATTTTCAAAAGGAACCGAGACCAGAGGCTGGACAGAAAAGGATATAACTATACAAAGTTAAGGGTGATTGGCTGCAAAAACATCAAGGATAAGGTGCTCTCCATACTGCAGCTTCAGTGTTACTCCTTCCCCCTGCTGCAACTCTGAGACTAGCTTTGAGCCTCTCAACCTTTCATTTTGCTCTGAGACCCAGAAACAAGAATTCCAGTTATTACACAAGAATCACAATTTTCAATTAATAATTAAAAAGAAATAATGTAATAAGGTCCATTTCTGATAACCCTGATTATATGGGGAAACCGAGCATTGCCATCTAAAAGCTATAAAAGACGTGAAACAACTGCAAAGGTACCATTTCCAAGGCAGACTGATGATTTGGGGAAATTATTCATTACTTTGGGAGGTGCCAAGGGTGGAAAACAGGAGTGCCACACACATTTTTTCTGCCTGGTCAGCTTTTGCTGCTTCCCCAAATGTCAGCCTTGCTCTTTCTAGTGTCTGTAGAAGACTAAGGTGCACTAGGGGTCCTTGGCTGCCCTTTCGCAAGAGAAGAGAGATGAGCTGCATGCAAAGTATCCCACCAAACCTGGGTATCCAGGGAAGAATCAAGGCTCACCCAATCTAGTGACTATTCATAGTCTTAGTCCAGCTCCTGTTGACAATTTCTGCTCCTACAGAACATCCTCATTAGGGAGATTTGTATCTTCACAACTGAAAACAAAGAAAAAGCAGATTAAAGGTTTAAAACGTTCAGCATTTCCATAATTTTTCAACCTGTCACAATATTCCAGCAAAATCTCCTAATCCAGAACCAATGAAGATGGTGGAACTTTTTCATTTTCTTGAGCAGGTTCACTTTCTCCTGGAGAAAATACCTCTGTAGCACCCTAAATTGAAACCGTTAGGTATGTGATTCCCTCTACTGTCCAAAGTAAGAATTACATATTAGGTTATAAATGCAGTTACTTTTATCTTGTCCTATGGGGTACTATCATTCTTGGTTTAAAATTGAAATTTGCCTAAACCCCCAGATATAAATCATATAAATAAACAGTCAGGTTAAAATACAAAAGCAAAAGTAAGATTTATAATAAAGATAGTTCTTTAATTTATAAATAAATAATCTAGAAGCAAGCAGAGAAAAAAATGTGCCTCACCTCATCCCTACAACTTTTATCTCAGTCCTGAAAATACGTGTATGTATTCTCTCATCCTTGAGCAACTTGCTCTGAAAAATGCCACTATATAAACAGAAGCCTGACCTATAAACCACCCCAATTCTCTCTTTCTGGTTAGCTCAGCCCATGATTCCCAGTCCTGGGCAGCTCACAGAAAGGATGTTGTGAACCAACTGGTGACAGTCCACAGGACAGCACAGAGAAGAATGACAAAAGAGTCAGAAAACATGGAAGAGGGACTTAGGGTTGTTTAATCTAAAGACAAGGAGACCGAGAAGAGCCATAGCAAGTTTCCAAACACGTAAATAGAGAAAACAATATTCTCCATGTCCACTGTGGATGGAGTTAACTTGCTGCAAGAAAAATTCAAACCAGGCACAAGTGAAAACTTTCTATTAATGTTAGCAAGCACTGGCATTGCCAGGTGAACACTCCAAGACCTGTTGTCTTTATGGACTGGTGAGGCATGCACCTCAGAAATGACACAACTAGAGGTGATCCTGTCTGAGGGGAGATAGTCACATCTGCTGAACTCTGCCAGGTCCTCCTCTGTCTCCCACTTCCATGTGGTCCTGCCGGCAAAAAACCTCCCAACAGCTCAGAGAAGCCCATTTGGACGCACCTTGTGTTTTCCAGCTTTCAAGACAGCCCTGCCACCCATTTCACGCACTTGAGGGCAACAACAGCTGGGAACTCATCTGGCAAGCTTATTTAAGTTGGGCGGAAGACCCCAGCGCAAACCCAGGCCTCCACCCGGGGTGGGGCCTCACCACCCTCCGCAGCCCTGACCCGGGCCAGGCCGCCCGGGGGTGCCCCTGGCCAGCGCGGGGGCACCGGGGTGAGGCGCCGAGGCCTGGCCCTGCCCTCGCTGGGGTGTGAGGGGACACACAAGGCCCGGCTGCGGAGGAGCCGCAACCCCTCCCCGCCTCTGCGCGCCTCCTGGCCGGGCAAGCCCCCAGCGGTGCTCCCTCAAAACCCTCCCCCTGCCGCCGCCGTGCCCGGAACCCTTGCGCGGAGAGGCGCGGTTTCCAGCCGGGCTGGCCGCCACGGACCGCGGTGGCCGGAAGCGGCGGCAGCGCTGTCAGCCCCGCGGCCGCGGCGGCCCCACCTGCCCTTGCCCGCGGCAGCCCGGGGTGCCAGGCGCGGCGGCGGAGCCCTGGCCGGCGGCCGCGGTGCGTGCGGCTCCTGCGGGCCCCTCCCGGCCGTTAGAATGTGGCGGACACGGGCGGCGGCGCCTTGGTGAGCGGGGCGGGCCGTGGCAGGGGTCAGGGCGGGCGCTGCGGGCCGCCGGCGGGCCTGCCCCCTGGGGCGCGGCGGCTGTGCGGAGTGAGCGGCCGCCGGAGTCGCCACCCTCTTGCGACCTCGGGGCCTGTGGCCCAGGCGCGGTGTTGGTTGCAGCGCCCGTCCCGGCTAAGCAGGCCCTGGGCACCAGTGGGAGCGGGGCTGCCCGCGGGGGAGGCCGGGGCCGCCCGGCGCGTCGGAGTGCCAGGTTGGGGGTGGGGGGATGTGAATGGCGTAGGGGGGAGCGTGAGGCTTGCCGGGGTGCGGCCGCTGCTCCCAGGCGGGGAAATTCCTCGTTCTTCAGCTCCCCAGGGGCCTGGGGCTGCGATGTGAAGGGAGCTGGGGCTCCCGCATTCCTGCCCTAGGGAGCTCGGGCCAGCTTCGTGTCCAGACGATGGCCCTCCCCAAGGTGCCCTACGTCCCTCCGGGGTTTGACTGTTCTACACAGCTCCGGACAGGAGTGGCGAAACTGAACGACCGGTAATCTCATCATGTTCCGAGGCAGATTTGGGAGCAGCAGTACAAAAATAAACGTTACCTAGTGCTGAGCGAAAAAGAAAATACCACAGTGCTTTTTGTTGGGTTACATTTGAAAGACTGCTTCACACTCACAGTGAATATATATGTATGTATACGTAAGTGTATATATAAACTGTCTTTCCAGAAAATTGTTCACAGCAGAGATGGGGATTTTTTGAACTGTTAAACTGGAGCAGTATGTGTAAAATGTTATGTGTGACTTCAGGTGGAATGCTTGGCTATCAGTAGTAACAGGCCACTTTTCCTTGTTTTATGAGGTATCTATAATCACACTGCGATGCAAGTATAGTCAGGTTGCAGGCCTGTAATCAAGCAGATTCTAACAGCAGAGCTACTCATGTCTAGAAGGCTAATTTTTGTTATTGTTGTTAAAAACAGCTTTCCAGAAGCTTTAAATATGGAACTCATTAAATACTTCATTTCATAGCATTGTTTTGACACCCTTTTCAGTCTAACTGCACTATACATGGAAGACCTTAAGGTGATGATTTTTTTTGTCCATATCCGTTTTTAGTAGTGAGAGAAGATGGAAGTTTTGTTATAATGATGGAGTAGTGGAGTTTTTAATGAATTTTAAGATTTTATATGTGCAATTAAAGCAGGTAGGGTTTGAAATACGTGATAGCACTCAAAAGGCAATTGTTGATCAAGTGGACAGCAAGTTGCCCACGAGCCAGCAGTGTGCCCTTGTGGCCAAGAAGGCCAGTGGGATCCTGGGGTGCATTAGGAGGACTGTGGCCAGCAGATCAAGGGAGGCGATCCTCCCCCTCTACTCTGGTGAGGCCGCATCTGAAGTGTTGCGTCCAGTTCTGGGGTCCCCAGGTCAAGAGAGACAGGGAACTGCTGGAGAGAGTCCAGTGAAGGGCTACAGAGGTGATGAGGGGACTGGAGCATCTCCCATGTGAGGAAAGGCTGAGAGAGCTGGGCATGTGCAGCCTGGAGAAGAGAAGACTGAGAGGGGATCTTATCAGTGCACACAAATATCTTAAGGGCAAGTGTCAAGAGGATGGGGCCAGGCTCTTTTTAGTAGTGTCCAGTGACAGAACACGGGGCAATGGGCACAAACTGCCACACAGCAAGTTCCATCTGAATATGAGAAAAAACTTCTTTGCTTTGAGGGTGACAGAGCACTGGAACAGGCTGCCCAGAGAAGTTGTGGAATCTCCTTCTCTGGAGATATTCAAAACCTGCCTGGATGCAATTCTGTGCAGCCTGCTCTAGGTGAACCTGCTCTAGCAGGGGGTTGGACTAGATGATCTCCAGAGGTCTCTTCCAACCCCAACCATTCTGTGATTCTTGCCATAACAATTTGTGGTGAAACTCTGTTTTTCTTCAGTTTAAACATACAGAATGCTGTAAAACACAGTGTATTTTAAAAGAACAATCACAGAGAAGAAAATTACATAATACTACAAAATGCCTTTAACCTAGGTGAAGACTAATAATGAAAAGTGGCTGCCATAGTATATTACTATGGTCTCTGCTGAAAAATATTGAATATCTGTGCAATGTTAGTGACTGCAAAACAAAAGAAATAACAGCTTGGTCATCAGCTTGCTGTGTACAGGCTTGCCACACCCTGATTTAAAAAACTGTCTTCAAAAGCAAGATAATAAATTCTGTAGTTATGTAGCCACTTTTGCATTGGTTCCATCTGTGGTTAATTTCTGAACCTCTTGCAATTCCATGTCAAAGAGGAGAAACTTGTAACTCTTTAGGGATTATTCTGCTCCTGCTTGTTATCCTCTTTCTAGATATTAAGTTCGTTATTGCAAAGGCACAGACTTCTAGATAGCTTAGTGTAGCAGCAAGAGAATACCCTTCAAAATCATAGTGACTTTTATGAACATTCATAACCATCAGTGGGATTCCCTTTTTTTAAGCTTTTCATTACACTGAAGGAAACTTTTAAATGTAGTTCATCAAGAGAATTGGTCTTTTAAGAGAGGAAAATGTCTCAATTTGCATAATCCTGATTTTTAACTTCCAAAAGCTCAAAAGTGCTTTTGTAAGTCTTCCACTTCCTTGGAC